>NC_081841.1:113121169-113423612 GCF_963259705.1 Myotis daubentonii
CGTTTGAAGCTGGCAGTCCCAGGAGCTAGGGGTCCCTTGCCTGGGCCTAAAGCGGAGCCCACGATCGCAGGGCCGCTACAGCTGCGGGTCCCCGCTGCCCGGGCCGAACGCCTAGGCCAGAGGTGTTAGGCCTGGGCAGGGATGGAGCCTGCAACCACGGGGAGCTGGGGGTCCCCTGCCCAGGCCTGACACCTCTGCCAGAGGCCTCAGGCCTGGTCAAGGGGCCGATCTGGTGATTCGTGATCGGAGGGTGATGAGGGTCAACTCCTCTGGCCAAGGCATCAGGCCTGGGCGGGGGGCTGGGGGTCCCCTGCCCAGGCCTGATGCCTGGGCCAGAGGCATCAGGCTTGGGCGGGGTGTGGAGCAAGTGATCAGAGGGAGATGGGGGTTCCCTGCCCAGGCATGATTCCTGGGCCTCAGGCCTCAGGCCTGGGCGGGGGTCAGAGCCAGTGATCAGGGGGAGATGGGGGTCCCCTGTCTAAGCCTGACACCTCTGGTGGAGGCGTCAGGCCTGGGCAAGGGGCCGATCAGGCGATCGGAGGGTGATGGGGGTCTACGCCTCTGGCCGAGGCATCAGGCCTGGGCAAGGGGCAGAGCCAGTAATCAGAGGGGGTTGGGGGCAGAATCAGTGATGGGGGGAAATGAGGGTCCCCTGCCCAGGCCTGACACCTCTGTCAGAGGCGTCAGGCCTGGGCAAGGGGCCGATCCTGTGATTGGAGGGTGATGGGGGTCAAAGCCTGAGGGCTCCCAGTATGTGAGAGGGTTCAGGCTGGGCTGAAGGACACTCCCCGCCCCCCCAAACCCAGTGCACGAATTTCGTGCTCCGGGCCCCTAGTCATTACATAAAAGGGTACGGTCTTTTTATTTTTATTTTTAGTTTTAGTTTTAGTTTTAGTTTTAGTTTTATTCATTTCAAACAGGCCGGATCCGGCCCGTGGGCTGTAGTTTGCCCATGGCTGTGCCAGACAGTCCCGCTTTTCCCATTTGAGTCTGGGTCCCCAGAGACTTGCCTGGAACTGGAGCTCAGAGCCTGAGACTCCCTCCGGATTGATACAGACAACCGCGCCCTCAGCCGCAAGCCTGCTCTGCACACACCTCTGCACCTTTGTATTGTCCGCACTGCGCCTCCTCTGAGTCTCGGTATGCTTTTCTCTTTCCTTCTAGTTGTAGAATTTCCCCGCAGCAAGCCTTCCTGTGGTTCTGGGTGATGTCCATTCCGTCTTTTAGTTGTATTTTTGAAGTGGTTGTGCGAGGCAGCAATCTCCGGTGTTTACCTATGCCACCATCTTGGTTTCTCAGAGCTGGTTCTTTGAAAGGATAAACAAGATTGATGAACCTCTATCCAGGCTCACCAAGAAGCAAAGAGAGCAGACCCAAATAAACAAAATCAGAAATGAAAGAGGCGAAATAACAACAGACCCCACAGAAATTCAAAGGATTGTTAAAAAATACTATGAACAACTCTACTCCAACAAACTAGACAACCTGGAGGAAATGGACATATTCCTAGAAAAATACATCCTTCCAAAACTCAATCAGGAAGATTCTAAAAATCTCAATAGGCCAATAACTATGGAAGAAATTGAAGCAGTCATCAACAAGTTCCCAGCAAACAAAAGCCCGGGGCCAGATGATTTCACAGGGGAGTTTTACCAAACATTCAAGGAAGAACTAAAACCTATCCTCCTCAGACTACTACAAAAAATTCAAGAGGAAGGAACACTTCCAAGCTCATTCTATGAAGCCAACATCACCCTAATACCAAAACCAGGTAAAGACAACACAATGAAAGAGAATTACAGGCCAATATCCCTCATGAACATAGATGCCAAAATCCTCAACAAAATCTTAGCAAATCGGATCCAGCAGTACATCAGAAAGATCATACACCATGATCAAGTAGGATTTATCCCAGGGATGCAAGGATGGTACAATATCCGCAAATCAATAAACATGATTCATCACATAAAAAAATTGAAAGAAAAAAACCACATGGTCATATCAATTGATGCAGAAAAAGCATTTGACAAAATCCAACACCCATTTTTGATAAAAACTCTCAGCAAGGCGGGAGTAGAAGGATCATACCTCAACATAATAAAAGCCATATATGACAGGCCCACAGCCAACATCATACTCAATGGACAAAAACTAACACCATTTCCCCTAAGAACAGGAACAAGACAGGGATGCCCCCTCTCATCACTCCTGTTCAAGATAGTACTGGAAGTATTAGCCATCGCAATTAGGCAAGAAGAAGAAATAAAAGGCATCCAAATTGGAAAAGAGGAAGTAAAACTGTCCTTATTTGCAGACGACATGATATTATACATACAAAACCCTAGAGACTCCATCAAAAAGCTACTAGACTTAATTCATGAATTTGGCAATGTAGCAGGATACAAAATTAACCCCAAGAAATCTGAGGAATTTCTATACACCAATAGTGAACTTTCAGAAAGAGAGATTATAAAAACAATTCCATTCACCATCGCACCAAAAAAATTAAGCTACCTAGGAATAAACTTAACTAAAGAGGTAAAAGACCTCTACTCAGAAAACTACAGGACGTTGAAAAAAGAGATAGAGGAAGACATAAACAGATGGAAGAACATACCGTGTTCATGGATTGGTAGAATCAACATCATTAAAATATCTGTACTACCCAAAGCAATCTATAAATTCAATGCACTTCCCATTAAAATACCAAAGGCATACTTCACAGATCTAGAACGAACTCTCCAAAAATTCATCTGGAATAGAAAAAGACCCCGAATAGCTGCAGCAATCCTGAAAAAGAACAAAGTACGTGGGATCTCAATACCAGATATCAAGATGTACTACAAAGCCACTGTTCTCAAAACTGCCTGGTACTGGCACAAGAACAGGCATATAGATCAATGGAATAGAATAGAGAGCCCAGAAATCGGCCTGAACCAATATGCTCAATTAATATTTCACAAAGGAGGCAAGAACATACAATGGAACCAAGATAGTCTCTTCAATAAATGGTGTTGGGAAAATTGGACAGGTATATGCAGGAAAATGAAACTGGATCACCAACTTACACCATACACAAAAATAAACTCAAAATGGATAAAGGACTTAAATGTACGACAGGAAACCATAAAAATTCTAGAAGAATCCAAAGGCAACAAAATCTCAGACATATGCCGAAGCAATTTCTTCACTGATACAGCTCCTAGGGCACTTGAAACTAAAGAAAAAATGAACAAATGGGACTACATCAAAATAAAAAGCTTCTGCACAGCAAAAGAAACCATCAACAAAACAACGAGAAAACCCACTGTGTGGGAAAACATATTTGCCAATGACATATCTGATAAGGGCCTAATCTCCAAAATTTATAGGGAACTCATACAACTTAACAAAAGGAAGATAAACAATCCAATCAAAAAATGGGCAAAGGACCTAAATAGACACCTTTCAAAAGAGGACATTCAGAAAGCCAAGAGACATATGAAAACATGCTCAAAGTCACTAATCATCGGAGAGATGCAAATCAAAACAACAATGAGGTACCATCTCACACCTGTCAGATTGGCTATCATCAACAAACCAACAAACGACAAGTGCTGGAGAGGATGTGGACAAAAAGGAACACTTGTGCACTGCTGGTGGGAATGCAGACTGGTGTAGCCACTATGGAAGACAGTATGGAGTTTCCTCAAAAAACTAAAAATGGAACTCCCATTTGACCCTGTGATCCCACTTCTAGGAATATATCCCAAGAAACCAGAAACACCAATCAGAAAGGATATATGCACCCCTATGTTCATAGCAGCACAATTCACCATAGCTAAGATCTGGAAACAGCCTAAGTGCCCATCAGTAGATGAATGGATTAGATAACTGTGGTACATCTACACAATGGAATACTATGCTGCTGTAAAAAAGAAGGCATTCTTACCATTTGCAACAGTATGGATGGAACTGGAGAGCATTATGCTAAGTGAAATAAGCCAGTCAATGAAGGAAAAATACCACATGATCTCACTCATTCGTGGATAATGGAGACCATTATAAACTTTTGAACAATAATGGATGCAGAGGCAGAGCGGCCTTGAACAGATTGTCAAACTGTAGCGGGAAGGCTGGGGAGGGTATGGGGGGCAGGATGGAGGGGTGTAGGAGATCAGCCAAAGGACTTGTATGCATGCATATAAGCATGGCCAGTGGACATAGGACACTGGGGGGTAGGGGAGGCCAGAGGATTGTCAAGGGCGGGGGGGAAAAGGGACACATATGTAATACCCTTTGTAAGACTGTAAGCAATAAAATAAAATTAAAAAAAAAATCTCCAAGCAAAAAAAGGCCCTGGTCTGGACAGCTTCACAAGTGAGTTTTGCCATACAGTCAAAGAACTACCATCTATCCTACTTGAACTAGTCCAAAAATCCTGGAGGAAGGAGCACTTCCAAACTCTTTCTATGTGGCCAGCATTATCATAATTCCAAAACCAGATAAAGACACTACAAAGAAAGATAATTACCGGTCAATATGCCAGATGAACATAGTTGCTAATATCCTCAACAAAATATTAGCAAAATGAATCCAGCAATATTTTAAAAAGATTATACAACATGACCAGTGGCATTTATTCCAGGGATTCAGGGCTGATACAATATTACAAATCAATAAATGTGATGCATCTCAAACAAGTTGAAAGACAAAAATCACATGGTCATATCAATATCCACAGAAAAAGCATTTGAAAAAAATCCAACACTGATTTTTGATAAGAACTCTCAGCAAAGTGGGACTAGAGGGGTCATATCTAAACATAATAAAGGTGATATATGACAAACCTACAGAAAACATCATACTCAATGGGCAAAAACTAAAACCATTTCCCCCTAAGAACAGGAACAAGACAGGGATGTCTGCTTTCACCATTCTCATAGCACTGGATGTCTTAATCACAGTAATCAGACAAAAAGAAAACATAAAAGGCATCCATATCAGAAAAGAGGAAATAAAACTGTCATTATTCACAGATGTCATGATATTATACATAGAAAACACCAAAGGCTCCAACAAAAAACTAATAGATTTAATAAATGAATTTAGCAACTCAGCAGGATACAAAATTAACACCCAGAAATTACTGACATTTTTATACACCAATAATGAATTCTCAGAAAGGGAAACTAGCATAATAATCACATTTACCATTGCAACAAAACAATTAAGATACTTAGAAATAAACTTAACCAAGGAGGTAAATCACTTGCACTCCAAAAACTACAGGATGTTGAAAAAAGAGATAGAAGAAGATATAAACAAGTGGAAGAATATACCACGTTCATGGATTCTTAGAATTAACATAATTAACATCATTAACATCATTAAAATATCCATACTACCCAAAGCAATTTGTAGATTCAATGCAATCCCTATGAAAATACCAATGGAATATTTCACAGATCTAAAACAAATACTCCAAAAATTTCTATGGAACCAAAAAAGACCCCAAATAGCCACAGCAATCTTGAGGAAGAACAAAGTTAGAGGAATCACAATATGAGATATCAAGTTATACTGGGCATAATCAAAACAGTCTGGTACTGGTACAAGAACAAGCATATAGATCAGTGATGGTGAACCTATGACATGCGTGTCAGAGGTGACATGCAAACTCATTTTTTTAATTGATTTTTCTTTGTTAAATGGCATTTAAATATATAAAATAAATATCAAAAATATAAGTCTTTGTTTTACTATGGTTGCAAATATCAAAAAATTTCTATCTGTGACACGGCACCAGAGTTAAGTTAGGGTTTTTCAAAATGCTGACACACCGAGCTCAAAAGGTTCGCCATCACTGATATAGATCATGCAACAGAACAGAGAACACAGAAATCAACACAAGCCATTATGCTCAATTAATATTTGACAAAATAGGCATGAGCATACAATGAAGTACAGACACTCTCTTTAATAAATGATGTTGGGAATATTGGACAGCTTCATGTAAAAAAAAAAATGAAACTAGACCACCAACTGACATCATACACAAGAATAAACTCAAAATGGATAAAAGATTTAAATGTAATTTGTGAAACTATAAAAATCCTTGAAGAAAACATAGGCAAGAAAATATCAGACATCTCATATAGTAACATTTTCACTGATATAATCTCTAGTGCAAGAAAAATAAACAAATGGGACTACATCAAAATAAAATCTTCTATACAGCAAAAGAAACCATCAACAAAATGGAAAAGGAACCTTCTGTATTTGTCAATGATACATTTGATAAGAGGTTAATATCTAAAATATATAAGGAACTCACACAACTTAACAAAAGGAAGATAACCAATCCAATTACAAAATGGGCAAGGAATCTAAATAGAAATTTCACCAAAGTGGACATACAGGTGGCCAAGAAACATGGAAACATGCATGCTCAAAGTCACTAATCAACAGAGAGACGCAAATTAAAATGACAATGAGGTATCACCTCATACCTGTCAGAATGTCTACCATCAACAAATCAACAAATGTCAAGTGCTGGCAAGTATGTGGAGAAAAGAGAACCCTAGTACACTGCTGGTGAGAATGCAGACTGTCGCAGCCATCATGGAAAACGTATGGAATGTCCTCAAAGAATGAAATATGGAACTGCCATTTGATCCAGTGATCCCACTACTAGGAATATATCCTAAGAAACCCGAAACATTGATCAGAAAGAATATATATACCCCTATGTTCATAACAGCATAATTTATAATAGACTAGTGGCCCGGTGCATGAAATTCCTGCATGGGGGGGGGGGTCCCTCAGCCTGGCCTGCACCCGCTCCAATCTGGGACCCCTTGGGGGATGTCCGACTGCTGGTTTATGACCAATCCCACAGGTCCCACAATCTGGGACTGCTGGCTCCTAACCGCTCACCTGCCTGTCTGCCTGATTGCCTCTAACTACCCTCCCCACTGGCCTGCTCGCCCCCAACTGCCCCCATGCCGGCCTGCTCAATCCCAACTGCCCCTCCCCACCAGCCTGATCACCCCCAACTGCCCTCCCCTCCTGGCCTGATTGCCCCTAACCACCTCTGCCTTGGCCCTACTGCCATGGCTTTGTCCAGAAGGTCTCCCGGAAGGTCTCCCAGTCTAATTAGCATATTACCCTTTTATTAGTATAGATGAGTGGATAAAAAATGCTGTGGTACATTTATACCATGGAATATATGCAACTGCAAAACAGAAGGATCTTTTATTAGTATAGACTAGAGGGCCGGTGCACAAAAATTTGTGCACTCGGGGGGGAGAGAGGGTTCCTCAGCCTGGCCTGTGCCCTCTCCCAGTCTGGGACCCCTCAGGAGATAACGATCTGCTGGCTTAGGCCTACTCCTGGGTGGCAGAGGGCAGGCCCAATCCCTAGGTGCAGCCCCTGGTTGGGCTCAGAGCAGGGCCAATTGGGGAGTTGGGGCGCCGCCCCATGTCATGCACAGAGCAGGGTGGATGGGGAGGTTGCGATGCCACCCTCAGTCATGCTCAGGGTAGGGCCGATTGGGGGGTTGGGGCCCCGCCCCCAGTCACAGTCAAGGCAGGGTCGATGGGGCGGTTGCGGCGCCACCCCCTGTCACGAACAGAGCAGGGCCAATCAGGGGGTTGGGGCGCTGCCCCCTGTAACTCACAGAGCAGGGCCAATTAGAAGGTTGGGGAGCCACCCCCTGTCACGCACAGAGCAGGGCCCATCAGGGGGGTTGGGGCTCCTTACCCTGTCACGCACAGAGCAGGGTCGATCAGGGGGTTGGGGAGCTCCTCCCTGTCACTCACAGAGTAGGGCTGATAGGGGAGTTGGGGCACTGCCCCCTGTCACACACAGAGCAGGGCGGATCAGGTGGTTGGGGCGCCGCCACTGTCACACTCGGGGCAGGGCCAATGGAGAGGTTATGGCTCTACTCCATCACACACAGAGCAGGGCCCGTGGGGGGGGGGGGTGGTTGGGGCGCCGCCCTCTATCACCCACATAGCAGGGCCGATCAGGGGTTTGGGGCGCCGCCACTCTCACACTCAGGGCAGGGCCATTGGGGAGGTTATGGCTCTATCCTGTCACACACAGAGCCGCAGGGCAATCAGGGGGTTTTGCGCTGCCCCCTGTCACGCTGATCCCGGTGCCGGGAGGCCTCTCGGCTCCGCTGATCCCGGTGCTGGGAGGCATATTACCCTTTTACTATATAGGATAGAGGCCTGGTGCATGAGCGGGGCTGGCTGGTTTGCCCTGAAGGGTGTCCTGGATCAGGGTGGGGGTCCCCACTGGGGTGCCTGGCCAGCCTGGATGAGGGGATGATGGCTGTTTGCAGCTGGTCACACACCCTTCAGGGTGGGGGTCCTCACTGGGGTGCCTGGCCAGTCTGGGTGAGGGGCTGAGGGCTGTTTTCAGGCTGGTGCGTGACTGAAGCTCCCAACTGCTCCTTTTTTTCTTTTTCTTTTTTATTCTGGGCCAGCTTTAGCTCTGGCTCCAGCTCTGAGGCCTCTGCTGCTGAAAGCAGGTATCTGGTTTGTTTGGGTTCTATAATCGAAACACTGTATCAACTCTAGCTCTGAGTTCCCGGCTTGCTGAAGGCAGGTTTCTGGGGTTTTGTTTAGCTTCTATATTTGTTACAATGTTTCAAACTGCAAGCTCAGAGGCCGGCAAGGCAGGCAAGGAACGTTGGTTTCCTCCGTCACTAAAGCAAGCAAGCCTCATGTTAGTTTCAAGCTGCCTGGCTGCCGGCCGCCATCTTGGCTGGCTGTTAATTTGCATATCACCCTGATTAGCCAATGGGAAGGGTAGCGGTTGTATGCTAATTACCATGTTTCTCTTTCATTAGATAGGATGAGTGGATAAAAAATGCTGTGGTACATTTACACCATGGAATATATGCAACTGCAAAACAGAAGGATATCTTACCCATTGAGACAGCATGGATGGACCTGGAGAGTATTATGCTAAGCGAAATAAGCCAGTATCACCTGATATCACTCATATGTGGAATTAATGAACAAAATAAACTGTGGAATAAACTATAACCAGAGACATAGAAGCATGGAACAGACTGTTGAATCTCAGAGGGAAGGTGGGGGGTGGGAGGGAAGCTATTCACCAAAGAACTTACATGCATATATGCATAGCCCATGGACACAGATAATAGTGTGGTGAAGTGTGGGCTACAAGAGAACAATGGGGGAAAGAGGGAACATCTGTAATACTTTCAAAATAAAGGTAAAATACTAATACTCATATTTACTATTACTACTACTACTACTACTAAATTCAAAATAATTTATAAAACAATCCATCTGACCTAGTGTGTCATTTAAAGCCTGTGCTTCCTTGTCAAATTTTTGTCTGGAAGATCTATCCAGTGAAGTCAGTGGGTGTTAAAGTCCCCTACGGTGACTGTATTGCTGTTGATATCTCCCTGAAAGTCCTCCAGAATTGTTTTTTTATATATTCAACTGCTCTTATATTGGGTACATATATATTTACCATTATTATATCCTCTTGTTGCATCAATCCCTTTATTATTATGTAGTGACATTGTCTCTTGTAATGGCTTTCATTTTGAAGTCTATTTTGCCAGATATGAGTATTGCTACCCCAGCTTTTTTTATTGCAATTTGCACAGAATTTTTTTTCCATCCCTTCACTCTCATCTGGTGTGAGTCTTTTGTTCTGAGGTAGGTTTCTTGTAAACAGCATATATTTGTGTCATGCTTTCATATCCACTCTGCTATACCATGTCTTGATTGAAACATTTAATCCATTTACATTTAAGGTTATTATTATAGGCACTTATTTATTGCCATTTTAATTTTTATGCATATGTTTCCCTCTCTATTTCTTCTTATTATTACAGTATTATCTTTAGCATATCTTGCATGCTGGTTTGGTGGTGATAAACTCGTTTACTCTTTTTTATTGCCTGGAAATTATTTATTTCACCATCTATTTTGAATGATAGCCTTGCTAGATATAGTAGCCTTGGTTTCAGATCCTTTCTTTTCATTACCTTGAATACTTCATGCCATTCCCTACTGACTTGAAAAGTTTCTAATAAAAATTCACCTGAAAGCCTTATTGAAACTCCTTTGTAAGTAACAAATTCTTTTGCTGCCTTTAAGATTCTCTTTTTGTCTTTTACTTCTGGTATTTTAATTATGATGTGTTTGGGCGTGGACCCATTGGGTTCTTCTTCCTTGGGACTCTATATGCCTGCTGAACGTGTGTGCCTTTTTCCTTCAACTGGCTAGGGACCTTTTCTGCCATTATTTCTTCAAATAGTTTCTCTAGCCCTTATTCACTTTCTTTACCTTTTGGTACTCCTATGCTACAAATATTGTTGTTTCATGTTGTCAAACAGCTCCCTTAAGCTGTCCTCCTGTTTTTTAATTTTTTCCTCTGTGGTTCTCTGACTGAGTGATTTTTTTCTACCTTGTCTTCTAATTCACTGATCTTCTACTTCCCCTAATCCAGTGGTTCTCAACCTTCCTAATGCTGTGACCCTTTAATACAGTTCCTCATGTGGTGACCCCCAACCATAAAATTATTTTCATTGCTACTTCATAACTGTAATTCTGCTACTGTTATGAATCGTAATGTAAATATCTGATATGCAGGATGTATTTTCATTGATTGCGACCCACAGGTTGAGAACCACTGCCCTAATCTATGGTGTATTCTTTCCAATATGTTCTGTATTAGTGCTATGTTATTCTTCATTTCTACTGGTCATTTTTTTCATAATTTCTATATGTTTTCTCATGGTGTTGTGCAGCGTTGTAATCATTACTCTGAACTCTGGTAAACTTCTCATCTCTATTTCATTTAGCTCTTCTTCTGGAGGATTCTCTTTTTCTTTCATTTGGGGCTTGTTTTTTTCTCCCCATTTTGACTGCCTTCTTTAGTTTGTATCTGTGTATTAGATCTGCTCTGACTCCTACTCTTTTTTGAGAGACTCTGGTGTAGGACATTGTCATCTTAGAATATTAAAATGTGTTGAGAATCCCTCGACCCCTGCTCCCCACCCCCAGGAAACTGCTGCTGCTCTACATTGGGGAAGGAAGGGATGTTGGGGCTGTTAATGTCCTCAGGTAGCTCCCTCCATGGGCTGCTCTTCCCAGCTAAGATCTGGGCATTAAAGTTGACTTTTGATGTTATAAATCAAAGTACATTTGATTAATGGCAGGAATTTCTGAGCTAGTGAGGAAAGCATTTTTTCAGCAAAGGTGAAGTTCTCTGTGGGGCGGCACAAGCTAGGGCAAGGCATGCTGGGTTCTCAGCTGTGTGATATAGGGCTATAGTTCAACCACCTCAGGCTCCATTTCCTTAACTAAAATATGATAAAGTTTCTTCCAAGTCTAAAGTGCTTTTTTGGTTTTGTTTTGTTAATCCTCACCTGAGGATATTTTTCCATTGATTTTTAGGGAGAGTAGAAGAGAGAGGGAAAGCCAGAGAGAAACATCAATGTGAGAGAAACACATTGACTGGTTGCTTCCTGCATGAGCCTCAACCAGGGCCCAGGCCAGGGAGGAGCCCCCAAATGAATTGAACCCTGGACCCTTTGGTCCACAGGCCAATGCTCTATCCATTGAGCCAAACCAGCTAGGGCCCAATTCTAAAATTCTAACACTCAGGGTGACTGAACTTATTCAATTATTTTCTAGGAAATAAAGAAGAGAGTACTAGAGGGAACATGGGCAAGAAAGCAAGCCGTGAGTTCCAGTATTTGGAAACACCTTTAATGTCTCTCTCTTTGGTGGTCGGGAGTCTGGGTTAGGGCATGTATCTCCTCAGCTTCCAATCTTTTTACACAGTGCTTACTGGTGAAGGTACTTGAATGTCAAGATCAAATGATGCAGAACAGCTCAGAAGGGGTGGGTCCCTCTGGAGCAGCGGTTCTCAACCTGTGGGTCGCGACCATCGGAAAACACATATAGCATATCAGATATTTACATTACGATTCATAACAGTAGCAAAATTACAGTTATGAAGGAGCATTGAAAATAATTTTATGGTTGGGGGTCACCACAACATGAGGAACTGTATTAAAGAGTCGCGGCATTAGGAAGGTTGAGAACCAGTGCTCTGGAGCATTACATGCCTATTGTCTTACTAGTATACAATGCTAGCTGTTACAGGGGTCCTGAGGTGAGTGAGACCCTGTTCCCATTCCCAGGAAAGGCACAGTTGAATAAGGGAATTATATAAATAACTATAAGAAAACATTGAATCCAATGTGATAAGGAAAGGTCAGGAGAAGGTAGCATCTTTCCACCCTTCCATGATGGAGCCAGGGCTGATTTTTCCCTAGTGAGTATCCATTGCTTGTTTCATTTTTTAGGATTGGTCTGGAATTGTGAAGATTTGCTTGGCCTTCTCTGAGCAAACCCTCTGACTCCTAGGATGGGTGAGAAAAGGTGGGAATTGGACAGCATGTCTCCATAGACGGGCATCCTATCAACTTCAAGGAGGATGAAGAGTAGCTTTGATGATTTTTTGAAGAATGCCTCTGAGCATGGGGTCTGGTTAGAAATATGTAGGAGAACCACTGGGTGAGGGACCTGTGTTTGGCTAGGGGCCAGACCCTCTAGGGGACTGTGGGGGAACTGGCTTTCTGGGCTCCTGGAAGCAGAGAAAGATTTCTACCAGATGATTTATGGGGATTTCATGGAAGAATCATGAGATATTAAATATCAAAGGGACCAATCAGACACAGAAGATGAGGTGGATTCTGACATCGATGAAGGGGATGAACCATCCAGTGATGAGCTAGAAGAGTCAAGAAGGAAGCACAAAGTAGTATCCAACACCTAAAAGGAGCCTCTCAAGAGAGTAATGCCTCAAACAGTCAGCACCCCAGATGGTATCTCTTAGAAGGTCCAAGACCACTAGAACTACAGGATAATGCCTCTGACAGTCGGAAGTTCATGAGTCAATGTACAGCTGAACATACACAACAAATATCCTTGTGGTACAGGAGAGGCCGAGCCAGTCACAAGCAGCGAAAGGGGTCCCACAGGGAGCAGCCACTGACCCAGGCTCATGGAGGCCAAGATCACAGAGGAGCTCAACTTACATTCACTGGAGACATATGAGTGACTCCAGGCTGACAAAGAGAAGCAGGTTCACAAGAAGTGAAAGTGCCCTGGGCTCATAATTACCTACCATTTAGTGACAGTGCTGCTGGTAGAGAAGCCAGGCCCTACAGAAGAGAATGTTGATATGGAAGCACTTGATCCTGCTCCCATGGCTTCTGCATTGACTCTCCGTGCCAGGACAGAGCCCCTCATCCCTCCTGCTCATTGCTTAGGTACCTTCATCACTTTTAGCAATGATGTGACATTTGAGGAATGGTTTTCCAAAGGGTGGCCACCAAAGGCTCCTGTTTAGAGGTCTTCAAAGTGACCCATGGCCCCACTCTATACCAGTACCCTGTTACAGACATATCCTATGTCACTGTTCGAGCCTTCAAGATCATCTATGAGGCTTACAAGAAGTTCATCACTGTCCACAAACTGTCACTCACTGTCTCCGCTCTGGGTCCTGGCCCACCACCTCCTGAGCCCCTCCCTAGTTCTGGGCCTTGAGTCTTGTGCCAGAAAATTGTCACCAAATGAAGAGATGTCTATTCCTTAGAAACCTTTTTTTCTGCCCTGACTTGGGCTCTCAATGTACCACCTCCTCTCCGTTTCTCCCTTTGTCATCTCTAAACTTTGCCTAGCCCTTTCCTGTATTTATCTCACTATCTCTTCCCCTAGTTCTTACTGGTTTTGTTTGTGTTTTTTAATTTAATAAAATAGAAAGTTCTATTTTTTAAAAAAGGAAAAATATCCAGTAATTGCTCCAATTTTGCCACTGAAACGTGTTTTGAGCTTTAGTTTCCCATCTATAAGCAGAAATAATAATATACCTATGTTACCTTGCTCAAAGTTTTGCTGTCAAGATCAAATATACTAAGTGAAAGCACCTTGTAGAGCCAGTATTATGTATTAGTTAAGGAGAAAGACTCTGGGGCCAAATTGCCTAGTTTGAAGTCCTAACTATGCACTTATTGTGTGACCTTGGGAAAGCCACTTAGCCTCTTTGTGCCTTAGTTTCTTCATTTACAAAATAGAAATGACACTCGAACTTTTGTCACAGGGCTGTTGATGATTAAAATGAGTTAAATGTAAAGTATTTGAACAGTGCCTAGAACATGGTTAATACAGTACCATATAAATAAAGCCATTATTATTATTATGAAGTTCTATACAGAAGTATGATTATGATGATTATTTCTTAGATACAGAAACAAGTAAGAATTCTTCTGTGTCGATATGGAGTGGAGTAAACAGGAAGCCTTCAATTCTGCTCTGAACTACAAGTTCAGACTTTTAAAAAGAGCCATAAAAATGCCATCTAACTGACAAAAGTCTGAGTGAGGGAGGCACAACCCTTGACCATCCTGGAAAAAACACCATCTCCACCCTACCATATTTATCTCTTTGGCTTGCTTCTGGCCAAAGGTCTACTCTGGATATGATCCTGCTGCATCCAGACCTTTGCCACCAACGTCCCTGTACTGAGAGGCTCTGACTGGATGAGATTTGTTCAAAGGGGCAGCTATGGGTCCTATCTATTGTCAGAAAATGTAGAACCAGCGTGGGGGGAGATCAGGACAGGGTGGACTGACCACAGATGGGCTCTTCTGACCTTTGTAAAGAAGAGTCAAGAGTTGGATTCCAGGTTAGAAAGTAAAATTACAGAACTTTTAGGTGGAGTCAGGTTCTTTCTTTTCCTTACTAATTTCCCAATATATTATACCATCTCACCTTATATTAGCCTGAAATATTCCAGTGATTTAAAGAGTTCAATGTGTTATTGGATTATTTCTTCTTTTCCTCTAACTGAATGGAAGGAAGAACACCAAGTACCAGAGCTTGGGTAGAGGTCAGGGGATGACTTAGAATGTGGATTTTGTGTTTCACTTAAACCTGGGCCATGCCTTATAGATCTGGCTCTACAGATCAGGTCTTATTTCTACTTCTTGTTTTACCCAAGGAGAGGAAAGGTGGTTTCAAAGCTTGCACCATGAACCCTGGGTTAGGTTTTTATAATACCTGTTCACTTTCTGTCAGGTGGAATGAATTTACTTATGTTTAGGATTGCTATGTCTTAGCTTGAGAAATTCTGGATACATTCAGACACAGGTGAGATGGTGGAGAGTCATAGTAGCTGTGTGTTGAAGAATCAATTTGTGGGCATAACAGTGCTAAAGGTTAAGTGGTGACATACAGACCACTATGAAGCCCTGTTTAGTAAAAAATTGGGTGAAACACGGAACTAGAACAGAATCAGATTTTAATATAATTTTTAGCACCCCATCCACCTGTCAAATATCTTGATCTAATTTTGGCTTCTGTGGCAGCCACAAAGTAGGCAAATTTGTTTCTGGTAGGTCTGCTGCTTTTAAGGATGTACTGCCATCTCCTGGAAAATTTTGGAATAGCAGGAAATTTCTTGTTTGGGATTAAGGAAGGGGTCTTTTCAAGGCAACAACAATTTAGAGGTGGTGCTACTAGAAGTGAAGTGATGTGGCTGTACCAGTCTCCACCCACCCAAGCCAGCTTAGGTCTGTTTTCTGGTGCTCCTACTGCTTTCCTGATGTTTCAAGGAAGATTTCTAAACCCAGTTCTGAAAAACAGATTTTTTTCTTTAGTCCAATAAGCATGATGTCAAATCTGAGGTAAAGCTGATAAAACACTTTGGTAAGTTCAGTCTTAGACTGATCCACTTTTCAGGGCTCTTTGCTTATCTCTGGAGTTTGCTGTTTTGGACTGCATATTGCCTGGTGAGGAATAGGGACTTAGAGTGAAGCTTCTCCCAAATGACCTGAAAGTATGTTGTTCCCAAGGGCGGCATTCCAAAGTCAATGCTGGTGCCCCAGACAAGGTCTAGTCCTGAGCATGATGACCACGTTTTCTCTCTGCTCTGCTCCCAACCCTGGATTTACTGTTAGAAAACAAAGCTAAATGTAGATACCAACTCCACCCCACCACTGTTATCACTCAGTCTCTCTTCTCTACTTTACTTATTTATCCTTAGCATTTATTATCATCTGAATAATACTGTATATTTTTACTTGCTTGTTTTTTGTTTCCTTTCACTATAATGTAAGCTCCACAAAGTCAGACATTTTTGTCTCATTTGTTCACGGAGGATCCTCAGTTCTTAGAATAAAGCCTGGCACCCAGTAGATGGAATAAATTCAGTCCTAACTTCATCATCTTACATGGCTATAGGGTGCTTACTTCTCTTTCCTTAGAATCTGATGGATTTGATGTTTCTGCCTCTGTTTTTCATAGAACTTTCTACAGAGAACTGAAAACCCAGCAGGTGGGCCTGTCTAAATCTGGTGACAAGGGAAGTGATAGATCCTCCCTTCCCCCAACTGGTGGGCGGAGTATGACGTAACCTGCAGCCCAGAAATACCTGAGTGACTAACCAGGTACCTTATATGGACTATACATTGGACCACCAATCCACACCTGCCAAATACCCTAAGCCCTTGTCCTATATGGACAATGCAGTAAGCCACCAATCAGTGTGCGCCGAGTACACTAAGCCCCCCACCCCTTCCCATTCTGCCCCTCAAAAGGCGTCCCCACCCCTGCACGTGTTGCTGCTCTCCCCTTGCGAGACAGCCCGGCAGGTGCTTTTCCTCTAATAAAGCCTGTAGTCCCGGGTTTTGGCACCAAAATAAAAAGTCAGACAGAGGCCAAAACCCAGGACTACAGGCTTTATTAGAGAAAAAGCACCTGCCGGGCTGTCTCGCAAGGGGAGAACAGCAGCACGTGCAGGGGTGGGCACGCCTTTTGAGGGGCGGAATGGGAAGGGGTGGGGGGCTTAGTGTACTCGGCGCACACTGATTGGTGGCTTACTGCATTGTCCATATAGGACAAGGGCTTAGGGTATTTGGCAGGTGTGGATTGGTGGTCCAATGTATAGTCCATATAAGTACCTGGTTAGTCAGACAGGATTGACCAAAGACGATGTAACCAGCTAGAAGGGGGTATGCCATCTTTGGCTCACTTACTCCAAGGCTCCTCCCACTATTAGGCCCACTGGTATTTATTCTTTAATTTTGCTCTTTGACCCCTGTCTCATGCACTGTTTTACTAGTATTTTGCAGAACAGAATGCAGGCATTCGCCAACCAGAAGGTGGAAGAAATCTATCTAGCCTTGAATTCAGAACCTAGAGACACCTATGTCACTGGAATCTTTGAGACCCTGGGTAGATGCCCCTGACGACATCCCCTCTCAGCAGGAAGTAGTTACGGAAGACAGACCTTCGCCCCCTGACCTTGCCCGGACTCTCAATTTTTTTTTTTACTATTACCAAAAGCCTGGAATGATAGATCCTCCCTTCCCCCAACTGGTGGGCGGAGTATGACGTAACCTGCAGCCCAGAAATACCTGAGTGACTAACCAGGTACCTTATATGGACTATACATTGGACCACCAATCCACACCTGCCAAATACCCTAAGCCCTTGTCCTATATGGACAATACAGTAAATCACCAATCAGTGTGCGCCGAGTACACTAAGCCCCCCACCCCTTCCCATTCCGCCCCTCAAAAGGCGTGCCCACCCCTGCACCTGCTGCTGTTCTCCCCTTGCAAGACAGCCCGGCAGGTGCTTTTTCTCTAATAAAGCCTGTAGTCCTGGTTTTCGGCCTCTGTCTGATTTTTCAGGAAGGAGATGTATGATGTAAGCAGATACCCTGTGCCTGGCCTCTCTAATCACTAGGGGAGGAAAGTGATAGGGGATTTTTGGATTGGAACCCGGATTCTTTGTCCACTGGAGTCAAAGAATGAATCCACGGACAGAGGGTAGTATAGCAAAGGTGGAGATTTATTGAAGAACAAGTACAGACACCCATGTGGAGGGAGGGAAAGAGTCCCACAGAATGGACTTCCACGTGGGGAGGGGGAAAGAGTCCCACCCTGTCCCTTCTTCCACAGTTTATAAAGGCTGTAGTTCCTATCTCCTGATATCCCCTCTGATTGGCCACTATCCCCCTTTTTGATGTGGTCACTATAGCAACTCCTGAACTCAAAGGTCAACCACATGGGACATGTGATGCCCTCCTCCCTCATTGTTCTTTTCTTTCTGGGCTTTCTTCCTTCTTCTTTATTTTGTAAACTAGAGGCCTGGTGCATGACATTCATGCACTGGGGAGGGGGGATCCCTCAGCCCGGCCTATGCCCTCTCACAGTCTGGGACCCCCCAAGAGGTTCTTAGCACTGCTTTGGAGGCAGGAAAAGCTCCTGCCATCTCTGCTGTGCTCACCAGCTGTGAGCCTGGCTTCTGGCTAAGCAGCACTCCCCCTGTGGGTGCACACTGACCAACAGGGGGTAGCTCCGGCGTTGAGGGTCTGCACCCTGGTGGTCAGTGTGTATCATAGCGACCAGTCCTTCCACCAGTCAATTTGCATATTATGGTTTTATTAGATAGGACTAGAGGCCTGGTGCACAAAAATTTGTGCACTCGGGGAGGGGGGGGGTCCCTCAGCCCGGCCTGTGCCCTCTCGCAGTCTGGGACCCCTCGGGAGATAACGACCTGCTGGCTTAGGCCTGCTCCCGGGTGGCAGAGGGCAGGCCCAATCCCTAGGTGCAGCCCCTGGTCAGGCTCAGAGCAGGGCCAATTGGGGAGTTGGGGCGCTGCCCCCTGTCATGCACAGAGCAGGGCGATCGGGAGGTTGTGATGCCACCCTCAGTCATGCTCAGGGTAGGGCCGATTGGGGGGTTGGGGCACTGTCCCCTGTCACACTCAAGGCAGGGTTGATGGGGAGGTTGCGGCGCCACCCCCTGCCACGCACAGAGCAGGGCCAATCAGGGGGTTGGGGAGCTCCCCTCTATCAGGCACAGAGCAGGGCTGATCAGGGGGTTGGGGCGCCTTCCCCTGTCAGGAACAGAGCAGGGCAGATAGGGAGGTTGTGGCCTCGCCCCCTGTCACACACAGAGCTTCAGGGCGATCAGGGGGTTTGGGCGCTGCCCCCTGTCACGCTGATCCCGGTGCCGGGAGGCCTCTTGGCTCCGCTGATCCCGGTGCTGGGAGGCATATTACCCTTTTACTATATAGGGTAGAGGCCTGGTGCACGGGTGGGTACCAGCTGGTTTGCCCTGAAAGGTGTCCTGGATCAGGGTGGGGGTCCCCACTGGGGTGCCTGGCCAGTCTGGGTGAGGGGCTGAGGGCTGTTTTCAGGCTGGGGGTGACTGAAGCTCCCAACTGCTCCTCTTTTTCTTTTTCTTTTTTTTTTATTCTGGGCCAGCTTTAGCTTTGAGGCTTGGCTCCAGCTCCCAGGCCTCTGCTGCTGAAAGTAGGTTTCTGGCCTTTGCTTACAATGTTGTCATCTTGCTGGCTGAAGCCCTGGGGACTAAAGCAGGTTTCTGGGGTTTTGTTTAGCTTCTATATTTGTTACATAGTTGCTTAGAGTTGCAGCTCAGAGGCCTGCAGTGGCAGGTGGGAAAGTTGGAGTCCTCCCTCACTGAAGCAAGCAAGCCTCATGTTAGTTTCAAGCTGCCTGGCTGCCGGCCGCCATCTTGGCTGGCAGTTAATTTGCATATCTCGCTGATTAGCCAATGGGAAGGGTAGCGGTCGTACGCTAATTACCATGTTTCTCTTTTATTAGATAGGATATAGACCCTTTTGGATACTTCCAGCTCCCTTGTCTTATGTAAATGCAACTGTTGCTGCTCCCTGTACCTGGCTTTCTTGTGTTATGTAGATGTCCCTGTTGCTGCTTCCTTGTCTTATGGAAATGTAGCTGCACCTGGCTTCCTTGTGTTATGGAGATGTACCTTCTCCCAATCTGTATCCCTATGATTTTTCCACAGACCCCAATTCTAAAAATTCCTTAAGCCTGCCTATATTACCCTAAAATTCCTGTTTCAAAAGAATTCCAGAGAAGTTTGGAGAGAGTTCAAAAGGTAAGAAACTGGGGAGAAATTAAAGCTGAGAGGGCTTATTATGAAGTTTGGAGGCAGGGCAAAATTTGAGTGAAGTAAAGAATATAAATAAATGTGATTTTACATATCTGTGTGAAGTTGTTTAATAATAATTATTATAGCTATAATTTATTGAATGTTTGCTCTGCTCTGGAACTTTATTATAAATTGCATTGCACAAAGTATCTCTTATTTTATGTGACACAATGAAGGCTCAACTTGTATAACTTGCTTGTGTGATGATCATGAATTCCCTAATTAGAAAGCACAGATTTATTCATCCGGCAGAATAGACTAGTGCTTAAATATGTGCCTTTGAGCCAAAAGAGCCCTGGATTGATGCCATTTTTTGTCACTACTTGTGTGATTTGAGCAAATTATTTAAATAAGATACAATTTCATCTCCTGTTGAGGAGGAAACTGGTCTTGCAAGGCATGTCAGGCCATAAAAACTGTGAACAATGCACTGTCCTGGCGGGGGTGGGGGTGGGGGGTGGGGGGGGGGCTCGTTATCGCTGGCCCCAGGACAGATCATCGGATATGACCTGGGGACCCCCAACACCAGGGGCCTTCCTGTAAGCCCACAAAAGGGGGCGGAACCATATCTGCAAGACAAAGACCCCAGAAGGCTATAAAAAGCGTGTTTCTTCACTCTGATTTGGAAATTATTCCCGGAGTCCACTAGTGTTAATAAACGGGGTCCCTCCCTTTCTCTTGGAAGCATGCTTGGTATTTCTTTGGTCTTCTGCAACACTGTAAAGTAGAGATAACCATTGTTCTGAGGGAAGAACTAAATAAGATTGCACGCAAAGCGCTTAGCATGGTGCCAGGCACTCAAGTACTGGATAAATGTGAGTTGGGTCTGGGAAGGCGGTACAAACTGTTGTTTCCTTTCAGTGCCTTTCCTGGTCTGCCTTAATTGCTATCCCTATAGATGCTCAGAAGAGTGCATTAGCTCCATTTCCTTACTGGAATTTCTTCTGTCTGGCCTCTTCCAGGTCTGGTTAGTAAGGGCACCAACTCATCTCTGAACATAACCTCACCTTTGATATTCCTGGCCTCAAAGCACTGCTGTCAGTTTGTTTTCTCCGGAGACAGTGCCAGTTTTGGGGAGCGCGGCATGCTGGTGGTTGTAGTCCGAATCTGCCTATCTGCATCACTAGAGCTACTGAGCCTAGGGTCGGAAAACTACAACTCCCAGAGTCCCGCGCGCCGCCAAAACCATGCTGCAGAGCCGCGAGAACAGGAAAGATAACGTTTATACGTTGGGTGAGTGCTGTGTTCTTCGGAAGTAGCCGACACTCGCATTCTCCCAGGGCTTAAGTGCATCCGTACACGCTGTGGGGGCAGAGAAGCTAGGCCAGGTACTTGAGGCACGCAGCCGTTCTGCACATCCGAGGTGTAAACTGGTTTCCCAGGCGCCGGGCGAGCCTAGCTTTAGCCTTAGAATATAGCCCCTTGTTTTTCCTTGTCCAGGACGCGGCCTCGTGAAGGGTTGTGGATAAGGCTGTGAGGACTGCCCACTTCTCCCAGGCCGAATAGGGCTCCTGGAGCCCGGGAGAAGGGCCACGTGGACGTCTGTAGAGACAGGCCTCGAACCAGGCTGCTATGAAGAGTGACCCGTCGACAGCTGCAGCCCCGCTTAGGGGGGCCGGGGGGGCCCTAAGCAGCAGCGAAACGGTGCGCGTCGTCCTGTCGCCGGCGGCAGCCGCGGCTCTACTGGAGGAGGCGGCCGATCACTTAGTGGTGCACCTGGACTTCCGGGAGGCGCTGCACACCTGCGAGCGAGCCGGCCAGAGCCTGAGCAACTACGCCCAGGCTGACTGGCCTGTGGGCACGTACGTGCGGGGATTGCCTGGGGAGGGACCAGCATTTCGGGAACCGGTCATTCCCAGAATGTGCACAGGAAGCCTCTGACAGGCTGATGTGCCCGTTCTACAGAGGAGAAAACTGAGCCCCTGAACAGAGCTTAACCAATTCTTTGCTCCCTACTCCAGTGTGATGGCGTGATGGGAAGATAGAATGTGTATTGTATTAAATTATTTTCTTAAGCAGGCTCAGTCCTTTCCTAGGTACACTCCCGATCCCTAAGTTGTTCACTTCTGGTCTTGGCTGATGAGTGGGAATGGGATTCTTGTCCTGCTGAAGAACTGGATTAAACAATCAACTTAGAGAAAAGCCTTGGGTTGTAAAATTGGATTAGATCACACTAGGGAGGTGGTGGGTAGAATAGTCAAAGCTGAGGAGCCCTGGTTGTGATTTTAGGGGTTGTATGTGGGCTTGTTTCAGTAAACGCTGAAGGCTGTGATTCCCGGTGCCTGGAGGCACCTCACTGGCTGGCACTGAGGCCAGTGGATTCCCTATACCCACACTCAGGCTTCATGCCCATTTCTTTACACAAACTGTTAGTTCCAGCTCTCTTTCCACCCACACACCTGTGTTGTAGGTGTACTTTTCTCTTTCTGGCATACAAAGGGGAAAGTACACCTGCATACAAAGATGTTGGGCAAGAGTTGATTTGCCTCTAGGAGGTTTATAGGAACTTTTAATTTCTAGGAGAATGGGCAGTTTTCTCTACGTTGGGGCCCATGAGACCAATTGTACTTGTGAGGACACTTTGAATACTAATGGGGAGAATGGAAGTGATGGCTGCTAAATTGGAAGGTGGGGAAGAACAGTCCCAGGGTGGAGGTATGAATGGAAATGGAAGGGGACCGTTTCTAAACCTGAATTGGTTTTTTTTGCTGACAGTTCCTTAGAGGTGAAATGCTCCTTGTGCGTTGTGGGGATCCAGGCCCTGGCAGAAATGGATCGGTGGCGGGAAGTTATTTCCTGGGTTCTTCAGTATTACCAGGTCCCTGAAAAGCTACCCCCCAAAGTCCTGGAGCTGTGGTAGGTCCTTATTACTGACTCATTGGATCATTCCAGAAATGAAGACTTTTGCTCTCTTCTGAATGAGTGCCTAGTATTTCCTCTTCCACATTCCCTTCTATTTTCCTCCAAATCTGATTTTTTTCACGAAAGGATGAGGAAGGAGGGATTTAGGAGTGGGTTAAAGGAAAGAAGAAGAGAGAAGATACTGGGAATAGGAAATGTGAAATGGGATGACAGAGTGGAGTGTCATAGTGGAGTGAGAACTTTTTGCTATTTTCTAGGAATTCCTAATTCTTTCAATGTCAGCATTCCATAAGGAAGGGCTGGAGGACACAGGGGAGGAGTTGGATAAGAGAGTATAGTGGTTATGAGAAATGAACCAACTGTGGAACACTGACTTTTTTTTTCTTGCGGGGGTGGGGATTGGATTATTTTGGGCTGCAGTGTTCTTTTATACAGCAAAATGCAAGAGCCTGGAGCCATGCTAGAAGCGGCCAGTGCCTGGATCCAACACCCAGACAATCAGGGCCTTCCAGAATACAGAGCCTTGGCAGAACTTTACCTGCAGCAGGTGCTGCTGCCTCTGGGCTGCTTGTCGGAGGCTGAGGAGCTAGTGGTGGGCTCTGCAGCCTTCAGTGAGGAGCAACGGCTGGATGTACTCCAGGTCATCAGCATAGCAAGGCAACAGCAGAAACATGAACACTCTGACTCTGAGAAGGACCAGAAGCTAAACCAAGAAGGTAGGATATTATCCTTTTGTGGCTTCTTTAAAGTGTAGTTGTGGGCTTTCCTCTGGACCTTGGGGTCCATCATGACATTCCTGGGAGCTTGGGAGCAATTCTTTTTATGAGTAACTCCCAAATCACAGAATAGGAAACCGGTTGAGTTGCTTAGAGAGTCCAGACACTCTGAAGTTGGTAGTGGAAAGAAAATCTTCATATGGGAATGTGTTGCTGGGTCTCAGGACCTTGACTCTTTTCTCCTAAAAGTCACTATCTCCTTGGGGTCCTCTCATTAGATCTCTTGCCTGTACTATGCTGGGCTAGGTAGGATGTTATTCTTTTAAATGCTAGCACAAATGTAGACACAGCTGAGGTATGCTTGGGGATAGCCAAAAGATAATGAGAAACTAACACGATAACTTCGTAACTTGACTTATGAGGTAAAAATTACTTATCTTCAGTTTGGGTGCCTCTGCTCAGACTCCCATCTGCCTCACTCACCAGACCTCTTGGGTGTCTTTTCCAGTGATTGATGTCCACCCCCTTCAGAGACAGCCCACCTCTGCACATTAGAGCGCAGATTTATAAACTGGCTTCTGTAGAGAAACCACTTCAGGACTCAATACCACACACCTGGCTAGCATCATACAAGGGGAACCTGCAAAAGGGTGGGTGTGGATTTGTTACAAAGGGACTTAAAGGTTCCTCTACTCCAGACCCTTCCCCTGGTTCTTTAATCCTTTTCATCTCCTTTTCCTTGAGTGATCTAGACTTCTAGACTGTACATAAATACGTTTAAGTGCAGAGATTCACTATCTTCTAAAGCAGCTCATTTTATCAATGGGCAGTTCTGTAGGGAAATTGTTCTTTATTGTGAATTTAAGTCCCCCCGTCCCCCTTGGTGGTTTCTAATGTATTGGTCATAATACATAGAATAGGTTGAGTCCTTTTTTTACCCCACAAGAGCCCTTCAGCTGTAGGAGACTGTAATACTGCTGTCCTAAATGTTGTTGTTGTTGTGTGTGTGCGCGCTAAAGAGCATGAACCTGCTGAGACAGGATCACTTTTTTGCAAACAGGACATGTTGGCTTCAGAGATTACCTATGGCTACCCAAGACCTCTGCCCCTCTGCCCATGGTGCCGGGAGCCGGTCCATCCTTGCTGTTTCAAGGGACCTGGCATATATAGCATACGGTTCTTAATATGTTTGCTCACCTTCTTGACGCTGTGTTTTAACCAAGGTCACCTCTCCGAGAAAGGTTGTTTCCCCATATAGGAATTTTTCCCTGAAGTCAGGGAGGGGATGAAACTCCTTAACTAAGTGCCAGGCGGGTAGTTAATCACTACAAACAATCATGCTTAAGCTACATAATCTTTACTCCCTGGAATGGAGATAAGAAACGCCCTAACCTTTGTAATAGAGATTGATAGGATTGAATCAACTGGTATAAATACAGATGTAACCAGACAGAGAGACAGAACTTCAGACACAGAACTTAGGAGACAGGGCTTGGAAGACAGGACCAAGAGAGACAGAGCCTAGGCACAGAACCTACACAGAACGTTCTCTAGGGACAGAAGAACTTTGCATGACGGAGGATCCTGGACAGGGACTGGCCTGGGAGCCTGGAGGCGGAGCCTGGCGAGAGAGCATGGCAGGGGATCCTGGACTGAGCCTGACTGCGGAGATTGGCAGGAGAGCCTGACTGGAACCTGGTGACTGAGCCTGGCTGGAGAGCCTGGACGGAACCTGGCTGGAGATCCTAAGCAGAACCTCTCTGGGGATCGAGACCAGAACTTGGCTAGAGATCCTGGCTAGGCTGCTGATCAACTGAACGCTGTCTCCGTGTCATTCCTTCTTCTCTGACTCCGTCTATGCCTTTGGGAACCCCTGGACCTGCTGGGGTTGGACCTCGGCACCATGGGGAGGAGGAGGCAGAAGGGGGTTTGATGGCAAATTCAGGATGTCCTATCAGGACTGGGCACCACTTGTTCTTGGGTTGGTAGTGTTCATGTTTATATTCATAATCCAGGATCTTTGAATTCTTCACTATGTGTGCTAAGTGCCCTTTATTTTCCTGCATTATTGTGATAATCAAGACGTATTGTTCTGTGTAACTCTATGCATGTATCTTAGGCCAAAATATAATAATGTTATAAAATAGGATATTTAGAAAAACACCAAATATGCCAGATTTATCTAGCTGAGTAGATGTGCAAAGTCCTCCCCTAAGGAGATGATAGTGTGGTGATATAGTCCTTAAAACATTTTTGGAGCTTCTGAATCTCCTTTAGAACCACTTTATGAATTACATGAGTTATAAAATTACCTTCTGTTCAACTCTTATAATCAAGCTCAAAGCTCAGATTTAGGGAAGCTGGTTCCTGTGACTTACCTTACAGTTATGCTCTTTCTCCCTGACCAGACTCCTTCCACAAGTTTCTGTCACTACTAATGTTGCTTCGCCGGCTTTGGGACTCTGCAGTGAGCCACTTCGTTTCCCTGCCCTTCAAAAAGAGCCTCCTGGCCACCTTGATTCTCTGCCTCTTGGTGGTGAGGTTTGATCCAGGTGAGTGATGAAGCCTACCTCTCCTACCCTTCCTGGAGAAGGGGCAGTTGACAAGAGCTGGGCCTCCATCCTCTTGGGGATGGAGGTACCTCCTGTGCCATTTCTTTGAATTTCTTCTATAAGGAGGAATTGCTGGACCTGAGCAAGAGCTGGCCCAGCCCACCTAGGAGAGACTAGTGCTGTGGTCTGTGAGAGCAGTCTGGAAAAAGTCTACTCTGCTGACTCTTTAACATTGACTTTGAGTCATTATCATCTACTTTATCTTGTACTTTATGCAGGATTGAACTCTGAATAGAACCTCAGAGTTAAAAAAAATCTTCCTCATCATATGTTTAAAAAACTGTGTTAACTTAAAACATATTAAATTGTAAATGAAATACTTATACATTTTAGAAATGGGGAAAATAGGGAAAATTTAAAGAAGAAAACAAATCACCTGTAAGTCTGCTATTATAATGGTTGTACTTTCAGCCTTTTTTCTATGTAAAGACATATATGGGTATAAGTAAATTTTGCATATCATAAGTATTTTTTGAAACATGGCCTTAAATGGCTAAATAATATTCCAATTTAAAGAAAGTCCCATAATTGATTTTAACAACTCCCCATTGCAGAACATTTTGATTATCTTGTATTCTGTTTTCTGCAGTGCTGTAAAGCAGACTTGAGCTCCCTAAGTACTATTTGGGAACAACCTTGGTTATTTCCTGAGGGTTAATTCCTTGTATCTCTCAAAGTTGTCTTTTTCACCCCTTTGCTGAACACTGAGCAGGAATTCCCTCTGAAGAGCTCTGTTTGCTTTAGGAAAGAATCACTAGTTAGCCTCAGGTAAGCTAAGATAGTTTGTGTTCATTCATATGTATCCTCTGACTTTTTAAAAATTTAACTTTATTGACCCATTGTGTCCTGCTCCCACCCCCTCCCCAGGCCTTCACCCTTATCTGTCCAAGGGTTGGCTTTAGCTCAAGCAGTTACTTCGTCATAGCAGACACTGTCCTCTGACTTTCTCCATTGTTCCAGAGACTTGATAAAAATTTAGAAATTTTTTATGGTTTTTTAAGCCCTTTCATTTCATAAACCCTGGTCTCCTAACTGCAGATGTCAAGAGGTCATTTGAGCTTGCTGTTCACAGAGCTGCTCAGACTTCTTCAGAAGTGCCGTGGCTGGTGGTCCTGACGTTCAATGCTAGTTTTGACTCATTGTAGTGGTGGTGTTATGGGAAAGGAGGACTCATGAATGGGCTGCAATTTGACCTCCATAGAAAGGATATACAGAAGTTAGTCTGTCAATAACTTTCTTAAAAAATATCTTCCTTTTTAAGATAGAGAAAAAAAAATCAGTTAAAAAATCAGGAATTCAGCCCTGGCTGGTGTGGCTCAGTTGTTTGGATCATTATTCCGTATACTGAAAGGTGGCAGGTTTGATTGTCGGTCAGGATACATACCCAGGTTGAGGGTTCGATCCCCAGGCACACTCAGGAGGCAACTAATTAATGTTTCTCTCTCACATCAATGTTTCTCTCTCTCTCTCTCTCTTCCTTCCTCTCTCTAAAATAAATTTTAAAAAATTAAAAACAAATCAGGAATTCAAATAATGAAAAACAAACCAACTCAGCTTTAATTCCAAAGAGGTGAATTTTGCTTTAATTTCAGTATATTTAACATGAGAAAAATAGGTAATACTGTCACATGGCTCCAAATTTAAAAGCTATAGAAATGAATGTAGTAAAAAGTCTCTTCCCAAATTCAACGCACCAGAAGCAGTCACATTAGCAGTTCTTTGTATATCAAAAAGGTAAAACATAATATATTTGAATCTTTTTCTCAGCAAATTTAAGATCATTGTAATCAAAGTGAAGAAAGTATATTTCAGAGAATATGTCCTAGAGAAAGTGAAATTCTTTATTGTTGAGGAGGGAAGCAGGAGGAAATAACATTAAGCATCAGAATATGCTTCCAAAAGAATCCTTATGTTCCCAAGTTGGTAGAGTTCCTGAGAGATGGGAAATGGGACTAAGTGAAGAGGAGGGGAGTGAAGAAAGGTACACTGACAATAATCTTCTTTTCCCTGCAGCGTCTCCTTCTTCCCTGCCCTTCCTCTGCAAGCTGGCTCAGCTCTTCCATTGGATCCGGGAGGCTATGTTTTCTTCTCTCTACTAGCTCTCCATCCGTGACTGAGTGGTCTTTCCCACTCACCTCAGCCTCTCCACTCCCCACAGCAGAATAACTCATCCACGGCACCAATTTCCTGTTGCTGGCTGGGCCCCTATGGGAGTGGAGCCAGCCTAATTCTAGGAAGAGCTAATTCAATCTGTGTCTTTTTTTAAAAAAAAATTTGTTTTATTGCTTAAAGTATTACAAAGAGCATTACATATGTCTCTCTCTCTTTTTTCCCCCCCCACATGAACTGTCTTGCTACCCAAATGCTCTCCCACTTTGGCTGGTGTCAGGTCATATGGAAACAAAGTGGGGCTGGAGGGCACAAGTCCTCCAGAACAGTCCCCTCTTATACCCAGAGATGCCTTGTTAAGGAGGGGTTTGGGAATGTAGAGTGTGTCCATGAAACATTCCATCTTCTTGACAAAGGCAAGGGGTTGATTTTTTAGGTCAGGGTGTGAATGAAGCTGGAAGTTCAGAAAAACCCCTTGGATATCTTACCCGTGGACCAGGCCTTTAGTTAGGCAGAGTGCCACCTGAGAGGGCCTCTTCTTTTCTCTCTTATGCTCCTCTTCATGGATCTGGCCTGGTTTTTTATCTGTACATAATTTCCATGGTTTTGCAATGGACTCGAAACTGCCTGGGCCCACTCTCTATTCAGACCAGGGCATGACTTTCAGAACCACCCAGGTGATTACTGAATACAAAATGTGTCTGCTTCGCTCTTCTCACTGGGTAAAGTGATCTTGCTTGGTGCTCTTGGGCTTCAGCTCGGTTTTCCAGGCGGTCAGTGGCCAGCCCCTGTTCTGTTACACTCAGTATTGCTGCTGTCTCTTTCCCTCTTGTCAAGCCCTTGCCCCTGCGATGCAGTAGTATTTTTGTACTTTGTCTAATGGCTTTTTTTTTTTTCTTACCAATTCTGCCTGTATCCTTGCTTTCTGGTGGACACTTGCTGGTTTTCCCCTTTCTATATCCTGTTCTAATTATAATCTATTATTTGTATAATGCAGATGTTTTTCTGTGTGGCCTTGAAAAGTAGGCCAGCCTTAGAGGTTGATGAGCTGAAAATGGAACTGGGTAATCAGGGGACCTGGAAGGGATGTGCAGAGGGGGCTGGGGAGGGGGGAGACATGGGTTTTGAAGGCAGTGAACAATTTTATTCCTTGTTATGGGGAGGAGACATGGGGCCTCAGAATTTGAGCACCTAAAATATTTCAGCATTTTCTGTCACTGGCCACAAGAATCTCACGCGTTTCTGTGCAGGTAAATGTAAAATACTACTGTGCCATCAAGATTATGCAAGGTTTCCAGCAGGAACTGGCCAAGCAAACCATCCTCTGCCAGGAACTCTGTCAGTGCTGATGCCAGGAATAAAGGAGGTGCTTTTAGCTTTTCGTGGGTTGATTTTCAAGAATTGCAAGTCAACAACTTCTGTTTAGTAACATGGATAGAGAAGTAAACTTCACAGGCCATTGGGAGATTAAGTCCCTAGATGTGATCCAACTCTAGGAAACAAATCTTAGCCTTTAAATATGGACTTTTAATAGAGTTAACAACCCTAGGAGAGGAAGGGTGACACATAAGCTTTGAGATCTCTCCTTTAGAATGATTTCTTCAAATGAAAATCTGGTCCTGTTTACTACCCTAGACAAAATTTTTAGGGCTTCCCATGACCCATAGTATAAAACCTACATTGTTCCTCATGGAATTTCAGGCCCCTTATGCACTGGTTTTGGCTCACACCTCCACTTTCATGTGGAGCCTCTATTTCTTATGCACACTGCCCTCTAGCTGCCCCACCAACCAGTTTTCTGAACACTGAATGCTCCTTCACACTTCTGCTGTTCCCTGTGGAAGGTCCATTTCCCTCCCCCTTTTCACCTGGTGAGCTCCTCAACCTTCCAGACTCACACAAGGTTACCCCTGGGAATCTTAATGCCCCCTGCTTCCATCCCCTATTTCATGTCCTTTTGTGGTAGTGACTCCATGGTCTCATAGTTGTGACATTTTTTGTTGCCTCCAGGACCATGAGCTCTTTAAAACTGGGAAGTATGGTTCAATGCCATGTTTAAGAGTCAGGTTTGGATCCTCATTCCACCACTCTCTGGTTGTGTGACTGTAGAAAAGTGATCGAACCTCTCTCAGCCTTAGTGTTCTCATCTATAAGTGAGTTCTTATCTCACTTTGAATGAAAAATTGAGATCCTACTTATGAAGTGTTTAACATGTCATCCTGACCCAATCGAGAGCTCTCCTGAAGGGTAACTGCATCTCCATTGCTCAGCCAAGTGCCTACGAGTTAGGTGTTCAGAGATGTTTAAAGGAATGAATCGATATAACTGATATGATAGGAGCTCTGTGTGTTTTTGGGGTTTATATTGGGAAAACCTTGAGTATAAAGAAAACCTGACCATGCCCAACTCATTTTCTGTCCCTCCTTGAAGTTCCCCATTATTATTCTTGCAGCATCCTAGGTTTTCTATTTTGTGTTTGTCCTGAACTTTGCCCTCCTACCTTCCTAGTCAGAGAAGGAACTCAGACCAGAACTTCTCTGATGACTTTGACTTTTCTCAGGATGCAGGCTAGCACTCATGTCAGTCTTCAACTCTGGGCTTAAAAAGGTCAGGAGTGAAAGGAGGACTTCCTCTTAGACTTATACCTGTGCTGCCAAAACGGTAGCCATTAGCCATGTGTGGCTCTTGAGCATTTGAAATGTGGCTGGTCCAAATCGAGATGTTCTTTAAATGTACAATACACACTAAGTTTTGTAGACTTAGTACTAAAAAAAGAATGGAAACTCAATTTTTATATTGATTGCATGTTGAAATGATAATGTTTTGGAAATATTGGGTTAAATAAAATCTATTATTAATTTCATTTGTTTCTTTTTACTTTTTTGTGGGGCTACTAGAATGTTTAAAATTACATGTGGCTTACATTATATTTTTCTCAGACATTACAGTTCCACACACCCAGTATACCAAGTTCTGAGGGGATGGAAATCAGAAAAGCAGCATTGTATGGTGGAATACTACAGAATGTTAGATTTGGAAAGATCAACTGTTATAGCACTTCAAAAAAAAAAAATAAGTTAAGGAAGTTGAGACTCAGAGAGGTGAATTGATTTGCCCCAAGTCACATAGGCTGAATAAGACCAAGGACACATGACCCTCAAGCCTAGTATTCCTTTCACTGTACTGTGATTCTGCCTCACTTTCCCTAAAATCAGTTGCTCTCTGACTGATGCTCACTATTAATTAATATGCAGGCATACCTGGGAGGGGTAACTTCTGCTAGAGCTAGTTGATTAGTTCTACATGGTTCTGAGAGAATATAACATAGAACAGATATTTTAAATTTTAGGTATGCTGAGGAGAGCCACAATGGGTAATACTCTTCTGTGGTCAGATGGGAGACTGGGGAAGATGGCATGGGGTGGGGAGGAGAAATTAGGCTACTGTAGGCAATCATGTGTGGAAGTAGGGGGGCAGTAAAACAGATAGTTCTGCTTCTAGAAAGGGATTAGAAGGGACCAAGAAGTAGTTTATAGCTTTGTGCAGGTGATCTCCATTCTATTGCATGTATGTGTTTTTTTATTTTTATTATTAAATCTTTATTGTTGAGATTATTACAGTTGTTCCCCCAATAGCTCCCCTCCACCTGGTTCCCACCCCACCCTCTGCCCTTACCCCCACCCCCACACTGTCCTCATCCATAGGTGTACGATTTTTGTCCAGTCTCTTCCTGCACCCCCCACACCCCTTTTCCCCCGCCCCCCCGAGAATAGTCCGACCACTCCCTTTCTATGCCCCTGATTTTATTATATTCAGCAGTTTATTCTGTTCATCAGATTATTTATTCACTTGATTTTTAGATTCACTTGTTGATAGATATGTTTTTGTTGTTCATAATTTTTATCTTTACCTTTTTCTTCTTCTTCCTCTTCTTAAGGATACCTTTCAGCATTTCATATAATACTGGTTTGGTGGTGATGAACTACTTTAGCTTTTTCTTATCTGTGAAGCTCTTTATCTGACCTTCAATTCTGAATGATAGTTTGCTGGGTAGAGTAATCTTGGTTATAGGTTCTTGCTATTCATCACTTTGAATATTTCTTGCCACTCCCTTCTATCCTGCAAAGTTTCTGTTGAGAAATCAGCTGACAGTCATATGGGTACTCCCTTGGAGGTAACTGATTGTCTTTCTCTTGCTGCTTTTAAGATTCTCTCTTTGTCTTTTGCCCTTGGCATTTTAATTATGATGTGTCTTGGTGTGGTCCTCTTTGGATTCCTTTTGTTCTGGGTTCTCTGCACTTCCTGGACTTGTAAGTCTATTCCTTTCACCAGGTAGGGGAAGTTTTCTGTCATTATTTCTTCAAATAGGTTTTCAATATCTTGCTCTCTCTCTTCTTCTGGCACCCCCATAATTCGGATGTTGGTACGTTTGAAGTTGTCCCAGAGGCTCCTTACACTATCTTCGTATTTTTGGATTCTTTTTTCTTTTCCAGTTGGGTGTTTTTTGCTTATTCATATTTCAAATCTTTGACTTGATTCTTACAATCCTCTAATCTGCTGTTGGAACTCTGTATAATATTCTTTATTTCAGTCAGTTTATGCTTAATTTCTAGTTGGTCCTTTTTCATATCCTCGAGGGTCTCACTAGATTTCTTGAGGGTCTCACTAAATTTATCGGCGGTCTCACTAGACTTATTGAGGGTCTTACTAAATTTATCGGCGGTTTCTAGAAAATTCTTGAAAAACCTTATAAGTGTGGTTTTGAACTCTATATCCAGTAGTTTGCATTCCTCCATTTCTGTCGTTTGTGACCTGTTTCTTTGTCTCCGCATTTTGGCTGCTTCCCTGTGTTGATAGAGTGGCTTTGTGTGCTAGGTGTCCTGTAGGGCCCAGTGGGTCAGCCTCCCCAATTATCAGAAGTGGACACTCTTGGTGCACCCCTTTGTGGGCTTTGTGCACTGTCTTGTTGTAGTTAAGCCTTGATTGTTGTAGGTATCACTGGGAGGAAATGACCTCCAGGCCAATTGGCTGTGAGAATCAGCTGTGTCTGTAGTGGGAGAACTTCTGTGCTGGAGACACCCTTCTGGGGCAAGACTTGCTTCAGGGGGCTTTAGTGCTCACTGAGTCTGCTCCCTGAGTGTGTCCCTTGTGGATCTGAGGAGTTGTAATCTGGATGGTCCCACTCTGACCACTGGGTACACTGGCTCTTGGATTTCTAAGGAGGTGCTAATTTAGCCTCTTCCTGAGGCTACCCCGCAGGAGCCCAGCTGTGAAGCAGTGCAAGCTGCTGTGGGGCCTTGGGCCTTCTTTTGGATGTTCTGGGTTTCTCTGATCCAGCTGCAGTTTGTCAGATAATTTTCAGATTGCAAAGGGCCAGGCCTTTTATATGCAAAAGCCTCTGTGCACAGCTTGGGTGGGGCGGGGTCTCAGGGGATCAACCAGATGGAGCAAACAGCTATGGCTGATCCTCAGCCCTGCCCTAAGAGGCCCCGCTTCTCAGTGTCCCAGTAATCGCTGCAAGCACCTCTGAGAGAAAGCCGCCCTCAAGTTCCACCCAATGCCAGACAGTCCAGTTTCTCCCAATATGAGTCTGGGTCCCCAGACACTCACCCGGAACTGGAATTCAGAGCAGTCGGGAGCTTGAGACTCCCTCCTGATTGAAAAAGACAACCGTGTCCTCAGCTGCCAGCCCTTTCCACATGCGCCTCTGTACCTCTGCACTTAACTTCTGCACCTCCTCTGAGTCTCAGTGTGCTTTTCTCTTTCCTTCTAGTTGTAGAATTTCCACTCAGCCAGCCTTCTTGTGGTTCTGGATTATGTCCGTTTTATCTTTTAGTTGTATTTTTGAAGTGGTTGTGCGAGGCAGCAATTTCCGGTATTTACCTATGCCGCCATCTTGGTTTTTTTCTCTGCATGTATGTGTTAATGCTCCCTGCTTCCAGCCCCTATTTCATGTCCTTTCTGTGGTAGTGACTCCATGGCCTCATAGTTGTGACATTTTTTGTTGCCTCCAGGAACTGTGAGTTCTTTGAAGCTGGGAAGTATGGTCAATGCCATGTTTAAGAGTCAGGTTTGAATCCTCATTCCACCACTCTGTGGTTGTGTGACTGTTGAAAAGTGATCGAACCTCTCTCAGACTCAATGTTCTCATCTGTGAGTGAGTTCATACTGCACTTTTGATTAATAATTGAGATCCTACTTATGAAGTGTATGTAGACTGTTTAAAAATACATTTTCAAATACATGGTACAGCCCGGTTGGCGTGGCTCCGTAGAAGAGTGTCAACCTATGAACCAAGAACCCACCTACCTTCCTAGTCAGAGAACGAACTCAGGAGTGAAAGGTGGACCATTCAATTTCTGGTTGGGGCACACTGACCCGGTTGCAGGCTGTAATCCCAGTGGGGGGCGTGTAGGAGGCAGCTGATCAGTGATTCTCTCTTATCAGTGATGTTTCTCTCTCTCCCTCTCCCTTCCTTTCTCTGAAATCAATAAAAACATATTTTTAAAAATATGGTACCTGCCGGGAGCCGGTCCATCCTTGCTGTTTCAAGGGACCTGGCATATACGGCATACGGTTCTTAATATGTTTGCTCACCTTCTTGGCGCTGTGTTTTAACCAAGGTCACCTCTCCGAGAAAGGTTGAATCCCCAGGTAGGGATTTTCCCCTGAAGTTAGGGAGGGAATAAAACCCCTCAATTAAGTGCAAGGTGGGTAATTAATCACTTTACGAACAATCATGCTTAAGCTACATAATCTTTACTCCCTGGAATGGAGATAAGAAACGCCCTAACCTTTGTAATAGAGATTGATAGGATTGAATCAACTGGTATAAATACAGATGCAACAAGACAGAAAAAAACAGAATCAAGAACACAGGGCTTGGAAGACAGGACCAAGAGAGACAGAGCCTAGGCACAGAACCTACACAGAACGTTCTCTAGGGACAGAAGAACTTCGCTGGCGAGAGCATGCCGGAGGATCCTGGACAGGGACTGGCCTGGGAGCCTGGAGGCGGAGCCTGGCGAGAGAGCATGGCAGGGGATCCTGGACTGAACCTGACTGCGGAGATTGGCAGGAGAGCCTGACTAGAACCTGGTGACTGGACCTGCCTGGAGAACCTAGCGAGGGAACATGGCCACAGAACCTGGCTGGAGATCCGTAGCAGAACCTCTCTGGAGATCCAGACCAGAACTTGGCTGGAGATCCTGGCTAGAGATCCTGGCTAGGCTGCTGATCAACTGAACACTGTCTCCGTGTCCTTCCTTCTTCGCCGACTCCGTCTACGCCTTTGGGAACCCCTGGACCTGCTGGGGTTGGACCCCAGCAGGTACTGAATTCAAAAGTTTCAAAAGGGTATTCATAGAAAGTCTTTTTTTCTACCCCCATTCTATATCCCCCAGTTTCCTACCCAGAGGCCTCCACTGTTGTTAGTTTGTTTACCCTTCCAGAGCTAATGTCTGATATTAAGCTTTTCTTTCTCTTACATAGATGATTGAATACTACACACATTATGCACTCTGTCACACTTAAAAAGAGTTAATTTGGGGTAAACTGTTTCTTATCAGCTCATGTAGAATTGTCTCATTCTTATTAGCTGTGAGGTATTCCATTGTGTGGTTGGGTGACAGTGTATAAGCCCCATGCACATTCCCTTTTTTACCATATTAAAACCTCTCTACCCTCTCCTAAGCTTAGAAGCACAGTAACCCCGAGTTTAAGATAACAGGTAATGGTCATGCCTCTTTCCTCTTATTTTCTGGCAAACATAGAGCAGTCTGCATAGCCTGCCTGGTAACTACCACAGCCACAGTGGAGAGATAAGAGTAGGCCTTTCACACTCTGGACATTCAATATTTTCTAAACGTAGAATGGCATTGAAGCATCCTCTGCTATCTGGTTAAATCTGCCAGAAGAAATGGCAAAAAGGAAGGCCTGACATGAATTGCAAATAGGGCAACTATCCACTACCTCACCCTCCTTTCCTATCTTGCATGGGAATGCCTCTGGGCTAAAGGACTTTTATTACCAACACCCATAGGTAGGGCCTGTTATAATCTGGTGCTCTTATTCTCTGGCTTCCTTAGGCAAGCTTCCTGCAGGCTGGCCAAGGCCTTGCTCACCACCCTGCTGTAGCACCTCTATAGAACTTAATACATGGAGTGTTTGAAAGAAAAAGGTTGGGCCCTTTTCTTTTCTCCCTATGGAAACCTTAGTATATCGACTGGGAAGAAGCTAAATTAAAGGCAATGGGCATATTGTCTCTAGCAGTCTATGAAATCCATCTCTGTGCAGGGATCTAGACATTTTTTGCCAGCCTCTAGGTCTCTTGACAAAACAACATATATTTTTCTTATCTTAAAGCAATGCATACATATTTTAGAAAATATTAAAAAATATATGGGACTTGTGATCTTACCCCTCAGAGATAAGCATTATTAATATTGGTTGATTATCTTTCAGTTTTAATTTTTTTTAAACATCAAAACCTCTTGGTAGCCCAGGAGTTTGAGAACTTGTAAAAAATAGCAGTTTGCAGACAGACTGGTATATGCATGAAATGAATTAGCTGGCTCCATGAGGAGTCCTTTTCTAGAGAAAGTGGGGATGATCTAGGAGAGGGGAAAGCAGGGACTGTGCAGGTTATTCTTTTCTGCGGTGACTGAAGAGCTTGAGGTGTCAATGAGTGCTGGGGAGCCCACAGTGCTCACTTTATCAATAAGGCCAGATCTCAATAGTGGGATTTTATGACCCACTTCTAATTTTAATACTGACCCAAGCTCATATTTTGTGTGTGTGTGTGTTTTATGTCTGAAACATTGTTTTTCTTTCCTTCCACAGTATGTCAGGTTACCTACATCTATCCAGATTCTTAGAAAAATAATGACTGACTTGAAAAAATGAATTTATGTTGGCTCTACTGCACTGCCATATTCATTTTAAATGACCCAGAGGAATTATCTGCATTAGTAAAAATGAATTATTAATTGTCTTGTAATTTAATAGTTGAGGGCTGATTTTTTAAGTTTAAGTTAATTTTTTTTCATATTATAATTTTTTTTTTTGTTTAAAGTATTACATGTGTCTCCTTTTTCCCCCATCGACCCCTCCCTGGCCACTCCCAACCGTCAGGAGAACCCCCCCACTGCCCCAGTGTCTGTGTTCATTGATTATGCTAATACGCGTGCATATAAGGCCTTTGGTTGATCTCTTACCCACCCCCACCCTCTCTGTCCCCTGACCCCTGCCTTCCCTCTGAGGTTTGATGGTCTGTTTGGTCTTTCTCTGTCTCTGGATCTATTTTTGTTCATCACTTTATGTTGTTCATTATATTCCACAAATGAGTGAGATGATGTGATATTTATCTTTCTCTGACTGCCAAGCTCATATTTAACACTCTTCCCCAGCTGCTATTTTTCAAGAGCCTCTTTGAAACTTTTAACATTCCTTTGTCACTTTTGTACCATCTGAGGTGGGGATGACAGCATAAGATAATATTTGGAGACTTGATTGAAAAACAGAAGGATTTTTGCAGAAGTATGTCAGTACAGAAAAAAGTCACTTTAACAATAACATCTGGTGAGGATGTGGAGGAAAGGGAACCTTTGTGCACTTTTGGTGGGACTATAAACTTATGTAGCCACTATGGAAAACACTATGAAACTTCCTCAAAAAACTTAAAAGTAGAACTACCTTATGATCCAGCAATCCCACTTCTGAGTATCTGAAGAAATAAAAAAACACTAATTTGAAAGATATATGGATCCCTATGTTCATGTAGTATCTATTTATATAAAAGCCCTGGGTATAACGAGTCACATCCGAAGCTCTACCAACCGGAAGGAGGTCAGTCCTGCAGGGGTCATCTTGGAAACGGCTGTGCCCTCCCCAAGCTGTTTCCTGCGAGGGCGAGGTTTCAGGCAGGAACCCGCCCTCAGAACATGGACGCACTGAGTCCTGGGTCCTCTTAGCAACAGCTGTGCCTGCCCTGAGCTGTTTCCGGTAAGGGAGAGGTTTGAGGCAGGAACTGGCCTTCAGAGCATGGAGGCATATCTTTATAAAGTTTTAATTCATTATATTAGAGGTTGTGGTGGTACTGTTTTACCCACAGTGTCTATAGGAATTGCTGCAAATTTACTTCTTTGTGGAAGCACCTTTCATTCCCAATGTAAATTACCCATTCCATTAAATGGAACTTCAATTTCTAGACTTGATATAAACAGTGAAGTTGCTAAAACTATTAAAAAGGCCCAACTTCTCATTATTGATGAATGCACCATGGCATCCAGTCATGCTATAAATGCCATAGACAGATTACTAAGAGAAATTATGAATTTAATGTTGTATTTGGTGGGAAAGTTCTCCTTCTTGGAGGGGATTTTTGATAATGTCTCAGTATTGTACCGCATACTATGTGATCGGCCATAATACAAACAAGTTTAAAGTACTGCAATGTTTGGGGATGTTTCAGAAAGTTGTCTCTTACAACAAAGATGAGATCAGAGGATTCTGCTTATAGTGGATGGTTAGTAAAACTTGGAGATGGCAAACTTGATAGCAGTTTTCATTTAGGAATGGATATTATTGAAATCCCCTGTGAAATGATTTGTAATGGATCTATTATTGAAGCTACCTTTGGAAATACTATATCTATAGATAATATTAAAAATATGTCTAAACATGCAATTCTTTGTCCAAAAAATGAGCACGTTCAAAAAGTAAATGAAATTTTGGATATACTTGGAGATTTTCACACATATTTGAGTAATGATTCCATTGATTCAACAGATGATGCTGAAAAGGAAAATTTTGCCATTGAATTTCTTAATAGTATTACTCCTTTGGGAATACTGTATCATAAATTAAAATTGAAAGTGGGTGCAATCATCATGCTATTGAGAAATCTTAATAGTATATGGGGTCTTTGTAATGGTACCAGATTTATTATCAAAAGATTATGACAAAAAAAGAGAAAGATTATGACCTAACATTATCGAAGCTGAAGTATTAACAGGATCTGCAGAGGGAGAGGTTGTTCTGATTCCAAGAATTGATTTGTCCCCATTTGACACTAGCCTCCCATTTAAATTAATTCGATGACAGTTTCCTGTGATGCCAGCATTTACAATGACTATTAATTAATCACAAGGACAAACTCTAGACAGAGTAGGCATATTCCTACCTGAACCCGTTTTCGCACATGGTCAGTTATACGTTGCTTTCTCTCGAGTTCGAAGAGCATGTGATGTTAAAGTTAAAGTTCTAAATACTTCAGCGCAAGGGAAATTAGTCAAGCACTCTGAAAGTGTTTTCACTCTTAATGTGGTGTACAGGGAGATATTAGAATAAGTTTAATCACTTTATCAGTCATTGTTTGCATCACTGTTGTTTTTATATCATGTTTTTGTTTTCATATCATGTTTTTATTGTTTTTATATCATGCCTCTGTTGTTGTTATATCCTTTTGTTGCTGTTTATTTATTAATAAATTTATATACTGTTTTCATATACATTTTACTAATTTCCTTTCATCTCTCACACTTCTATTATAGAGAAAAGGCAAATAGCAATATTAAAATATTTCCTCTAATTAATTCCCTTTTAAAGTGGGTGAATTTCAAGCACCGGGCCACTAGTCTTATACAATAAAAGCACTAAGGGTGTAAGGACTGGAACGACGGGGGGGGGGGGGGGCAGATGCTCAACCCAGGAGGAGAGGGAGTGGGGCGCAGTGAGGCCTGGCGATGCATGCTATGGCCCAGGGATCCCAGGAACTACAAGCCCAGAGCTTGCTTTCCAATAAAAAAAAATAAACTGGGAAAAAAGAAAAGAAAAGAAAAAAAAAGGGGCAGACGCTGCCACCCTGGGAAGAACGACTCCGGAGGGAAAGGCCTTCCCAGGCCCCTCATGGCCTGGCTGACATGCTGCAGGCTTGCAGGGACTCACCGGTGACGTGCAGGAAGCACAGCCCCTCCTACTCCAAAGCCGGTTGCACCGACAACTGCTCCCCATCTAGCTCCAACGCAGATGTAGTGTTGCCAGGCTGCTTCAGCTCCGACTTTCAGCTACTGGCTTCCTACCCGCCCCTTCTCAGACTGTGTGCTCTTGGGGGCATGGCTTTGGCCTCCCTGGCCAATAGCACCGCATCAGCTCCAGCTTCCAGCTTCTGGCTTCTGCCCACCCCTTTGCATACTGTGGGCTTGAGGGGCAGGACAGCCCACTCCTGCCTCCCACTTCACCTTCTAGGTTAAGAAAGGCCTTCTGATCTCCATGTTTCTCCTCCCATCGGAATGAAAACCTCTTGAGGATGAATGATTCCAGCAATGGCCCCAACACATGCTCGGTGTCACTGTCACAGACATTCTCAGTCATTACAACCTGTTCCTCAGCCTGCAGTGCCCTGCTCCACCCAGTGCCACTCCTCACCTGTCACCCCCTGAGGACCACCTTATGCTATCCAATCTGAAATGTGAGCAAGATCTCAAATGCCCCCTGTCAATAGCTCCCTTGCCCTACCTTTCTTCCTCTAAAAACCTTGCATTTAAAAAATATATATTTGATTGATTTTGGAGAGAGAAATAGAGATAGAAACATCAATGATCATAGAGAATCATTGATTGGCTGCCTCCTGCACATTTGAAACCTTTCCTGGACCCTCCCTGACCCCTCGCCTGGCCAGCAGGCCCCAGGTGGTGGTGTGGCACTGAGGGAAGGAGAGGGGGGAGGCGGGGAACTGTGGGGTGACGGGGCACCGAGTGCAGCATCGGCTTTGGTGTCTGTTCCTTCTGCACCTGGCCCAGCCACTATCACCTCCTCTCCCTACCCTGCTGGGGCCTTTGGGCCCTGATCAGCCCTGATCACCTGTCAGGCCTAGGGACACCACCCGTGCATGAATTTCATGCACCAGGCCTCTAGTTATTTATACGAGCCAAGATATGGAAGAAATCTGGGTGTCCATTGATAGACAAATAGATAAAGAAGATGTGATATATACACATACACACACAATGGAATATTATTCAGCAATAAGAAAGAATGAAATCTTGCCACCTGCAACAACATGGATGGACCTAGAAGGCATTATACTAAGTGAAATAAGTGAGACCGAGAAAGACAAATACAGTAAACCCTTGGTTTTGTGGACATTAATTTAACGGATTTTGGATTTAATGGGACAAAATTTCTGGTCCATATGTCATATGTGAAAATTAACATTAATTAAATTTAATTATTAAAAAATATTTTTATTGATTTCAGAGAGGAAGGGAGAGGGAGAGAGAGATAGAAACATCAATGATGAGAGAGAATCACTGATTGGCTGCTTCCTGCATGCCCCACACTGGGGATTGAGCCCACAACCCTGGCATGTGTCCTAACCAGGAATTGAACCGTTACCTCCTATTTCATAGGTTGATGTTCAACCACTGAGCCACACTGGCCCAGCCACCCTATTCATTTTAAAATGCTTTTAACCAAAATTTGCTTATAATTAAGTCAACAGGTTATTTTTGAAATTAATTCACTGTTATTTTTTTATTATTTTTATTTTTAAAAAGTTTTCATTGTTGAGAGTATTACAGATTTCCTCTTTCTTTCTCCCCATTGCTCACCTCCACCCTGGTCCCACCCTACCCCAGGCCTTCACCAAGCCACCGTCTGCATCCATAGATAATGCAAATATGCACATAAGAACTTTGGTTAATCCCTTCACTCTGAGATTCATCAGTCTATTTCATGTATCCATGCCTCTGATTCTATTTTATTTCTCAGTTTATTTTGTTCATTAGATTTCCTTCATTTATTTTGAATTTTATTTTTTTATTTTAAAAATATCTTTATTGTTGAAAGTACAGTGGGGCCTTGACTTACGAGTTTAATTCGTTCCGTGACGGAGCTCGTAACTCAAATTACTCGTATGTCAAATCAAAAAGTGAATGAATGAGACACGTGATGCTGGGCTGATGTTGTGGCGTTCACTGTGACGTTCGCTGTGCCAACTAGCGGTGGGGTATCTGAAGCTGGCTCGTAACCCAAATTTTAGCTCGCCACTTAAAGCAAAAAATCAGCCGAGAGACAGCTCGTATCTCGAAAAACTCGTTAGTCGGGACACTCGTAAGTGTGAGAGAAAAGTATGGAGAAAAGTACACTGTACTTTTCAGTGTACTTTTCTCTGTACTACATATGTGTCCCCCCCCCCCCCAATTGATCTCCTCTACCCAAACCTATCCCCCACCCCAGGCCTTCACCACCCTATTGTCTGTGTGGGTTATGCATATATGCATACACTTCTTTGGTTGATCTCTTCCTTCCCACCCCTCCTCCCCCACCTTCCCTCTGAAGTTTGACAGTCTGTTCCATGCTTCTATCTCTGGATCTATTTTGTTCTTCAGTTTATTATGTTCATTATATTCCACATATAAGTGAGATCATGTGATACTTGTTTTTCTCTGACTGGCTTATTTCTCTTAGCATAATACTCTCCAAGTCCATCCATGCTGTTGCAAATGGTAAGAGTTCTTTCCTTTCCACAGCTGCATAGTATTCCATTGTGTGAAATTGTTATCCACTCCTCTGCTGATGGGCACTTGGGCTGTTTCCCAATCTTAGCTATTGTAAATTGTGCTGCTATGAACATAGGGGTGCATATATTCTTTCTTATTGGTGTTTCTGATTTCTTTGAGATATATTCCTATTAGTGGGATTACTGGGCCAAACAGGAGTTCCATTTTTAATTTTTGAGGAAACTCCATACTGTTTTCCACAACTGCTGCACCAGTCTGCATTTCCATCAGCAGTGTACTTTTCTCCGCATCTTCGCAAGCACTTGTCGTTTGTTGATTTGTTGATGATAGCCATTCTGACAGGTGTGAGACGGTACCTCGTTGTTTTGATTTGCATCTCTCGGATGATTAGTGACTTTGAGCATGTTTTCATATTTCTCTTGGCCTTCTGTATGTCTATTTTATAGGAGGGTCTATTTTGGTCTTTTGCCCACCCTTAATTGGATTGTCTTTCTTTTGTTAAGCCATATGAGTTTCCTATATATTTTGGAGATTAACCCTTTATCAGATGTATCACTGGCAAATATGTTCTCCCATGCAGTGGGCTCTCTTGTCATTTTGTTAATGGTTACTTTGCTGCACAGAAGCTTTTTATTTTTATGTAATTCAATTTGCTTCTTTTCTCCTTAGTTTCCTTTGTCCTAGGAGATGTATTGGTAAACATATTGCTACATGAGATGTCGGAGATTTTGCTGCCTATGGCTTCTTCTAAGATTTTTATGGTTTCATGTCTTGCATTTAAGTCTTTTATTCATTATGAGTTTATTCTTGTGTATGGTGTAAGTTGGTAGTCTAGTTTTATTTTTTTGCATGTACCTTTCCAGTTTTCCCCAAGTCCATTTATTGAAGAAACTGTCTTGACTCCATTTTGTGCACTTGCCTCCTTTGTCAAATATTAATTGAGCATAATGACTAGGGTCGATTTCTGGGTTCTCTGTTCTGTTCCATTGCTCTATATGCCTGTTCTTGTGCCAGTACCAGGCTGTTTTGAGTACAGAGGCTTTGTAGTATAGCTTGATATCTGGTATTGTGATCCCTCCAACTTTGTTCTTTTTTCTCAAGATAGCTGTGGCTATGCTGGATCTTTTTTGGTTCCATATAAATTGTTGAAGTGTTCATTCTAGATCTGTGAAATATGCCCTTGGTATTTCAATAGGGATTGCATTGAATGTTTTGATTGCTTTGGGTAGTATGGACATTTTAATGATATTGATTCTACCAATCCATGAACATGGTATATTCTTCCAGTTGTTTATATCTTCCTCTATCTCCTTTTTCAACATCCTGTAGTTTTCCAAGTACAGGTCTTTTACCTCCTTGGTTAAATTTATTCATAAGTATAGTAATTTTTTTTATAATCGTAAATTAAATGGAATTTTTAAAAGTTTTTCTTTCTGAGGGTTCATTATTGGTGTATAAAAATGACATAGATTTTTGGGTGTTAATTTTGTATCCTGCTACATTGCCAAATTCATTTATTAAATCTTGTAGTTTTTTGATGGAGTCTTTAGGGTTTTCTATGTACAATATCATGTGATCTGTAAATAATGACAGTTTTACTTCCTCCTTTCCAATTTGGATGCCTTCTATTTCTTCTTCTTGCCTGATAACTATGGCTAGGGCTTCCAGTACTATGTTGAACAAAAGTAGTGAAAGTGGGCATCCCTGTCTTGTTCTTGTTCTTAGGGGAAATGGTTTTAGTTTTTGCCCATTGAGTATGATGTTGGCTGTCGGTTTGTCATATATGGCTTTTGTTATGTTGAGGTATGATCCCTCTATTCCCACTTTGCTGAGAGTTCTTTTTTTAATCAAAAAAGGGTGTTGGATTTTGTCAAATGCTTTCTGTGAATCAATTGATATGATCATGTAATTTTTGTCTTGCAATCTGTTTATGTGATGTATCACATTTATTGATTTGGGAATATTGTACTAGCCTTGCATCCCTGGGATAAATCCCTCTTGGTCATGGTGTATGACCTCTTTAAAATATTGCTGGATTCTGTTTGCTAATATTTTCTTGAGCATTATAGCATATATGTTTATCAGGGATATTGGGTTTTAATTCTCTTTCTTTGTAGTGTCTTTAACTGGTTTTGGAATTAGGGTAATTATGACCTCATAGAAAGAACTTCGAAGTGTTACTTCAAATAATGACAGGAGGAAGTAAAACTGTCATTATTCTGGAATTTTTTGGAATAGTTTGAGGAGGATAAGTGTTAGTTTTTCTTTGAATATTTGGTAAAACTCTCCTGTGAAGCTGTTTGGACCAGGGCATTTGTTTGCTATAAGTTTTTTATTTTATTTTATTTTTTTTATTATTGCTTCAATTTCATCAGTAGTTATCAGTCTATTCAGGTCTTTAATTCTTGCTGATTGAGTTTTGGAAGATTGTATTTCTCTAGGAATATGTCCATTTTGTCCAGGTTGTCCAGTTTGTTGGAATGAAGTCATTCCTAATATTTTGACCATTTTTTATATTTCTGTGGGGTCAGTTGTTTCTTCCCCTGCTGGAAGCTATCCATTGTCTACACTATCATGAAAGTGCAACAGGGAACTTGGAAGACTGATGGACCTTGAGCTTTAGCAAGGGCTAAAAGCTATGCACTAATTGTTCTGTCGAGACAATGGTGGCTCAAGCAATTTCCTGATCTAATAGTCTCAAAGTAAATCTTTACTAATATTTACTGACCTTTAAGATAGTCTGTCTGTTACCGGATTGCCTGCCTGACTAAGGGCAAGATGTGTATTCTAAAATTGAATAAAAGCTAACAGGGCCTGGGTCCCAATGAAGCCTTTCCCCTAGAGAAAGGTTCTCCGCCCCGCCCCCCCCCCCCCCCGCCCATGATTTCTAAATTTATATTTCTTATCTAGTGTCTTCATTTGTGCGTAGCCCCTTCTCCAGATCCTGAACCCTAGCCATGCTGGTTGTGGCTTTCACATTCCCCTCTTTTGTTTCTGATTTTGTTTATTTGGGTCCTCTCTCTTTGTTTCTTGATGAGTATGGCTACAGGTTCATTAATCCTGTTTATCTTTTCAAAGAATCATTTCTTATTTTATTGATCTTTTATATTGTTTTTCTCATCTCTATGTCATTTATTTCCACTCTAATCTTTATTATTTCCTTTCTTCTGCTCACTCTGGGCTTTTCTTATTGTTCTCTTTCTAATTCTTTAATTTGTAGGATTAGATAACTTATCAAAAGTTTTTCTTGTTTTTTTGAGTTAGGCCTGTAGTCCTATGAATTTCCCTCTCAGTACTGCTTTAACTGTGTCGCATAGACTTGGGTTGTTGTGTGTTCATTTTCATTTGTTTCCAGGATTTTTTTATTTCTTCTTTAATCTCTTTGGTAACCCATTCTTTGTTTAATAGCATGCTATTTTGCCTCCATGTGTTTGAATGTTTTTGATTATTTTTATTGTATTTGATTTCAAATTTCATGCCATTGTGATCTGAGAATATGCTTGATATGATTTCAATCTTCTTGAACTAATCGTCTTAGTTTGTGTCCTAACATGTGATCTATCTTTGAAAATGTTCCATGTGCACTTGAGAAGAATGTATATTCTGTAACTTTGGGGTGAAATGTTCTGACAATGTTAATTAATTCCATCTGATCTAGTGTGTTGTTTAGGAGCACTGTTTCCTTGTTGATTTTTGTGTAGAAAATCTATCCAGTGATGTCACAGGGGTGTTAAAGTCCCATACTATCATTGTATTTCTGTTGATCTCTTCCTTGATATCCTCCAGAAGTTTTTTTTTTTTATGTATTTGAATGCTCCTGTATTGAGTGTGTTTATGTTTATCAGAGTCATATCTGCTTGCTGTATTTATCCCTTTAGTATTATAAAATGGCCTTCCTTATCTCTTGTTATGTCCTCCATTTTGAAGTCAATATTTTCAGATATGAGAATTGCTACTCCAGCCTTTCTTTTTTTCATTTCTATTTGCCTGGAAGACTTTTTTTTTTTTCATCCCTTCACTTTCAGTCTGTGTGAGTCCTTTGTTCTGATGTGTGTCTCTTGTAGACAGCATATATATGGGTCATGCTTTCTTATCCATTCAGATACCCTATGGTTTTTGATTGGAGCATTTAATCCATTTACATTTAAGGTTATTATTGATAGGTACCTGTTTGTTGCCATTTTTATTCTTCATGCCTGTGTTCCTCTCTCTCTTTCAATTCCTTCTTTTTACAGCAGTCCCTGTAGTATTTCTTGTATTGCCGATTTGGTATTACTAAACTCCTTTAGACTGTTTTTGTCTGCAAAGCTTCTAATTTCACCTTCAATTTTGAATGACAGCCTTGCTAGACAGAGTAGTCTTGGATTCAGTTCCTTGCTTTACATTACTTTGTATACTTTCTGCCACTTCCTTCTGGCCTGAAGTGTTTCTATTGAGAAATTAGTTGACAGTATAATTGAAATTCCATTGTAGGTAACTTTCTGTCTCTCTCTGGCGGCCTTTAAGATTCTTTCTTTGTCTTTAATGTTTGCCATTTTCATTATGATGTGTCTTGGTGTGGGTCCTTTTGGGTTCATCTTGTGTGGGACTCTCTGATTCCTGAACTTGTGTGACTCCTTCCCCAAGTCAGGGAAGTTTTCTGTCATTTTTTCTTCAAACAGGTTTTCTATTCTTTCCTCAGCTTCTTCTCCTCTGGCTCCCCTATTATGTGGATGTTGTTTTATTTCATGTTGTTCCAAGTCTCCCTTAAACTCTCCTGCTTTAAAAAATTTTTTTTTCCAATTGTTGTTCTGATTGGGTGTTTTTTCTACTTTGTCTTCTAATTCACTGATTCAGTTCTCAGCTTCTTCTAGTCTACTGTTTAATTCTTCCAGGATGTTCTTTTTTTTTTTTTTTTTTTAAAGATCTCACACATTTATTACTGAACCAACCTACTATTTCAGGGGGGAAAAATCAACAGAGCAAAATCACAAGTCCATTAATCTTCCAATTAAAATGCCCCGACTGTCCAGACAGTAGCATCTTTTCAATCATTTAAGGGTGTAGGCAACATGGATACAGTATAAATATGTGGGTCATCTCTCATGTGTGATTCCTCATAGGCCCAGTTTGGTTCTTCTCCAAAATCTCCTCTTTGAGTTGTACCTGATTTTATTACCAGTTTTCATCCGAATCCATTGGGGAATGGGCCGATTCAGCTTTTGTTTCTTGGCCAGGAACCTCTTGATCCTGAAAGTCTTCTGGGAAGAAATTGTGAAGGAGAAGTGAACGAGTGCACCTTGATGGTGGAGAAAGAGCCAGGATGTTCTTTATTACAGCTATGTCATTCTTCATTTCCCCTTGATTCTTACTCATATTGTTTTTCCATTCAGCACCTTATAATTCTCATTAAGTTGCCTGTAATTCTCACTCAGATCTTTGAGCATTCTTATAACCCTTACTTTGAATTCTTTATCTGACAAATTACTTGCCTCCATATCATTTAGTTCCTTTTCTGGAGATTCTTCCTTTTCTTTCATTTGCAGGTTGTTTCTTTGCCTCCCAATTTTTGCTCTCCCTTTGTATTTGTTTCTATGTATTAGACCAAACTGCTATGCCTCCCAAATTTTGTGGGGTGGTAGTAGGTGCTTTGTGTGGGACCCAATGGTGGAGTCTCTTAGATCTCTTGAGCTGGGTGCTCTAGGAAAGCCCCAATACTTGAGTTATTTGGGTTCTCCTGTTGTAGTTGGGTCTTGAATGTTATTCTCCCATTCATGGATGGAGTCTCCTCTCAGGCTGGCTGACTATGTGGCTCATCCCCTGACCACATTGTGTAAGCTGTTATGGAGGTGCTGACCGAACAGAACAGAATACAACAAGACAAAACACAAAACAAAAGAAACAAAACAAAATGTAAACAAGACCTCTATAGCACCAATAAAAGCAACCACTAGAGATGAGACAAGGAAAGAGAAAAGAGAGCAAGAATGACAGAAAAAGGAAAGTAAAAAAATGTGAGGAGAAAACAAAACAAACAAATGAACAAAAAAAGCACAAACAAAAGAACAACAAAAAAGGCAGGGCACAATATGTAGATACAGAGTTGAAATAAAGAACATAAGAATAAATAATTAGAGGAATAGGGGAAGTAAAATGTTTTAGAATAAAGTGGGGATAAAAGAAATGAAAAGAAACATGTTTGAAAAGGAAAATTGAAGAGAAAGCAGATATACCTAAAGTAAGAAAAATAAAAAAGATGAGAAAGCAAGAGAAGAAGAAAAGAGGAAGAAAAGAGAGAAAAGATGTGTAGGGACGAAAAGAAAAAAATGAGTAGGAAAAGAGAAGAGGAAAATTAGATATATGAATGAAACAACAGAGACTAGAATAATAGCAAATCAATGATGCAAATAGATAAAGAAGACAAATTTAAAAAGGGGAAAAAGAAAGTAAAGAGAAAAACTAAAAAAAAGTAAAGAGAAGAAAAAAGGGAGGAGAAAAAAGAAAAGAAAAAAAGAAGAAAAGAAAGAGAAGTGATGCTTGTTTCAGTCTAGTTTAATGTCCCCATGGGAGCTTGCTTTGGGTCCCACTCTTCTGTTTGCAAATTCTGGGCTTCCTCTTAGGTACTTAGGTGCTAACCATTGTAAGGCACTGTCTTTTGGCTTCCAGCAACCTGCTTGAAGTTACAAGCCATCCACTCATCCACCAGTTGTGACTGTCTCCATAGGCCTTGACTGCAAGCAGGAGAGGCCAATCTGCCCTTTAATGGGGCCCAGAACTGGGTCAACAAACTTCCCCTGGTTCCTTGGACTTTGCCTCTGCCTGCTTTTTCTTGCTAGCCAGCTGTTGATCTTAATCACTCAAGTCTGTGTCTGAAAGGGCTTTAGGTGGGGGAGGTGCTATTTAGCTATCATGGAATAAGGTGGGTGTGTTTTCCTTTCCCAGAGCTACTCCTCTGTAATAGGTCCAAAATATTACTCTACCATTGACTGGACAGAGATCCCTGTATGGAGACCAATGGGGTCAGCTGGGAACCCGGAATTTTTATCAATCTGGTTCCAAGAATAATGGGGTGGATGGTGCCTCGTTCAGTCCAGTCACTGAGGGCTCCTTGAGACTGTTCATACCCATAAGCTTGGCCTCTGTCTTTGTTTTCTTTGAAAAGCTCAAAATGCAGGGTGTGGCATGCAGGTATTCTGAGGGTGGAACAGCCTATATCAGCTGCCCTGTGGCGACTAGGAGCTGCTAGCTCCTCTCAGGATAAATGGCCGTTTTGGTTTGGAGCTATATGAACAACCAAATGCAGGACTCCTGGCTACTGCTTTTCCATGTCTCCCTTCCCTGCTTCCCACACCAGCCTCCCCTCAATCCCCTCAAGTCTGTGCCTCTGTCCCTGCACAGAAGTCTCAGGTTAGTAGTTGCAAATGAAGACTCCTGTGCTCTGTGTTTAGAGAGAGGAAAAAAACAAAACTGAAACTGTGACTTTCTTTCCCACTGGTTCTAGCCTTCTGGCTCCAGACTCAGCCACAGCCTACACCTTTCATGGCTGGATGTTACATTTGTTGCAGATCTTGGCTTTGATGCTCTGGGCTGAGAAGCCTAGCCTGGGCTCTGAGGGAACAGACTCTCCCATAGTAGGGAGTTCCCTCTTCCCTCTTGGCCGACAGTCCTGGGAGCTGGGTCTGCTTCTCTTGCAACCTCATCCTTCCTACTGATCTCCAGGTGTTTTCTGTGCTTCTTTGATATAAGTCCCCTCCTCAGCTGGATCTCAGTTGGTAATTCCAGGTGAATGATCTCCAATATAGTTGTATTTCCAGACTGGCCCTGGGACAAGGTGCACAGTAGGTCTGCCTATTCAGCTGCCATTTTTCCTTCCTCTCTAGTTTGATTTTCAGATTTAATTGTTGATAGATATGTATTTATTGCCATTTTATTGTACATATTTTCTTCTCTTCTTCTTTTTTTTCCTCCTTCTCCTCCTCAAACTTTTTAAACAGGGGGCCAGTTCACTGTCCCTCAGACTGTTGGAGGGCTGGACTATAGTTTAAAAAAAAACTATGAACAAATTCCTCTGCACACTGCACATATCTTATTTTGAAGTAAAACAACAAAATGGGAACAAATACAATATTTGTATTTGCATGTGGCCCGCGGGCCGTAGTTTGAGGACCCCTGTCTTAAAGGATACCCTTCAACATTTCATGTCATACTGGTTTGGTGTGATGAACTCCTTTAGCTTTTTCTTGTCTGTGAAGCTCTTTATCTGACCTTCAATTCTAAATAATAGCTTTGCAGGGTAGAGTAATCTTGGTTGTAGGTCCTTGCTGTTCAGCACTTTGAATATTTCTTGCCACTCCCTTCTGGCCTGCAATGTTTCTGTCGATAAATCAGCTAACGGTCGGTCGTATGAACCCTTCTTTGTAGGCAACTAACTGCTTTTTTCTTGCTGGTTTTAAGATTCTCTCTTTGTCTTTAAGCCTTAGCATTCTAATTATGATGTGTTTTGGTGTGGGCCTCTTTGAGTTCCTCTTGTTTGGCACTCTCTGGGCTTCCTGACTTGTAAGTCTATTTCTTTCACCAAGTAGTGGAAGTTTTATGTCATTATTTTTTCAAATAGATTTTCAATATCTTGCTCGCTCTCTTCTCTTTCTGGCACTCCCATAATGTGAATGTTGGTATGCTTGAAGTTGTCCCAGAGACTCCTTACACTATCTTCATATTTTTAGATTCCCCCCCCCCCCTTCTGATTGGTTGTTTTTTGCTTCCTTATATTCCAAAACATTGATTTGATTCTCGGAATCCTCTACTCTATTGATGAATGACTGTAAATTATTCTTTATTTCAGTTAGTGTATTCTTAATTTCTGACTGGTCCTTTTTCATGCCGTTGACATTTCACTAAGATCCTTGAAAGTCTCCCTAAGTCCTTTGACACTTTCCCTTGAAGCTCTCATTAAGATTCTTGAGTAACCTTTATTTGAACTCTGTATCCAGTAGTTTGCTTGCTTCCATTTCTTTCATTTGTAACATGTTTCTTTGTCTCTGCATTTTGGCTGCTTCCCCATGTTTGTTTCTATGTATTAGGTAGAGCTGCTATGTCTCCTGGAATTGGAGTAGTAGGTGTTCAATAGGGCCCAGTGGCTCAGTCTCCCTAGTCACTTGAGCTGGGCACTCTAGTATGTCCCTGCGTGGGCTATGTGCATAGTCTTGTTATAGTTGAGCTTTGATTGCTGTTGTTATCACTGAGAGGAATTGATCTCCAGGCCAATTGGCTGTAAGGATCAGCTATGTCTGCAATGGAAGAACTTCTATGCAGGAGACACCCCTATGGAGTAGGACCAGCTTTAATGGGGCTTTAGTGCTTACTGTGTCTGCCTCTTGAGTGTATCACTTATGGATGCATAAAATTATAATCTGTTATGATCTGAAGCTGTCCACCAGGTGCACTGGCTCTGAGGCCTCCTGGGAGGTGCGAAGTCAGCCACTGCCTGGGGCCACCCAGCAGAAGGTACAGAGTGATCTTCAGATGGCTGCTATTTGTATTGAGCTAGGAAGTGCCCAGGCAAGGCCCAGCTGTGAAGCAAGGCAGGCTGGTGCTAGTGCTAGGTCTTGGGCCTCTAAGTGATAGGTTTGGGGTATGCTGACTCCAGTTGCTGCTTGTTTCAGAGATCTTACCAAAGTCTGAAGCCTGAGCCAGGACAGGCCATTCATATGGAAAAACAGCTGCAGACAACTTGGGTGGGGCTGTAAATCAGATGGGGTGGCATCTCAGGGAATCACCAGGGTGGAGCAAATAGTTTGGTCCATGCTTATGGAAACTCTGATATGGCTGCCAGTCAGCTCTATGATGGTGGAGGTCCCAGCACAGGAACAATGACCCCTGCGATCACCCCTGTCTGGGAGAAAGCCATCCCCTGCATTCCTGACCCAATGACAAATAGTCCAGTTCTTTCCAGTAAGTCCCTGGGTTCCTCCAAAGCTGCTGCCCAGCCCTGAATTCAGAAGAAGCAGGACCGTGTAAGTTCATGTGCAGGCCCTTTAAGAGGAACACTTGAGACTCCAGCAACATCTGTGTCACTCAGCCATAATACCTGCTGATTTTTACAGCCTACAGTTACAGAAACTTCTCTTCACAGCTCTGGAACCTTGGGCTGGGGGTCTGGTGTGTGACTGGGACCCCCTGCTTCTCATGGGAAGCCTTGGAAATCTCCCTTCTGATTAAAAAAATGTTGCACATGTGGGTTGGACCAGCCTGTTCTGCACCTTTGCCCCTCCTACCAATTTCAATGCACTTTCTTCTTTATTTCTCTAGTTGTAAGACTTCCATTCAGCCAGCTTTCAGGTAGTTCTGTATGATGGTTGTTTGTATTTTAGGTGTAATTTTGATGTGGTTATGGGAGACAGTGAGTACAGGCATTTACCTACGCTGCCATCTTGGTTCCTCAATTCACTGTTATTTGTTGGAAAAAACACTGTAGTAATTTTGCTGACATAACTAGATATTACATATCTATAAGTCTACATATTTAAATCCAGGAGTCACCGCTGGTAAACAGTGCTCAGCAAATGATTAGAAAATGGTCACACCAAATCTCGTGTGGTAATTGGTTCTGTGACATGTGGCATGACTTTCTGCCACAGTTTTAACATGTGCCAGCCTATGCTCTGATATTCGCTAAGCCATGTCCCAGCCCTGTGCATTTGTTTACTCAAGATGACTAGCCAATGCACGCATTTACTAGACCTATTCAGTATACATTTAAATTACTATAATACACATAGAAAACTTCTGTGAAATTAACCTTTTCATACATACTTAATTTTAATTACATAAATGTGTCTACATAAGTAAAAGCAGGTAAACTAACCAATTGTTGATTTTTTAACATACCCATTAGGCAAACCTGCTTTATTAGATAAAAGATTTTCAATGGATACCCCTTGCCTGAATTATTCACTTATATTGAGGTTTTACTGTAATGTATGATTTCACTTATATGTGGAATCTAAGAAAACAAATGAATAAATGGAGCAAAGCATCAACAGACTCAGAGATATAGAAAACAAGTTGCCAAATGGGATGGGGATGGAGGGGTGTAAATTTAACAAAAACACTATTTCAAGTATGTACTTTAATATATATAATTTATTGATTAAAAGTCATTAAAATTTAATCAAATTATATTAAGCTTTCATGACAGTAATCATGAAAAAGAAGAAAATAATAATATGACTAAAATGGAGACATATTTGCAGATATAGCATAGATGAAAAAGACATGAGAATATTATGAACAATTTTATTACTAACTAGAGGCTCGGTACACAAAAATTTGTGCACTGCGGGGGGGGGGGGGGGTCCCCTCAGCCCGGCCTGTGCCCTCTTGCAATCTGGCACCCCTCGGGAGTGTCCACCTGCTGGTTTAGGCCTGCTCCCTGGGAATTGAGCCTAAGCTGGCAGTCAGACATCCCTCTGGCAGCTTGGAAGCCCTTGGGGGATGTCCACTTGCCAGCGGGGAGCAGGCCTAAACTGCAGTTGGACATCCTTAGTGCTGCTGAGGAGGCGGGAGAGGCTCCCACCACCACTGCTCTATTGGTAGCAGTCAGCCTGGCTTGTGGCTGAGCAGAGTTCCCCCTGTGGGAGTGCAGTGACCACTAGGGGGCAGCTCCTGCATTGAGCGTCTGCCCCCTGGTGGTGAGAGTGTGTCATAGTGTCCAGTCATTCCCAGTCGTTCTGCTATTAGGGTCAGTTTGCATATTACCCTTTTACTATATAGGATAGAGGCCTGGTACACAGGTGGGGGCTGGCTGGTTTGCCTTGAAGGGTGTTCCGGATCAGGGTGGGGGTCCTGCTAGGGTGCCTGGCCAGCCTGGGTGAGGGGCTGAGGGCTGTTTGCAGGCTGGCCACACCCCCTTCAGTGATGGAGTGCCTGGCCATCCTGGGTGAGGGCTGATGGTTGTTTGCAGGCTGGCCACAGCCCCTTCGGGGTGGGAGTCCCCACTGGGGTGCCTGGCCATCCTGGGTGAGTGGCTGATGGCTGTTTGCAGGCTGGCCATGGCCCCCAGCCACCCAAGCTCCCAGTGGAGGCTGGCTGGAAGCAGGTATCTGGGATTTATTTATCTTCTATAATTGAAACTTTGTTGCCTTAAGCGCTCCGCAGCCGGCCAGGGCAGGTGGGAAGCTTGGCTTCCTCCATCACCGGGGCAACCAAGCCTCCTGTTTGCTCCAGCTCCGTGGCTACAGGCTGCCATCTTGGTTGGGTTAATTTGCATATAGTCGCTCTGATTTGCTGGTGGGCGTGGCTTGGGGCATAGCGGAGGTGTGGTCAATTTGCATGTTTCTCTTTTATTAGATTAGGTAACATCCAAGAATTATTACTTTTTTCCCTATGATCTCTTGTTTAGGAAACTACCTAAAAAATAACATGTAATTATTTATATGGAGAGGTTCCTTAGCCAGAAAACCAAATTATATGGTTCTTATATAGGTAACCAATAGGTTTTCACCCTCAGAGTTTTTTTCTAGGAAAAAAAAAATTCATACTTTTAAGTAAAAGGCTTATTTTCCAAATGCAGTACAGCATCATCCCCTTTTTTTTGGCACCTTCCTCTCTCTCTAACCTCTCTAACTCTTGGTTTTCTGTTCCTTTAGCTGGTTTTTCTTTTGGCCTCAGACTGGAATTGTACCCTCAAGGCTCTGTCCACAGCTCTTCCCTTTCCACATGTGAATTTTTCTCCTCTCATGGATTCAATGGTTATCTTTAACTTAATGACCTCCAATCTCCAGCTCCATCTCTGACCTCTAAAGGTTTGTCTAATTATATTTCCAACTGCAGAGTAAACCTAGATCTACATTCCTCCCCCTCTTTTCAAGTCTCCTATCTAGACTCATGGCTGTTGTTACTGCTGATCAGCTTTATCTCCAAACCTTCTCAGGCCACGTGTTCTCCCTTGTACTTCATTTGTCTATTTATCCCTCAGAACTCAGCTTACTGTTCAGCCAGTTTGTCCTATGCAGCCTTTGCTGGTTACTCTTACTATTATAATGATGTTTATTTTTTCGGTTAGTTTCTTACACTTAATAGCTGAACCATTCATTTCACTATGTTAATTCTTGTTTGTTCTTTAACTGTTTTAGGGGTGTTTTGTATATTGTCTCTCTAATTGGATGAAAGCCTTTTGTGTGGAGTGGGGGCCATGTCTTCTAATACTAATAGCTAACATTTGTAAGGTACTTATGATGTGCCAGCATCGTTCTAAGTACTTTACATATATTAACTAATTAATTCATAGCAAGCCAATAAGGTAGGTATTATTATCTCTCTTTTAGAGGTTACAAAATAGACACAGAGGGGCTAAGTTGCCCAATTATTCCACAGCTATAAAGTGGTAGAGCTGAGATCCGAACCTAAGCAGATTTGCTCCAGTGTTATGTTCTCATATCCCCTATAATACCTAGAATGAGGCCAAGTAATAAAGATTTGTTGGGTGAACTTGAATTTGGCCTTGGGAATTAGAAGGAAAAAATAGAAGCAGCAAAAGTTGGTGAGCTTAAAGGCAAGGGCCAGGCTAAAGGGTGGAAGTGGAGTTGCGGGGAGGAGGAAGGGTGCAGTGCTTTGGCACCTGTTTTAGCAGTATCATTGCTCAGCTCACTGCAGAGGGAAAGAGCAGGAGGTGTTCCTTCTCAAATGTACTAGTGATGACAAAGACTGGCTGGCATCCCTCAGGGTAGCTATAAATACAAGCTGGTGGTTCCATCAGATTATTCACATGGATAAGCCAAGTCCTTTGGTCAGATCCCAAGGAATGGGCTGCTTTCTCTGAAAGGAAACCATTTTGTGTCTTTGATCCCCTCCAAAGTGTTGTCTGAGAGTTTTTCTATTGCCAAGATGGAGAGCTGGTAAAATTGCCTTGTTATTCTATCAAAGTCACCATAACCATTCCAAGTCTCCCTGAGCATTTGGGCACTGATAGCCTTCACTCAGCAAGTACCTGCTGCTCTGGAACACCTGAGCATCCTAACCCCTCCCCGCTTAGCACTATTATTATGTTGTCATATTCATGGATTTTATGGTCTCCAAGGTGACAGTTTGCCATTTTAGAGGAGTTAAAGACAATGTCTAAAAGATGTGCCCTGTGAATCCTCTCAGGAAACACATGAATTTTTACAAAGCCTTTTTCTTTTTGAGAAACAAGGTCTAATTGTAATGGAGTAATTTTGCGGTATAAGTGAGGGTGGGTACCATAATGCCTGACTTCAGCTCCCCAACTTTGACCTTGAGCAAGTTATCTTTCTTGTGCCTTATTTTCTTTATCTTAAAATGAGGATAATGATTATTTTACTTCATAGGTTTGTTGTAAGAATTAAATGGTCCTAACACGTATAAACACTTAAAAAGTGCATGGCATATAGTGAGCTGGTGCTAGTTATTATTTTGTTGCTGTTGATTAAGTGTTAGATGTGGGAGGGGAGAGTCATGAGTGTTAGAACCCAGTAATACACACACACACACACACACACACACACACACACATACATATATATATACATCACTCCACAAAGAAGGTGCCTCCCTGATTCCTGGTTCTTAGCACAGGAAGTAGGCTTTGCAGATGATTCCAGTGACTTAAAGAAGCACTAAGCCTTTTGTATATGTTCATTTAAGAACACATTTAATGTTCTGAATATGTAGTACATTCATATAGTTGATTTTTTTTTAAGTATGAAAAGGCCTAATATGAAGAGCCTCCCATTCCTGTCCTCCATCTAGCAAGTTTTTCCCTCCCCCCAGAGGCAGCCACTGTTGCTCATTTCATATTTCTTCTAGAGTTTTTTTTGTACATATAAAAAGTACTGATAGAGATCGTATTTTCTCCTTTTTCTAAAAAAACCCCACAATTGTACTATATTATACATACTCTTTTCTTCTTTTTTTATTTTTCAAAAAACCCCATAATTTTGAGGAAGATAAAGGAAAATATATTATGTAATGTGGACTTTTAAAAATAGAACTGGAGGGTTTTGGGTCCTAGCTCTGCTACTAAATTGCTGTATAACTTTGCACAAATTGCTTATGGAATGAAATATTTACTATTATAAAACAGGATGTTAAATCTTTTTATTGCAATGGTTTAAAATAATTGAAATAAATACATGGAATAGAAAGGTTAAATAGATATTGGTTTTCCATGTAGGCACATTTAGTTGTGCGGTAGGCAGTTAAACAGATATGAGCAGAGCAAGGATGATGGGCTAGGAACAGAAGGTCACCAGGGTAGAAAGCCCCAGATGCCTATCAACAGAGAATTGTAGGGTAGGACCTCATCCCCAGGGTGATCTTTCCTCCCCTAGCATATCACTGGTTGTGTGGTTTAGATTCCCTGACCTTTCCTCCCTAGAGATAATATCTAGGCCTCAATTCTATTTAGTTTCAGGCCCATAAAAGCAGCAAAACCAGACAAGGGGCACCAAGGCTGACCTCAGGACCAGCTACATTGACTAATGACCCCCTGTCCTGGTGCGACCAGTCAGCGGAGACCCTGACCCTGAAAGGACACACCTGGAAATATTCTATTGAGAATATTGAAGGAGGACCCAGTACACTCTCACTCCTGGGAGCGCACCTATGACTTTCCCCTCCCGGCCTCCATCCCCCCTGGTGTGAGACCTTCACCTTCCTCATTTCTAGGCTCCAAGGGCCCTTCCTTTGCCTCTACAACTTGTTTCCTAAGCCCATTTCTTCTATGAATTACTTCTTCTACCTCTATAATTTTTCTAAATAAATGTTAAAGTTGGACTCTTGGCTCTGAATTCTTTCCTAGCCAGAACTCAAATACAAGGTTGCTGAACTCAAATACAGGTTTGGTTTGACCCTACCGTTCCAACACCTGGAGTCATTCCTGCTGCCGTCAACAGCTGGATCAAGTAAGTTTCAAATGACCCATTGAAGATCAGTGTATAGTTATATATGCAACTTCAAATTAATACTTTCTTTGAGCTGTTTAAAATAATCAGGCAGTAGGCCAAAAATAAAATAAAATAAAATAAAATAACATGCTCTCTGCTTTACCTTTTACTTAGGGCTTATAGTAAGAGCAGGGTTGGAGCTGATGAGATGGAAGGTTGTAGAGTTTGTGAGAGAGTATTTTATTTGACTACAGACAAAGGCTGGGGATATGTGGACCAAGATAGTGAGTCCGCTCTGAAAGATAAGCAGGAGTCCATAATAAGGAAGCAGGTTCAGTTGGGTAAGGTTTTGGTGGGTACTTGAATTTTAAAAATGAATTCATGAGGCAATATTGTTGGGTTCAAAAGCCAAAACATTAAACTGACCAGAGTGAAAAATAGCATGGGTCCTAGACTGGCTCTGCTGTCACATGGATGACTGGACTTTATTTTCAGGTTTGTTTAATAGTTCATGTTACTTATTGTATTTGTAAGACATGAAATGTCTTTATTTAACCTTCCTAAAAAATACCCCATGAGAATAAAATTACATATTTTTGATAAATATTTATACTTATCCTATATAATAAAATCCCAGCTACCGAAATGGCAGAATGACCAGAATGACCAGAGACCAGAATGACTGCAGCCCCTTGCCTCCTGGCCCCGCCCCCCAGTGGGACCCCCACCCCAATCAGGGGTATGGCCGGTCTGCAAACCACCCGTGGCCCCTCGCCCCGGCCAGCCCCACCCCCCAGCAGGAACCCCCACCCTGATCCGGGACCCCCATCAGGGCAGTTTGCCTGGCCCCCACCTGTGCAGCGGGCCTCTATACTACATAATAAAAGGGTAATATGCAAATTGACCCTAATGGCGGAACAACCAGAATGACTGCCTGACCAATCACTATGAGGTGCACTGACCACTGCTTGGTCTCTTTCCCTGGCCAGCAGGCTTCGATCACTCGATGGTGAACAGGGAACCAGGGGTGGATGGTGGGGGATGTGGATGGTGCCAGGCCAAGGACCCTGCCCCACCTGTTGCCCCACACAGAGGGCGATCTGTGGTGGGGTTGGGGCTGGCGAGCGGGAAAGAACGGCTGACCTCTTGGTCCCTTCCCCCAGCCGTCAGGCTCTGAGGTTTAGATCACCCGATGGCAAATGGGGAACTGAGGGTGGGTGGCGGCGAGGGGGTGTGGGGAGCACGGGGCTGGCTGCAAGCAGCCTGGGAAGATGGCCCTGATTGCAGGCCAGGCCTAGGGACCATACCCATGCACGAATTTCATGCGCCTGGCCTCTAGTTTATTATAATAACATACCTGCTACTTTGAGTTCTCAGTGTTTTGTTTTGTTTTGTTTTGTTTTTTCATTTAATATCATCTATTCAGTTTCCCACATTTACTTCCTTACAATATTTGTTTTCTAGGGCTACTACAACAAATTACCACAAACTGGGTGACTTTAAACAACAGAACTTTATTCTCTCACAGCTCTGGTGGTCAGAAGTTCAAGATTAAGCAGTCTCTCTCTGGAGGCTCTGGGGGAGAATCCTCCCTTGTGTCTTCCAGCTTCCTGTGGCTCTAGATGGTTTTGGCTTGTGGCAGCATAAATCCAATCTCTGTCTCCATCTTTACTTGGCCTCTTCTGTTTCTATATCTTCTTTTCTGTCTCTTACTAGGGCACTTGTCTTTGAATTTAGGACTCAATGTGATCCAGGAAGATCTCATCTTGAGATCCTTAATTATATCTGCAAAGACCCTTATTCCAAATAAGGTGACAGTATGAGGTTCTGAGTGTGCCACTGGAAAGGGACTGGGCTCAAGGCAGGTCTGCCCCAACATGGTATGGAATGTATGGGTCCTTGACTTTGTGCAGGAAAAATTTCACAACTTTGTCCAGGTGATTTTTGAGAGTACATTTATTAAAGCTAAGACAGTGAAACAAAGTAAGAGCATAAGATAGAAGAAGCATGGTTATAGAAACAGGAGTGAGCCTAGGTGAGGCTGTCTTGGCTCTTTAGAAAGAAAGTTACAGAGGCAGAAGAAGTGAGCCAGCTGGACTGCATGGACTCAGGAAAGAAGTTATAAAGGCAAAAGGAGGGTCCTTGGAGACAGGTTTAGGAGGTTAGCCCAGGATGAGCTGTCACTACCCACTGCTTCCCTTGTTGCAAGTCTCATAAGGACCCTAGAGCTCAGGCAGAAGAAAGCAGAGATACCTGTCTGAGGAAGGAAAGGGGGAGGGAAAGGTGCAGGTGTGCTCCATGGAGAGCACAAACAGGGTCCTTTGTCTTAAGGATTTTTATCTGTTTTCTAAAGACAGGAATTTTAGGGGAGGTCGCAGGGGAGATTCTCAATAGAATATTCATCAGCTTTCCAGATGTGTCCTTTGATATGCTGATGCATCAAAATGAGTATATAGAGGGATCAGGGTCATTTTATGGTCAGTTTCATCTTCAAAGAATGTCACCCAAGAAGGACTGGACAGAGACAGGTCTGTACTGGCAAGGTCTGGAATGTGTAAACCATTTGCTCCTAAGTGTTCTTGGTTAGGGAAGATAAGACCTTGTGATATATTATCTGGCTGTATATTGCTCGATTGTCTGTTTGGCTGTCTCAGTTTCCCCATTCCACTTGCCAAGGAAATTTCCTAGCTTCTTACTAACCTGCCTCAAGTGGATGTATCTTTTGGGGGCAGCAATTCAACCCACTACTACATATTAGTAGCTATGTAGTATTCCTTCCTATTAAATATGTTGGCCAATTCAGTTCTTTTCAACTTTTTGCTAATATGAATAACAGCTCTAAACAGATTGTATATGAAAATGCTATGAAACAGTACTAGTATTTTCCTTGTGGGCTATTTTCATCAATGGTGAGAATAGTTTTCTAACTCTTTTAATATCCTGCATGGATGTGATCCAGAAAGATTGGAATGCTTTGCAATAAATGAAATAACTGAAAGAAAGAGAGAGTGAATATGAATGAATTTAGTGAATTGTTTCAGTGTCTGACAGGAGGGAAACATATAACAAGTGAAGAATTATATGCAGAACACCAAGATCTCAGAGAGAACCAAGATAATGACCTGACTGCCTTATCTTTCTTATGATGCCATTTTATCCCACACAGATCTTTTGGTGCATTTTCAGGGACTGGCAGCGAAGAAGGTGGTTACCTGATCTGTAACGGAGCCTTAGATGCAATGAGGGTAAGGGCTTCAGCACTGGCTTCTGATCAGTAGTAAACTGGAATGTGGTAAAGGTGAAGTAATTTCTTTACCAGGCCTAAATCATACTGAATGGGAGATTGCTTTCCCCTAAATGGCCTGAATTTGACTTCAGTTTCTTCACCTGCCAAAAGGGGACTGTATTAGTCTGGGCTCTCCAGAGAAATAGAATATATATATTGTTTCAGTGTCTGACAGGAGGGAAATATACAACTGAGAAGTTAGCTGTATACAGAATACTGAGGCAGGTTAGGGAAAACTCCCAAGTGGAATGAGGTCGTAGAATCAGACATCACAGACCAATAAACCAATAGGTCCTCTCATCAGAGCCCCCACATCCACTTATGATCAAAAGGAAAACAGTTTATGGCAAGAAACTCATGTGGGATCACAGAAGTCAACAACAATAAGGACTGACTAAAATCAGTTCCACCCACAATGGAGGAAAAATTGACCAGAGACTGATCCCAAAGCTCATTATACCATCATTGTAATTAAAACTGATACCATAAATAGAAGGGGGCGAGGGGACCAATGCTATGACATTTCCCAAACGAACCATATTAGGAACAAGACCTACACCTCCCAACCAGAAGGCAGAATCAGAATTTTGTGCCACAAAGTTCAGAAAAAATCCACCCTTAGAAATAGAAAATCCCAAGAACTGACTGTTCATGTGTGCAACTCACTGGCGAGTTCACCTGCGTCCACTTAGATGTGTACTTTTGCTTCTTTCACAGCAGTGCATCCTAGCCTCTATGTCTCTCTCTGAATAAAATTTGCTTTTACTCTCACCTGAACTCTCACTCAGACATGTTCTTGAATTCTTTCCTGAGAAAGTCAAGAGCATGGAGATACCGGACACTGCTGGTGCAGGGCCAGCCCCCAGCATGGAACAGGTCTGGTGACAATACCAAAGCCTGGAGAAAAGGTAACGACCAGACTGCTGTCTTATCTTTCCTATGATGCCACTCCATCCCATATAAATCTTTTGGTAATACATATCTATATCTATCTATATCTATATCTATATCTATATCTTTATCTATATCTATATCTATCTATATCTATTTCTCTATATCTATATCTACATCTATATATCTATATACCTATATATCTACATATCTATATACCTATATATCTCTCTCTCTATATATAATAAGCATTTTACTTTATATAAATATTTATTATAACTATAACAAATAACTATTTGTTATAAGGAATTGGCTCACATGATTATGGAGGCTGAAAAGTCCTAAAGTCTGTAGTCAGCAAGCTGGAAACCCAGGAGAGTGGATGGTGTAAGTTCTAGTCCACGGGCAGGAGAAGACTATGTCACAGCTCAACAGTCAAGCAGACAGCCCTTTTCTCTTACTCAGCCTTTTTTGTTCTACTCAGATCTTCAGTTAATTGGATAAAACCCACACACACTAGGAAGGACAATCTACTTTATTCAGTTTATTGATTCAAATATTAATCTCATCCAGAAACACCCTCACTTACACACCCAGAATAATGTTTGACCAAATGTCTGAGCATCCTATGGCTCAGTAAAGTTGACACATAAAATTAACCATCATAGGGACCAAAAAAAGTATGTTCTTCCTTTTTTCAAAACTTCTACTCAGGGAGAAAGGCATAGGATGGAGGGTGATAGGGAAAGTTATTAATGAGATTGGGGTTGCCACAGTCAAATAATTATAAGACAGGGGACTTAAAAACCAAAAAGAAGTGAACATTTTTTAAATCCCAAAGACTCTAAGGCCTATTATCTATTCCAGCTGCTATAACAAAATACCATATACTGGGTGGCTTAATGAACAGAATTAATTTTTTTCACAGTTATGAAGGCTGGAAGGCCAAGGTTAAAGTCCAGCAGGGTCAGTTTCTGGTGATGCCTTTCTTCCTGTCTTGTAGATGGCCACCTTCTCTATGTATCTCCACATGGCCTTCTTCTGTACATATGTACTCCTGGTGTCTCTTCCCTCTTAAGGGGACATCAGTCTGAATTAGGGCCCCATTCTTATGACTTCATTTAACCTTAATTACCTCCCTAAAGGCCCTGTCTCCAAATACCTTGGAGGTTAGGGCTTTAACATATGAATTTTGGAAGAGGACACAATTCAGTCTATAGCAGCTACCCTTCTTTTTATCTCCCTGGAACAGAAGATGCTATATCTAGTATTTATGGTATAGTCATGGCTTCCTCCAGCCCTAAACCTCATAAAGGGAAAAATGGTGAGGTTTAAAGGGCCTCATTATAATGAAAGGCAATGAATACCACCCTAATTGCTAGTATTATCATTAGCACTTTTATCCTGAGACATTAAGAACTGTTCATAATGTATTTGCTGGTTCACAGAGAACTCAAAAAAAATCAATTTATTCAGCATTGTTTATTAAGCATTTTTGCACTTGACTAGTTATTTTGACGAGGAGAGCACAAAGCTGAATGTGACAACCCTGCCTTCAAAGTATTCCAATTCTATAGGAGTGTTTTAACACATATTCACTCACACATCTCTAGAATATAAAATAGAAAGTGATCAATGTAATGGAAGAAGTAATAGAATATGCTATGGGGTTTTGGAAGAGTGATAAATAGTTAATAGTCATTATACTTTATTGAGCATTTATCATGTGCTTGGCAGTTAGCTTAATCATGGTTCTCAGTTTTCAGGATCTTAAATTATGATAGACAAAAATTCAACTCATCATATACTAAGTACTGTATGCATCAATGGGTAAAGCATTATTAATGGTACAATCTCAGATGCAAAGATGATTAAGATGTGTCCTGTCTTCTAGAAACTCATAGTATAAATAAGAAAATATACGAATAGATGGCCAGCAGAACAAATTGCAACAGAAAGAAAGAGAAAGGAAGAAAGAAAGAAAGAAAGAAAGAAAGAAAGAAAGAAAGAAAGAAAGAGAAAGGAAGAAAGAAAGAAAAAGAAAGAAAGAGAAAGGAAGAAAGAAAGAAAGAAAGAAAGAAAGAAAGAAAGAAAGAAAGAAAGAAAGAAAAAGAAAAAGGAAGGAAGGGAGGAAGGGAGGGAGGGAGGGAGGAAGGAAGGGAAGAAGGAAGAAAGAAAGAAAGGAAGAAAGAAAGAAAGGAAGAAAGAAAGAGAGAAAGAAAGAAAGAAAGAGGAAGAAAGAAAGAAAAAGAAAGAAAGAAAGAGAAAGGAAGGAAGAAAGAAAGAAAGAAAGAAAGAAAGAAAGAAAGAAAGAAAGAAAGAAAGAAAGAAAGAAAGAAAGGAAGAAAAAGAAAGGAAGGAAGGAAGGAAGGAAGGAAGGAAGGAAGGGAGGGAGGAAGGGAAGGAGGGAGGGAGGGAGGGAGGAAGGAAAGAAGGAAGGAAGAAAGGAAGAAAGAAAGAAAGAAAGAAAGAAAGAAAGAAAGAAAGAAAGAAAGAAAGAAAGGAAGAAACCTCATTCTCTACTGGCCAGAGAATTCTCTTAGGAATGGCAGGGCAAATAAATCTGTATCTGTGCTTGGAAACTTGGAGAATAACCATGTTTGGTTAGAGAAACTTTATGTAGTAGTATCTTGCAGAAAAGCCACAGATTTGCTTGGAGTGACTTGGTGGTTGGTGGTCAGGTGACTGATAAAGTTGGGAGAGAAGATAGGAGCTGGGTCACACATAGCAGCACACATTGGCGGGCAATTTTGCAGTGAGACCGAGGACTGATAATCATTCAGCCCACGACTAAACTGCGGGAAGGAGAGGGAAAGTAGAGAGAGGTTTAATACAGTGGTCAAAATTACTGGTGATGCCTTTCTTCCTGTCTTGTAGATGGCCACCTTCTCTATGTATCTCCACATGGCCTTCTTCTGTACATATGTACTCCTGGTGTCTCTTCCCTCTTAAGGGGACATCAGTCTGAATTAGGGCCCCATTCTTATGACTTCATTTAACCTTAATTACCTCCCTAAAGGCCCTGTCTCCAAATACCTTGGAGGTTAGGGCTTTAACATATGGTGAACACAGGGGCTCTTACCCAGGCCAGACCTTGTTCTCCCACCCCTCTCAGCTAGAGGGAGGGTAGGGGAAATCCCTTGCTATCTAGTGTTGTTTGTGACCAGGAGAGACAGTCCTTTTTACTAGGCAAAGAGGCAGCCGGAACCCTGGTATCATTCTATACTTTCTGGTGTAAAAGTAGGAAGAGGGAGTGATGATAAATGGATTAAGAAACAGATTTGAAAATAATGGTGGTGGTGGTGGTGGTGGTGATGGGGCGGGGGTGATGTACCCTGATAGAATGGTAGAAACAGGAACAACTAAAGTATTGAGTACCTGCTTTATAAAGTATGTTATCTCATTTAACTCTCCAGTGACCAGGTAGACCTTGATGTGGGTAGAAATAGGTTTCCAGAGTAGAGGTGCAGCAACTTTCTCAAGCCCTCCTAAGCAGCAGCAGCAGCAGAGCTGAGCATGGAGCCTGCTTCTCTCTAGTGAGCACTGAATCATCCCCATCATTTCTCTATTTGCCTGGTTTGAGGGCGAAAGCCCTCAACTAAACCCCAACCAGGTGCCTTTCCTGCCTGGGCCAGCCCTTCCTGGTGGCAACAGGAAGAGAACGAAAGTTTGGGAAGTGAATTTTCACATTTCTTTCCTAAGAAGCTTGAATAATAATGGCCTATATCCCATTATGGAGGAGTGCTCTTTAGTAATAGGACTGCTCCCTTGCTCAGCGGCACGGAATTCAACAGCGCAGTTTCCAGAGCGCCCAGCGCCCAGCGGGCACAAGGTGGACGGAGAGACTGGGTGGGGCCTCGCGGGAGGGGAGGGGAGGGGAAGGGAGGGAGAGAGTACGTGTGTGCGCGGGGAGGAGCCACTGTGACCTGCCAGGGTTCCTCCCCTCCCTGGGCACTGTGATGCTGAAGAGCAGCTGCTGGATGAGCAAGCCTGTCCCCAGCCCCCTCCCGCCCAGTGTGTCACAACAGCAGACACGGCTGTATCTGGAGCAGTTGGGGTGAGCAGGCCAGCTGGGAGGCGAGCAGAAGTGCGCAGCCGAGATGGTGAGTCTGCAGCCCAGGGGCTGGGGAGGGGCAGGCACCCAGCCTAGGGCCACATCTATGTGGGGGCTATTGGATCCATCACTTTGGATCAGTAGAGCTCGAAGTCTCCTGGGGGTGTTAATTCAGGGTGGTGGGACCAATGGAGCTTTGTGCACATGAGAGAAGCGGGGGAGTACATAGGGAGCCCAGTACAGGGCAGAGAAAATTCTGAGGGAGCCCCAGATGGACAGCTCAGGGACCAGAATGAGGGGGGAAGGGGCAGTCCAAGATTCCAGATGGGTGGGCCCTTGGTTGGGGGAGTGGGCACAGTGATCTCACCATCCCCAACCAACCACGAGTATCATTGTCCCAGAATGTGACAAGGGACTTAGGGCATCACGGTCACTTCAAGCTTGGGGTAGTTCTCCTTTCCTGTCCCCACGATCTGGCTTGGGTTTGGGCCACTTACAATTTGAGCTTGCTCAGCTTCCCAGCACTTGGAACCCACGCCAACTCCCCAGTTTTCTAGCAGTCAGTCAGAAGGACTTTGGCACACAGGTAGCTCTCTCCCTCTAGCCAGGGGACCTCAGACTTCTTGTTTTGTTTCCTACCTGGCTTAGGGGGCTTAGCAGAGGCCTGGTCCTCCACACTGCATCTGTCTCCTTTCATAGTCTTGGATCTTACTTGCTGGGGAGGAGGCTTCTCCACATTTCTAGTTTCACCCTCTAGAATCTCTCCTTTCACCCCCACAATTGGGGTGGGTAATAGCCACCTCCAATCCACTGACTGCCTGGAAACCCAGAATCTCCTGGTCCAGAGTTGTGGTATTTTTTTTTTAAAATATATTTTATTGATTTTTTACAGAGAGGAAGGGAGAGAGATAGTTAGAAACATCGATGAGAGAGAAACATCGATCAGCTGCCTCCTGCACATCTCCTACTGGGGATGTGCCCGCAACCCAGGCACATGCCCTTGACCGGAATCGAACCTGGGACCCTTCAGTCCGCAAGCCAACGCTCTATCCACTGAGCCAAACCGGTTTTGGCCAGAGTTGTGGTATTTTAGCAGTAGTGAGGTAGGTTGGAAAAGTTGGGTTGGGGAGGAGGACAGAATAAACATGTTCCTGAGACCAAGATCAGGTTCTTTGGCACTCTTGATTCAGGTGTCAGTGACAAAGCAGGCCAAGGGGAGAACTTCCCCACTTCACCTGGCTTCTGCTCAATTTGGCAAGTGCCCAGAGCCTTCTCACTCTGGCCCCAGTTTTGCTGTTTCTAGCTCCAGATCTGTTCAGCACCCTCCCTCTTCTGAGCATGCTCCTGGATACACTTGAGAGACTTAAGAACTTAGGGATATTCAGGAAAGTGGCTAGAGGAATCCATTTTTTGCCTGAGGCCCCATATGCGGAACCATAGGAGGAACCCAGACTGGGAGTTCAGAATTTTGGCTTCTGACTCTGTAACTACCTGTGTAATTTCAAGAAGGTCACTTAACTTCTCTGGACTGTTTTTTCTCACCTACAATATGAAGAAGGACTATGGTTCAGATTTGCAAAAGTTTGCTTTTAAACTTTTTATTACACAGAATTTAAAACATATTGAAAAGAGGGAAATGGTGTAATGTACTCCTATATATAACCATTCAATTTCAAATATTACCAACTTATATGTATTGCTTAATTTATTGTCCTTTCCCTCCCCATTATTTTGAAGCAAATAGGCATCATGCTCAAGATTTTATATTTAATATTTATAATATCTAGCATTAGCAAGTGCTTTAGAATTTTCAAAGTGCTTCCTTTTACATATTTTACATATTTTAATTTTTACCTAAACATCATAGTGACTCTCAAAGTGGAGCCTAAAGACTCTCAGGGAGCCAAGGATAATAATCTAGCCCTCTGAGCAAACTTTGATTGTATTCAACAGGCAAGTTTCTGAAAACACCTGGAAAATAAAAAAATTGAACAATAAAACTTTATTTAAATGTGCTAAAGAATTCAACTATGGTTGAATATTTTGAGAGAATATATCTTTTACTTATTTTGAAACATTGATTTTTATATAGTAGGTTCTATTTAGAATATTCAATTGCATGGACAGCATTGTCTTTTTTTCTTTATTGATTAAGGTATTACATATGTGTCCTTATTCCCCCATTGCCCCCCCCCCCCGCACCCCTACTCATGCCTCACCCCCCTGGTGTCTGTGTCCATTGATTAGGCTTATATGCATGCATACAAGTCCTTTGGTTGATCTCTCCCCCTTACCCCCTCCCTCCCCTACCTTCCCTCTGAGGTTTGACAGTCTGATCGATGCTTCTCTGTCTCTGTTTTTGTTCATCAGTTTATGTTGTTTATTATAGTCCACAAATGAGTGAGATCATGTGATATTTATCTTTCTCTGACTGCCTTATTTCACTTAGCATAATGCTCTCCAGTTCCATCTATGCTGTTGCAAATGGTAAGAATGCCTTCTTTTTTACTGCAGCATAGTATTCCATTGTGCTGATGTACCACAGTTTTTTAATCCACTCATCTGCTGATGGGTACTGGCTATTTTCAAATCTTAGCTATGGTGAATTATGCTGTTATGAACACAGGGGTGCATATATCCTTTTTGATTGGTGTTTCTAGTTTCTTGGGATATATTCCTAGAAGTGGGATCACTGGGTCAAATGGGAGTTCCATTTTTAGTTTTTTGAGGAAACTCCATACTGTTCTCCACAGTGGCTGCACCAGTCTGCATCCCCAACAGCAGTGCATGTGGGTTCCTTTTTCTCCACATCCTCGCCAGCACTTGTTGTTTGTTGATTTGTTGATGATAGCCATTCTGATGGGTGTGAGATGGTACCTCATTGTCGTTTTGATTTGCATTTCTCGGATGATTAGTGACTTTGAGCATGTTTTCATATGTCTCTTGGCCTTCCTTATGTCCTCTTTCAAAAAGTATGTATTTCGGTCCGTTGCCCATTTTTTGATTGGGTTGTTTATCTTCCTTTTGTTGGGTTGTATGAGTTCCCTGTAAATGTTGGAGAGTAAACCCTTATTGGAGGTAACATTGGCAAATATGTTCTCCCATTCAGTGGCCTTTCTTGTTGTTTTGTTGATGGTTTCTTTTGCTGTGCAGAAGCTTTTTATTTTGATGTAGTCCCATTTGTTTATTTTCTCTTTAGTTTCCATTGTCGTAGGAGCTGCATTGGTGAAGATATTGTTTCGGCATGTGTCTGATATTTTGCTGCCTGTGGATTCCTCTAAGATTTTTATGGTTTCCCATCTTATGTTTAAGTCCTTTATCCATTTTGAGTTTATTTTTGTGTATGCTATAAGTTGGTGGTCTAGTTTCTTTCTTTCTTTCTTTTTTTTTTTTGCATGTATCTGTCCAGTTTTCCCAACACCATTTATTGAAGAGACTGTTGACTCCATTGTATGTTCTTGCCTCCTTTGTCAAATACTAATTGAGCATAGAGATTTGGGTCGATTTCTGGGCTCTCTATTTTATTCCATTGATCTATATGTCTGTTCTTGTGCCAGTATCAGGCAGTTTTGAGAACAGTGGCTTTGTAATACAGCTTGATATACGGTATTGAGATCCCTCCTACTTTGTTCTTATTTCTCAGGATTGCGGCAGCTATTTGGGGTCTTTATTTATTCCAGATGAATTTTTGGAGAGTTCGTTCTAGGTCTGTGAAATATGCTGTTGGTATTTTAATGGGGAGTGCATTGACTCTATAGATTGTTTTGTGTAGTATGGTCATTTTAACGATGTCGGTTCTACCAATCCATGAACACGGTATGTTCTTCCATCTGTTTACGTCTTCCTCTATCTCTTTTTTCAGTGTCCTGTAGTTTTCCGAGTATGGGTCTTTTACCTCCTTAGTTAAGTTTATTTCTACGTATCTTAATTTTTTGGTGCAATGGTAAATGGGATTTTTTTTTAAATCTCTCTTTCTGTAAGTTCACTATTGGTGTATAAAAATGCCATAGATTTCTTGGTGTTAATTTTGTATCCTGCTACATTGCCGAATTCATTTATTAAGTCTAATAATTTTTTTGATAGAGTCTTTAGGGTTTCCTATCTACAATATCATGTCATCCATGAATAATGACAGTTTTACTTCTTCTTTTTCAATTTGGATGCCTTTTAGTTCTTCTTCTTGTCTGATCGCAATGGCTAGTACTTCCAGTACTATGTTGAACAGGAGTGGTGAAAGTCGGCATCCCTGTCTCATTCCTGTTCTTAGGGGAAATGGTTTTAATTTTTTCCCATTGATTATGATGTTGGCTATAGGTTTTTCATATAAGGCTTTTATTATGTTGAGGTATGATCCCTCTATTCCCATTTTGCTGAGGGTTTTTATCAAGAAAGGGTGTTGAATTTTGTCAATTGCTTTTTCTGCATCAATTGATATGACTGTGATTTTTACCTCTCAATTTGTTTATGTGATGTATCACATTTATTGATTTGCAGATATTATACTATCCTTGCATCCCTGGGATAAATTCTACTTGGTCATGGTGTATGATCTTTTTGATGTAATGCTGGATTCGATTTGCTAGAATTTTGTTGAGGATTTTGGCATCTATGTTCATGAGGGATATTGGCCTATAATTCTCTTTCATTGTGTTTTCTTTATCTGTTTTTGGTGGCAGCATTGTTTTGATGGGAAAATATTTTTTATTGACCTTTCCCACTCACAGAACCCCTTTTTAAATGATACATCTATAAACCTACACCACAAGAATTCCACCCTTGCAGAAAGAACTTTACTTCATGATGTTGGGGGTAGGGAGGTGGAGGCTGCCTCTCTGTTAAGGAGTATTAAATTCAGCATTTGTATAGGTTTTGGCTAAGAAATCTATAACTAACCCTATAACTGGGCATTCCCATCTGCTCTCAGTGTCCCTCTAGAAGCAGTTCTTCAGGAACTAAGACTGACACTTTTTTGGGGAAGTGGTGTGGAGAACCCTGGACAGATGCCCTGAGCCAAGCCTATGTCAATGATACCAGAGTTCAGAGAAAGTGTCTGGTTAAGGGGAGGTGAGAGCATGTATAACACAGTCTCCTTAACTGCATTCCTTCTGGACTGGAGAGCACCCACTGAATTTAGATGGGAATAGGTATCAAATGGCAACGAATAGCCTGTCTCCTACAACAACAGGCAGTTAAAGGGCAGAGAGTTTTGGGGGCAAGATAGACACTACTTCTGTCTCTGGTCCTTTGCAAACTGCCCCTGTATAGGCAGGCATGGTTGAGTTCTGCAGGGTCTGTACTTATATTCTGACCTCAGAGCACTGCTTGAGGTTTCCAAAGGGGTGCTGGTCATTGCTGCATCCTTCGTCCCCGTCACGAAGTGCAGGTTCTTATAGATTTCACTGTCTACATGCCTCTGAGTAGTGGAGGGGCCTGATAAGCAGAGCTCTTTCGGGCCATGGCTGGGGCCAAGGCGCTGGGTACATTTTCATAGGAAGACACTAGGGAGGGTTTATGCTGATGTTGAAAGGTTCTTTCAGAGTGGGCTCCTGGTGACCTTGAAAGGAAGATGTAAGTTAAAAATAATTTTCAAGGAGAAAATAGCTATTGAATATAGGGCCAGTGATAGGGGATGAGTAGGAGTATGTGGCACTCTTGTGGGGAGAAAGTAGACCAACTGCTCCTTTTCTCTTTGGCCACCACGGGTGTGTCTGCAGCCTTGACATTTCTCCTGTCAGTGTCTTCCTGTTAGAATTTCTCCCACATAATGAGCTATGGAAGAGAATGGGAAAACAAAGTGGGCACTGTGTAAAGTAGATTCACACTCCTTAACTATCTCCTACACTTGTACCTAATGTCAGTTAAAGCTCAAGTGACTTCTGACATCACTGGGTCTCCTGCAGAGAGTGTACTTACCCTTGCCATTCCTAATGTTGGTCTATCAGTGGTTAGCAAACTCATTAGTCAACAGAGCCAAATATCAACAGTACAACGATTGAAATTTCTTTTGAGAACCAAATTTTTTAAACTTAAACTATATAGGTAGGTACATTGTTATTAACTTAATTAGGGTACTCCTAAGGCTTAGGAAGAGCCACACTCAAGGGGCCAAAGAGCTGCATGTGGCTTACGAGCTGCAGTTTGCCGACCACGGGTCTATATCATCCCTATTACTGCTGTAACTGCAGAGCTACCTTCACTCATGATGTGAATTTAGGCTGATTCCTTGTTCTTGCTGTTTCTGATTTGCTATCTATTCTTTGTTCCGATTAATTGCAAAGGGTTGTAATTGAAGGGTTTTGAGCAGAAATAATTCAAATAATTTTGATGAGTCACATTTCTCCCTCTGTGACACTGTTGGAGCTATGTTTTACTTGACATCTGACCTAGACACTAAAGTTTAGGTGATTTATTATCCCAGTCTGACAACTAGAAATAATTTGCTGTAATAATATGCTTCCTAAAAGCCACACAGGTGGTCAGAGATATGTGGACTGGTCTCAGGTTTTCACATGGCATATAGTACTGGCCTGTATCAGTTCCTTTCCTAGATAATGTGCCAGTTTTACTATTTTGTGATACTTCAAGAATCATTATTAAATCTACAAAGCCACCTTCTATAGAGGACTGTGATTAGCTGATCTTAATCCTTTGAAGAGAAAGCAAAAGGAAATAACTAGTATTAAAATAGAAATAATATAAGATTGACATAGGGAAAGGTTTCTTGCAGTGTAATTATAAAGGTTGTAGAGTTTCTTTTTTTGACATTCTATAGAACATAGGCCCCTTTTCCTGTGGAGAATGGTCATAGGTAGCACAGATGTCGCATCTGCTTTGCTTTTCATGTGCTTATGCCTCAGACAAACTGAGCAATTTGTGAGACCTGCCCTAACTTTTCCTACTTCTTGTTCATACTGCTCCTAAATTTAACTAAAATGGTCGTTTGTCAAGGTCTTTGCAAATATTCCTTCTCCAAGAAACCAAGCCAGAAAATGTTTTTTCTCTTTTGAATTCCCATTGCCTCATAAGCACTGGCCACTCTCCTTGTTAAATAGATGTGAGCCCCCTAGGGCAGGGTTTTCATACTAACCATCCATATGTTTATTGACCATCTGCTATGTTCAAGCACTGTGCTCAATGCTGGAGATTCAGTGAATAAACAAGGGTTCCTTGCCCTCACAGAATTTACTGCCTTTACTAGGGAGTTCAGAAAATTGAACAAACTATTAAATGGTGTGATAAATGCAATGATAGGGAAGAAAGGACTTGTGGGAGCACATAGTAGGGCTCCTATGTTGGTTTGTGGTTTTCCAGATTTCCTGTAGAAAGTGGCTTTTAATGAGAGACCTGGAGGATGAATAGGAATTAGCTCAGTACCTTTCAATACCATTTTATACATAATAGCACAATAAATATTTGTAACTTTCATAGTTATCCCAGCACTAGGTCTGTGGGGGGAATGTCTCTGTTTTCTTGACTAAAGGAACTCCTCTATTAGGGTCTCTCTATCTGCCCATTTTCAGCCCCTGCATTGCTGGGCAAAAAGGCGCCAGCGGCGCACAGGGGACCCCTTCACTTCACAAAGTCCCAGGAGCCCAGCTCCCCTATCATTGCATTTATCACACCATTTAATAGTTGCTCGTTCCATTTTCTGGCCTAAGCTCTACAAGCCCAGATTCAAAATAGAACTGAGAGACAGAAATAGTGTAAGAGAGAAAGCATGAGCTCTGATTGGCTAGAGAGGAGAATCTGAAATATGAGCAAATGTATGACTTACATACCCTCTGCTGGGTCAGCTTACTCTCTGCACCTCCTCCCCCCATCCTGAGAAACAGATTTCTATTTCTATTAAAGAAGGATGACTCATTTTCAAATAGGCACTATCATAGGCCACTCTCAGTTTCTCTCTGTGGAGCTTTTACTTGTTTGAAGTTTTGCCATTAAGGCTTGGCCTTGCATTGATGTAGGTGTGGGCACAGCCCAGGGCCCTGGAAGTTCAGAGTATGGATGAGGCAGGAAGTTGTATAGTATAAAGGGAAGAACTCAGGCCAAGATCAGAAGACCTGGATTCCAGTTTAGGCTCTTTTGTTACAGAGTTGTAAAATCTTGAATCTATTTCTTTACCTTTCTGAGCCTTGGCTCCTTTATCTGTAAAATGATGGGGAGGGAATCATATTCAGTGACTCAGGAGGCCAGTCCAGCTCAGGTATCCCAACCATTCTGAACTAACACAATGTTCTTGGTTATGGAAGATGGATTACCTTCCTTGGGCATGACACGTTGCCTCCCAAAGTAACCAGCTTTGGGTCTGCTCTGTGCTTATCTCTGTAGAACTTACAGGCAGGAGTATAACTGAATACAGGTTTGGCTGCTTGCCACAAGGAAAGCCAAATTCATGAGACAGGTGCTTATGAGAAGAAAAGTAGTTTATTCAAGTGCTGGCCATCTGAGAAGATGGGGGACTCTTATCCCAAAGCCCATCTTAACATCTCAGTGCAGGCAGGGATTTTTATTAGGAGGGAGAAGGAAAGCAGAACAAAGAAATGGGGAAGAGGGCTTGAAAGTTCTCTACCCGTAAGTCAGCACAGTCCATTCCAATGATTATATTGAAACTGGTCAAGCGGAGCAGCTTTTATGGTTGAGAGTCACTAAGTCTCCTGGATCCAGAATGTCCGGTTGCTGGAGTTAGCCTCCTTCACTGAGGCTAATTCCTGTAATATGCTTAAAATGCCATGAGCGATATATGGCAAACCAGGCCTTTGTTTTAAGGCATACATCTTATTCCCTAATTTGGGGAGAAGCATTGTTCATTATATGTTATTTAATCAAGAAGTTTATTTTGTTGGTTAGCATAAGATGTCATATATCCTCTGTAACAGGAGGATGGTGAGGGTGATGAGGCTGAGTGATTGGATAGGGCTAGCCCAGTGCCTGAGCTGGAGGAGTGACATGGAGGAGCCTTGGACTGCTCCTTGTGTGTGTTGAGTTGGAATGCTGAGCAGGTGCTCTGATCTTAGTGTTCCATGCAGGCTCATGGAAGTTTTAATGTCATTTGTGATTTCTTTGTGTAACTTTAAAATTCTTATTTGCCCTGGAAAATGTTAGTTGAATAGATGACTAAGTGAAATGGGACAGGAAGAGCCTTAAGAATAAGGTAATTATGATAAGTAGGATCCCTACCCCTGCTTCTCCTCTATTTCTTTCTTTAATGTTTTTCTTTTCGAAAAATTTCAAAACTTCAGAAAAATATAGTAGTATAATGCCACCCATATATTACCTATATTTAATAATAATTATATTTCTGCTATATTTACCTGCTGTGTTTGTTGAAGTATTTTAAAGTAAAATATAGATATCATGGCATTTTACCTTAGATGCTTCAAAAATGACTCGAAAAAATAAGGACATTTTACTTAACTGTATTTTTCATTGTCATGCTTAACAAAATTAATCAGTTTCTCTATTTATCTCCCAAGTATATTGATTTGTTCAAACCAGAATTCAAAGGTTTCATACATGTAGATGTAGATATTTTGCTTCATAAGTTTCTTTTGATATCACCTTTATTTTTCATGAATTTAAAAGATTGGATCAATTGCCATGTAGAATGTCCCACCTTCTGGATTAATTTTATTGTTTTCTCGTGATGTCACTTATGGCTCTGATTCCTGTGTTTTCTATTAAATGGAAGCTAAATCCAAGGGTTTAATGGATTAAAGACTGAGTATTTCTGACAAGAATTACTTGTGGGTGGTGCTGTGTTTTTCATGTTGTATCACATCATGAGTTACTTAATGTTTAGTTTTCTCATTATTAGTAGTGTTAATATTGACCCCAGTACTAGGCTGGTGACCATTGTGGGTTTTTTTCCCATTAAATCTTTACTGTTCAGATTATTACAGTTGTTCCTCTTTTTCCCCCCAATAGCTCTCCTCCACCCGGTTCCCACCCCACCCTCTCCCCTTACACTCCCCCCTCCCCCACACTGTCCTCATCCATAGGTGTACGATTTTTTTCCAGTCCCTTCCTGCACCCCTCACACCCCTTCCCCCACCCCGAGAATAGTCAGACCACTCCCTTTCTATGCCCCTGATTCTATTATATTCAGCAGTTTATTCTCTTCATCAGATTATTTATTCGCTTGATTTTTAGATTCACTTGTTGATAGATAGGTATTTGTTGTTCATAATTTTTATCTTTACCTTTTTCTTCTTCTTCCTCTTCTTAAAGGATATCTTTCAGCATTTCATATAATACTGGTTTGGTGGTGAGGAACTCCTTTAGCTTTTTCTTATCTGTGAAGCTCTTTATCTGACCTTCAATTCTGAATGATAGCTTTGCTGGATAAAGTAATCTTGGTTGTAGGTTCTTGGCATTCATCACTTTGAATATTTCTTGCCACTCCCTTCTGGCCTGCAAAGTTTCTGTTGAGAAATCAGCTGACAGTCGTATGGGTACTCCCTTGTAGGTAACTGACTGTTTTCTCTTGCTGCTTTTAAGATTCTCTCTTTGTCTTTTGCTCTTGGCATTTTAATTATGATGTGTCTTGGTGTGGTCCTCTTTGGATTCCTTTTGTTTGGGGTTCTCTGTGCTTCCTGGACTTGTAAGTCTATTTCTTTCACCAGGTAGGGGAAGTTTTCTGTCATTATTTCTTCAAATAGGTTTTCAATATCTTGCTCTCTCTCATCTTCTGGCACCCCCATAATTTGGATGTTGGTACGCTTGAAGTTGTCCCAGAGGCTCCTTACACTATATCTTCATATTTTTGGATTCTTTTTTCTTTTTGTTTTTTCAGTTGGTTGGTTTTTGCTTCTTCGTATTTCAAATCTTTGACTTGATTCCTGGATTCCTACTGTTGGATCTCTGTATAATATTCTTTATTTCAGTCAGTGTATGCTTAATTTCTAGTTAGTCCTTTTTCATGTCCTCGAGGGTCTCACTAGATTTATGGAGGGTCTCACTAAATTTATCGATGGTTTCTAGAAGATTCTTTTTTTTTAAATTAAATCTTTATTGTTCAGATTATTACATTTGTTCCTCTTTTTCCCCCCATAACTCCTCTCCTCCCAGTTCCCGCCCCACCCTCCACCCTCACTCCCCACCCAGTGTCCTCATCCATAGGTGCACGATTTTTGTCCAGTCTCTTCCCACATCTCCCACACCCCTTTTCCCCCCAAGAATAGTCAGTCCATTCCCTTTCTATGTCCCTGATTCTATTATAATCACCAGTTCATTCTGTTCATGAGATTATTTATTCACTTGATTCTTAGATTCACTTGTTGATAGATGCATATTTGTTGTTCATAATTTGTATCTTTACCTTTTTCTTCCTCTTCCTCTTCTTAAAGGATACCTTTCAGCATTTCATATAATCCTGGTTTGGTGGTGATGAACTCCTTTAGCTTTTTCTTATCTGTGAAGCTCTTTATCTGACCTTCAATTCTGAATGATAGCTTTGCTGGATAAAGTAATCTTGGTTGTAGGTTCTTGGCATTCATCACTTTGAATATTTCTTGCCACTCCCTTCTGGCCTGCAAAGTTTCTGTTGAGAAATCCGCTGACAGTCGTATGGGTATTCCCTTGTAGGTAACTGAGTTTCTTTCTCTTGCTGCTTTTAAGATTCTCTCTTTGTCTTTTGCTCTTGGCATTTTAATTATGATGTATCTTGGTGTGGTCCTCTTTGGATTCCTTTTGTTTGGGGTTCTCTGCACTTCTTGGACCTGTAAGTCTATTTCTTTCACCAGGTGGGGGAAGTTTTCTGTCATTATTTCTTCAAATAGGTTTTCAATATCTTGCTTTCTCTCATCTTCTGGCACCCCTATAATTCTGATGTTGGTACGCTTGAAGTTGTCCCAGAGGCTCCTTACACTATCTTTGTATTTTCGGATTCTTTTTTCATTTTGCTTTTCCGGTTGGGTGTTATTTGTTTCTTCACATTTCAATTCTTTGACTTGATTCTTGCGCTCCTCTGGTCTGCTGTTGGGTGTGTGTATTATATTCTTTATTTCAGTCAGTGTATACTTAATTTCTAGTTGGTTCTTTATCACAACATCGAGGGTCTCATTAGATTTCTTGAGGATCTCACTACATTTATCGGCAGTTTTTAGAAAATTATTGAAAGACCTTAAAAGTGTGGTTTTGAGCTCTATATCTTCCATTTCTGACATCTGCGTCCTGTTTCTTTGTCTCCACATTTTTTATGCTTTCTTGGTGCAACCCCTAGTGGTCTTTATGCGCAGTCTTGTTGTAGTTAAGCCTAGATTGTTGTAGGTAATACTGGCGGGGATTTGACCACCAGGCCAACTGGCTGTGAGAATCAGCTGTGTCTGCAGTGAGAGAACTTCTGTCCTCTAGGGAGGTGCTAATGTAGCCTTTGCCTGAGGCTATCCGGCAAATGCCTCTGTGCAGGGCTTGGGCGGGGCGGGTCGCATGGGATCAACAGGGTGGGCCGGAGCGAGCAGTTATGCCTGCTGTCAGTCCTGTCCCAAGGGGCTCTGCCTCTCTGAGTCCCAGCAACCGCTGCAAACCTCGGAGAGAAAGCTGCCTTCGAGTTCCGACCGAAGCCTGACAGTCCCACTTCTCCCGTTTGAGTCTGGGTCCCTAAAGACTCGCCCGGATCTGGAGCTCAGAGTCTGCGACTCCCTCCCGATTGAAAATGCCAACCGCACCCTCAGCCACCAGCCTGCTCTGCATGCACTCCGCACCTTAGTATTTGACTTCAGCACTGCTTCTCCTCTGAGTCTCGGCATGCGTTTCTCTTTCCTCCTAGTTGTAGGACTTCCACTCAGCCAGCGTTCCTGTGGGTCTGGGTGATGTCCGTTTCCGTCTTTTAGTTGTTGTTTTTTGAAGTGGTTTTTCGAGGTAGCAAACTCCAGCATTAACCTATGCCGCCATCTTGGTTCTCCCTCTAGAAGATTCTTGAATAATCTTATAACCATGGTTTTGAACTCTATATCCAGTAGTTTGCTTTCCTCCATTTCTGTCATTTGTGACCTGTTTTTCTGTCTCCTCATTTTGGCTGCTCCCCTGTGTTGATATAGAGTGGTTTTCTGTGCTAGGTGCCCTATAGGGCTCAGTGTCTCAGCCTCCCCAATTACCTGAGGTGGACACTCTTGGTGCACCCCTTTGTGGGCTTTGTGCACAGTCTTGTTGTAGTTAAGCCTTGATTATTGTAGGTATCACTGGGAGGAATTGACCTCCATGCCAATTGGCTGTGAGAATCAGCTGCGTCTATGGTGGGAGAACTTCTGTGCTGGAGACACCCTTCTGGGGCAAGACTTGCTTCAGTGGGGCTTTGGTGCTCACTGATTCTGCCCCCTGAGTGTGTCCCTTATGGATCTGAAGAGTTTTAATCTAGATGGTCCCACTCTGACTACTGGGTACACTGGCACTTGGATCTCTAAGAAGGTGCTAATTTAGCCTCTGCCTTAGGCTACCCAGCAGGATCTATGGAGAGATTTGCAGATTCCTCTTCTTTGTTTTGGGTTTGGAGGTGCCCAGATGAGGCCCAGCTGTGAAGCAATGCAAGCTGCTGTGGGGCCTTGGGCCTTCTCTTGGATGTTCTGGGTCTCTCTGACCCAGCTGCAGTTTGTTAGGTAATTTTAGATTGCAAAGGGCCAGGTCATTCATATGCAAAAGCCTCTGCACACAGCTTGGGTGGGGCGAGGTCTCAGGGAATCAACAGGGCGAAGCAAACAGCTATGGCTGATCCTCAGTCCTGCCCTAAGAAGCCCCGGGTCTCAGTGTTCCTCGGTATTCATTGCAAGCACCTCTTAGAGAAAGCCGACCTTGAGTTCTGCCCGATGCCAGACAGTCCAGTTTCTCCCCATACGAGTCTGGGTCCCCAGAGACTCGCCCGGAACTGGAGTTCAGAGCAGGAGTGTGTCTCCCTCCGGATTGAAAAATACAACCGCATCCTCAGTTGCCAGCTCTCTCTGCGTGCGCCTCCGTACCTCTGCACTTTACTTCTGCACCTCCTCTGAGTCTCAGTGCTTTTCTCTTTCCTTCTAGTTGTAGAATTTCCACTCAGCCAGCCTTCCTGTGGTTCTGGATGGTGTCTGTTTTGTCTTTTAGTTGTATTTTTGAAGTGGTTGTGCGAGGCAGCAATTTCCATGTTTACCTATGCCACCATCTTGGTTCTTCCCATTGTGGTTTCTTTTACACCTTGTGACCTGTAAGTAAAAGTGATTCTTTAGCACTATGAATATCCAGTTCCCTAACAACCTTTCACTTCATGGTGTTGGCATCCTTGTTCAAATCAATTATGTAATTAGAAATATTTGTAATATGGCAATATTTCTTTTTTTTAATATTTCTTTTTTTAATTTAAAAATTTTTGTTTACTGATTGATTTTAGAGAGAGAGGCAGGGAGAGAGAAACATTGATTTGTTGTTTCACTTTTAAAAGATATATTTTTATTGATTTCAGAGAGAGGACGGGAGAAGGATATAGAGATAGAAACATCAATGATGAGAGAATCATCATTTGGCTGTGTCCTGCACACCCCCTACTGTGGATCAAGCCTGAAACCCAGGCATGTGCCCTGACCTGGAATTGAACCATGACTTCTAGGTTCATGGGTCAATGTTCAACTGTTGAGCCACACCAACTGAATTGTTCTACTTATTTATGCATTCATTGGTTGCTTCTTGTCTGTGCCCTGACTGGGAATTGAACCCATAATCTTGGCATATTGGGTCAACGCTTTAACCAACTGAGCTGTCCAGCCAGGGCCTGGCAATATTTCTTAATATATTATTCCTTCTATATTGATTAGCTGACACTCTTGTGTGTGTGTGTGTGTGTGTGTGTGTGTGTGTGTGTGTGTGAGAGAGAGAGAGAGAGAGATTTTTGTCAGTGACAACTAGCATATTTATTAGTATAAGACTAAAGAGTCCATCAAAAGAGACCAAAAACATTAATATCACTATGTTTGTGGTTTTTAGGTCCCTAAGATCTTTTTACTCTTTCCCTTATGACCTTTTACCTTCTTTAAATATCCCTGCATCTTGTCAAAAAGGCCCAGGGAGTTTCAGAAGGGAGGACTGACCAGAGACCAAGCAGCTGCACAGACAAGCCTGGAGGATGATTGGAGTGTGATGATGGGGAAGAAGCAAGGCTCCTTAAGCTGAGGGTCAGGACCACAGAGGATGTGGTCACCTAGAATGAAGAATGAGTCTTCTTTTAGGCTTTTTCAACATCCCTTCAGCTTCAGATAGCTCCTTAGGAAGCCACGGCTGCATGCTGGTTATGAAAATATAGTTTGGTCGATAATGTGCTGGTTGTGGGTAGTTCCTGGGTTGTGGTACACTGCTGCTCTTAGGCCAAAATTGAGTCCTAATGTGAAGACAAAAAATAGACTTATCAATAAAAGTGAGTGGAATGGGGGCCTGAAGTCTCTATCTTTCTACTTGTATCTCTTCCAGGTGGAAAATAAAGCTATAGGGTAGAATAATGAAATTGATGTTGGTAAAAATGACAATAACCATGGCTAACTTATTATTTTCAGACAAGGGGAGGTTAAGTAACTCAGCCAAGGTCACACAACATAGCAAATAATTAATACAACAAGATTCAAACCCAGGAGTGTGGGCAACTTTGTGACTGAAGCCTTACCCTGGATACCAGGGTCATGGAAAAGCAGCCAGGTTGTAGTCCCAGCTTGGCTGTGTTATCTATTGGCTGCTGTGAATACCTGTACTCTAGCCTCACCAAAGGCAAGGGCACAGAGACATGTGTAAAGTTGGTGTTTAGTTGGAAAATTTAATTAGGGAGCAATGAGTCCTGATAATCTCTGACCCTTTGAGATGTTACTCAGAGTAGATGCTCTGCTTCCATCTCTAGAGAAATTCCAAGTTTCCAGGAGTCCTATACTCTGACCTGTACTCAATGTGTTTCCATGCCCAACCACGTGCTCTGGAGGCTCTGTGTCTGGCTTGGGTTACCCAGAGATGGAAAATACCAGGTAGGGTCATGGATAAGAATAGAAACTCACAGATCAAGCACATGATTTCCTGCTGGGCTCTGGTGGGAGTCATAAGCACAGAGTCATCTTGTTCTGGTCACTGCTTCCCCACAGGTGGGTGGGTTGTGGTAGGGGAAATGAAGCCCTCCTCCCAGAAAAACCCCATGGTTGGTTTCTATTCATACACATTCACATACTCACACACTCATTCTCACCCCCCTCACCCCCCAAAAACCCTCCTAAGCTGTTGGTGCTAGGACAATCAGGTAATTGTGGCTTCACATCTGAGTAACACAGAGGTAAGAGGTAAGAGCACTCTAAAGATCAGCTTTATTTAACACTTGGCCAGACATAGGCAAGGAAATAGGTTGTGGTGGCTACAAAGAAATTTTTTAACTTCTCAAAGTTCAGGAAGAGTCTAATTTATATACTCCCAATTATCCCTTGCTGATGTACCAACACTTTATTTAAAAATAAAATAAAATACAATGAATTAAGATACCCAACAAATTTTAACATGAAATTAATATAAAAATTATGAATGAGATATTTTGCCTTCTTTTTAATAAAAAGTTTTGAAACCCAGTGTATGTTTGACATTTATAACATGTCAGTTTGGATGAGCTGCATTTCAGGTTCTCAACAGTCATAGTGACTGGAGCCACTGCAGTGGACAGCGCAGGCCTAGAGTCTTTGATGCCAGAGTTTCTGTCCAGACTCTTCAAGGACCAACCCTTTCTTATTCCTATGTTTGTGATCAGAATACTAATTGTACCCATGATACATCCAAAGTATACTCCTTCCATGAATGTTTATCTGCTCTATGATATTTTGAGACTCTGCGTGTGTGCATGCATGTGTGTGCCTGCTGTCTAGGAAAGTCAGGGTCTGGGCACAGATATGAATGTTACCACTGTGTATGGTAGTGAATTTAGGGGTAATTTTTGCTGTTATCACTGGTTCGATCTTTGACCTCCTTCATCAGCACAGAAGTCTAATGGCTTAGAATTAGTCCCTTGTTTCTTTGGTGCAGCTGTCCCCTTTTTCCTTTTCTTGCTATAAAGAATTAACCTTGGAAAGCAACCTTTAGAGCAAACCACAAAATGGTGGTTCGTCAGAGAAAATTCTTAGTCCCCTGCAATGGCCCTCAGACACCTGAGACCTCAGACCCTGGTTCTGGGAATGGCATGGCTGGGGGGATAGACATTCTGTGAGGTGAATGCCAGGAGAGACAAGTCCTCAGATGTGGGAGATACAGGACAGAGACATGGCTAGGTCCTAGGGCTCTCTGACCGTGATTCTGTACTCTCCCCACAGAGGGAATGCATATCAGTCCACGTGGGTCAAGCAGGAGTTCAGATTGGCAATGCCTGCTGGGAGCTCTTCTGCTTGGAACACGGCATTCAGGCAGATGGCACCTTTGGTGCCCAGGCCAGCAAGATCAATGATGATGACTCATTCACCACCTTTTTTAGTGAGACTGGCAATGGGAAGCATGTGCCCCGGGCTGTCATGGTAGACCTGGAGCCTACTGTCGTAGGTGAGTATGGACTAGGACCCTCCCATAGAAAGCAACATGAGACTGTGAGGCTTTGTCTATGAGTTTAACAAAGCAGAATCTTTAACTGGAAGGTGGGGATGGCTCAGCTAGAGCCCTTCTGCTCCCCATGATGTCTGTCAGCTCCTTGAATTGTCCATAAGTGGGGAACTCACAATAGGAACCAGGACTCTCTGCTCTCCCATCACAGCTCTAACTGCAAATAAAATGCTCTCTGCTTAAACCGGTGTAGACAGATTAAATTGTCAAAATTGTTTACACTAAGGCTAAAAAATACAAATGATTTTAGGTATTATAGGAAGGCCCCAAATAGCCAATTTCTCAAGGTTTCCAATTCTATAACAATTTCAAAATATTCTCACGAGTTTGATATAAGCTTGCAGTGTCTGGCACACAAAATGGAATAATAGCAGGCATTTTTCTCATAACCAGAGGTGGCTATAGAAGCTTGAACTTCGTTTGAATGTTAGAAAACAGAAATTCGGGTCTCTCCTTGAGTTCATCCCCTCAAGCACCACTTCCCTGGTTCTGGATTTCCTCAGCTCCAAGCTGGGTCAACAATCAAGGGATAGATAAGTTTCATAGGGATGTCTGGGCAAATGTCTATAACGCCTGACCACTAATTTCTAGGCACAGCTGACTCCCGGTACTTCTGCCTTTGAGAACTTTGTACAAATACAAAAAGTGCAGATTACCCTCACAGGCCACCATGCAAATGGATGCTTTCTCTAGGGGAGTAGGAGACCCCTGAAGAGAAGAAGGGGTGTAGTTTGGACCTGATGCCTCTAATTGGATATGTGCCCATTTCATGTGGACCCTTAGAGGTGAGCAGAGTGCTCTTGACAGCCTTTCCAGGGCTCCTGCTCCTCTAGAACCTTTCATTCTAAAGTATCTCTAATGCCTGATATATATTATTATCACCTTGAGGTGGAGGTGATGGGGGACTATTCCCGGGAGAGACTAGGAACTGGGCAGATCACCCTGAATCTTTCTCTGTGTCTCTAGAACATTTTAATGCAAGTGAAATCAGGTTAAGTTTTGAGATAACTTTGCAGCATGAAAGAAAAAATAAGAAGGAAGCCTTGAGGGATCAAGGTAGATGGAAGGAGTGGCAATCAACCTTTGTGTTCAGTGAGCTTTGTAAAGTTAAGGCTTTTTTAAGTTGCAGCCAGGAGAGCAGTAGGCTTCTCATCACCTGCTGGAGTCACTGGCTTCTGGTTCTTTTAGTGCCTATGTCACTTTAGACTTAGCCTTTTTCACATTTGTTACAGGGTTGTCTGGATTCACCTTTGTAGAGTTTTACAGTAGGGAAGTGAAGACCCAGAAGGGTATTATATGATATTCTAATGGGAAAGGAGATAGTAAGACCTGATGGTCCTCCTCTCTTGGTAGATGAGGTTCGGGCAGGAACCTACCGCCAGCTCTTCCATCCAGAGCAGCTGATCACAGGAAAGGAGGATGCAGCTAACAACTATGCCCGGGGCCACTACACAGTGGGCAAGGAGAGCATCGACCTGGTGCTGGACCGCATAAGGAAGTTGGTAAGTATTAATAAGGGCAGGCTAAGGTGGATAGGTTTAGAGACTCATACCTCTCTGAGAAGAATGGGTAGAGGCATATGGCCCTAGGCTATAGGATAGAGATTTCATAGATTCACAGGGTGTAATCCAGTGGTTCTGAACTTTTGGGGATCAGACAGTTTTGAGACTAATGACCACTATAACCCCTTTTCTAAACTGAAAGGCTGCTTTGATTTTACCCATGTAAAAATGTTGAGGGATGTAGTGGGCCAGACAGAAGGATTGCCTGCCTTTGTCCACATTAGGGTATTCTTAGAAACTTGTCTTCATGTTTTCTTCTCATATTTTACTCTCCCAAGACAGATGCCTGCTCTGGCTTGCAGGGCTTCCTGATCTTCCATAGTTTTGGTGGGGGCACTGGCTCTGGCTTCACTTCTCTACTGATGGAACGCCTCTCCCTGGATTATGGCAAGAAGTCCAAGCTAGAGTTTGCTATCTACCCAGCCCCCCAGGTCTCCACTGCAGTGGTCGAGCCCTATAACTCCATCTTAACCACCCACACCACACTGGAACATTCAGATTGTGCTTTCATGGTAGATAATGAAGCCATCTATGACATCTGCCGCAGGAACCTAGACATTGAGCGCCCCACCTATACCAACCTCAACCGCCTTATCAGCCAGATTGTATCCTCCATCACTGCCTCTCTCCGCTTTGATGGGGCCCTCAATGTGGACCTCACCGAGTTCCAGACCAACCTGGTGCCCTACCCCCGCATTCACTTCCCACTGGTCACCTATGCACCCATCATCTCTGCTGAGAAAGCCTATCATGAACAACTCTCTGTGGCTGAGATAACCAGCTCCTGCTTTGAGCCCAATAGCCAGATGGTGAAGTGTGACCCAAGACATGGCAAGTACATGGCCTGCTGCATGCTCTACCGTGGGGACGTGGTGCCCAAAGATGTGAATGTTGCTATTGCTGCCATCAAAACCAAGAGGACCATCCAGTTTGTAGACTGGTGTCCCACTGGCTTCAAGGTGAGAGCTGATGACATAGGGAGGAGTTAGACAACTAGAGAAGCAGAGGTAGATTACCAAGGATGGGGGAGAAGGATGTATAAACTCCAGAGTCTTGGACAGATATACAATTCCATGGACACTTCAGGCTTTATTGGAATGATATGGGAAGAGGGGCTTAAGCCAACTATACCATGAATTAAATTCATTCATTCACTCACTCATTTAATTTATACAGGTAAGGGGGGAATTTATTAGAAAGGATTAGTAAAAGAACAGGAGGGGCACTATTGCAATAGGGAGAAGACTTCTACAGCTCCTACCCTAAGATCTGCAAGCATCTCACAGGTCAGGCAGAAAAGGGTATTTCTTTTATAGGGAGGAGTGGACAGGCTAGAAAGAACATGTGTGGGCAAATGATATGAACAGGATGAAGGAGTAGAGGTAGTTGTAATCTGACAGTGTATTAGAAAATGGAGATAACCAAATTATTCAAATTGCCAAAGAGGTGAAATTCCCTCCTCTTAACAAAAGATGTGTCCTCCTAATTTATTGTGAAAAATTAAATATTCTTGGGGAAATGTGGAATATCCAGGGAAGACCCCTGGATAAAGTGCTAGTTAAACACTGAATAGTGATAAAGCCACCGTTTGACTTGCACTAGCAGGGCATGCAGCTGGCTCTAAACATGTGAACTGGTTGATCACTTTGTCCTGTGTTCCATGGTCTTTAAAGAGATTCCACCAGCAAAATAACTACCACCATTTATATTAATTTGTACTGCCTAGGCCTTTAATAATTCAGAGGTTTACTGAGCACTGGACTCAAGACAGTGATGAACATGTCTCAGTTTTTCCTTGGTGGGACTTACAAAAACAAGGCACCATGTGCCAGCCTCTTGGCTGATCTATTTTATCTATGAAGCTCTGACCTAGCTGATCTGCTGAGTAAGGAATTGTAACATTCTTCCTCATTGCTACATACATAATCTTTTTTTCTAGATTCTGCCTATTTTATGTGTAAGTTCTGGTTATTCTTATGAAAAGAGTCACACTCTTGAAAAAATGCAGTTCTTTTTTTCCCCCCTATTTCAAATGGAAACAATAAAACATGCTAATAATAAGAAGAAGGTAGAAAAAATGAGATGTGAGGGTGGTGGGGAAATTAACAAAAGGGAGACCTCTCCCATTCTCTCCTTTATTTTAAACTGAAGCTTTGGGGTCATGTCCAGGAAGATAAGGTAATGCCATCAACTTGATCTGCTTTTCAGAAAAGCACAGGCTGTGGGAAAGTTGTTGTTGAACTTCCTCCTCTTTCATTCTTCTCAAGGGTGTTTGTCTGTACTTGATTTAGGTCAAGGAATACTATTGTTAAAAAAAGAGAGTTAGCTCTAGGCAACAAGTTTTTGCTGGTTAGGGCCAGATCTAGCAAATTATGTAATGTGGCTGAGTTCATATTCATTGCCCTTCCCATTCTTATTTTTGGTATTTACTTCTTTCTTAGCATCACCTTTATCACCAAGATACCACTTTTATCTAAGAGGATTCACCTTTGTGAGTCCATTTAATGGGTTAACCACCTTAGCTGTACAGCCTGCTGCCACTCCCACCTCTGTCTCTCAAGAAGCCATGTATTTATTTTAAAGCTATGAATTGAAGAGATTGGCAATTAATGCATGGTAGTCTGGGTAAGAAGAGGTATTTTTTGGGTGGCAACATGAATCTTAGTCCATAAGTATTATCACAGTTTGTCACTTTAGATTTCTTCCAGCTTTCTACAGTTCCTAGGCTTGGCTTTGGTTTGATATGTATGTGAGGAAAAGAAAGATTTCTAGCATAGTAGCCCCACCATAAGATTGAGCCAGATTTGTTGGTGGACCCTGCAATGCTACCAGAATTGAGAAGTAGGCTTGTCCAGGCAAGAGTTTTAAACTAACTTTCTTTGCTTGGAGTCCTTGCTTTTCTTCTAAGAAGCTCCATTTCTTAGAGACACAAGGCTTGATTAACACTAACTCCATTGCCAGGCCTTTTGGATCTTTTTATTTATCGCTCTGGAATATCTCTATGACCTTTTAAACAACCTTCCCAACCTTCTGCTCCCCTCTTTTCACCTCTAGCCCTATAGTCCCACTCTCATGCCTGTGCCTGAGTCCTGCTCCCACACCATGTGATGAAGTTGCCTCATCTCAAGTCACCCTTTGGCTACCCTGCATCTTCTTTTGTTGTTTCTCCTCTTTCTCTGTTCTCCAGGTGGGCATTAACTACCAGCCACCTACTGTGGTGCCAGGAGGGGACCTGGCCAAAGTCCAGCGGGCTGTCTGCATGTTGAGCAACACCACAGCAATTGCGGAGGCCTGGGCCCGCCTTGACCACAAGTTTGACCTCATGTACGCCAAGCGGGCATTTGTCCATTGGTATGTTGGAGAGGGAATGGAAGAAGGAGAATTTTCTGAAGCCAGGGAGGACCTAGCTGCCCTAGAGAAGGATTATGAAGAAGTGGGGACTGATTCATTTGAAGAAGAAAATGAAGGGGAGGAATTTTAAATATACATGTTCCTCATGGCTGTGCCTCTTTATTTTTGCTGCTCCACTCTAAGCACATGTAACTATTCTAAGAGTCATAGATGACACTCCCAGCTCCAGCCTAATCGCTGTCTGACACCAGTACATGTGGGATGACTGGGCTGAAAATGGATGCTGTGCTGCATCAGATCCTCCCTTGGGTAAAAGCAGCTTTGTGTCATTACAGAAAATGAGAGTCATTGTCTCTGGGTTAAGGTGAAGTCCACTTACACGTGTGGTGAGGTCTGATCAGGATTTTGAATTCTGGATTAGGTTATTGCCAGGGCTGACCAGCAGACCCTGAGCAACAGATGAATGATTACTCTGACACATGTTTCTGTGAAAGAGAGGGCTAAGGGAGTGCCTGGCTAGAGAAACCAAATAGCCCCATTCACCTGTCTCCTTAGGCTTTTATTGTAACAACAGCTTGAACTAAAATTAACTATTAGATACTATCAGCAAGGTAAGTATCCTTGAGAAGTCATGCATCTGTAGTGTCCTTTAAGCAAGGACGTCTAAAGATTAAGCATAAAGATTCTAGTAAACACCTGGGGGCTTGTGTGTATATAGACTTGTTTGGAAAGATCAAGGCAGGGGCTATTGCCTTCAGCCAACTCCCCCAGGAAGTTCTGACTTTTCAGAGTTTCCTCTTTACAGACTTCCTTTTTTTAAAAAAAATATATTTTATTGATCCTTTACAGAGAGGAAGAGAGAGTGATAGAGAGTTAGAAATATCGATCAGCTGCTTCCCGCACACCTCCCATTGGGGATGTGTCCGCAACCAAGGTACATGCCCTTGACCGGAATCGAACCTGGGACCTTTCAGTCCACAGGCCGACAGTCTATCCACTGAGCCAAATCGGTCAGGGCTTTACAGACTTTCTAACCAAGTCCCATGCTTCCCTACAGGCTATGTTCACCCTGAAACACAGCCTGTTGGCTAGGGAATGGTAAAACACTAGGGAAAGAAAAGATCTGGGCATTGGGAAGGGAGTGACACTATTTAAGAACTGGCGAATCAGTGAGAAACAAGACAGACACATCTCCTGCCCGCGTAATCACACAAAGGAAGGAATGAGAAAATTTCAGATAGTGTTAAGTAATATCAAGTAAACCAACAGTGGTACAAAGTGCCTGGGGGAATAGAGTCAAACCTCAGTTCTTGACTATCTCTCATCTTGAACAATTCGCTTCTCAACCTGACAACCCTTTTATGCTGATGCCTGTATGATCAGTCACAAGTCTCTCAGGTGACAAACAGGAGATAATGCATGAGTATGAGTCAGTTTACCACTAAACCTCACATTATAAACATCTCAGGAAATTGTGCTGTGAATATTTTCATGGGTTATTTTGCTTTTGTTGCTACTTATTACTTTTAAATATTTATTTTTACTGTACATTTCATTTCCTTTTTTGTTAAATGTTCATTTACATTTCATGTCCTTTTTTAAAGTGTTTATTTATAGATTAAATAGTGCATTAGACATGTATGTAAGAAAGGTTAAAAGAAGGAATCATTTGGAGGTCTGGTACGAATTAATTCAATTTACATGATTTCTAATGGGAAAAAATGGTTCGGTTTTCAAACAAATTGCTTCTCCAACAGCCTTCTGGAACAAATTAAATTTGAGAACCAAGGTTCCATTGTACTCTTTTGTATTGGGTTGTCAGAAAAGGCCTCATGGGGACCTGAATGAAGACAAGAGCCATCATGGGGAGTTCTGGAGTCAGAGGATGCTGCCCATAGGGCAAAAACACATATGTGGGAACAAGTACTAGTATATGCAGAAGCATTGAAAAGTTTTAAGTAGAATATCGACTATAGTTTATATGCATACATAACTTATTTCTAATCCTCCCAACAGTCTCAAATGGATATTCTCATTTTACAAATGAAAAACCTGAGATTTAGAGAGTTTGTTTAAGAAATGGACCACCATCTCTATTCTCTTGTCTACCCTACACTTACTGCCTCATAAAATGATGGATGGGGGGAAACCAAAAGTGTATATCATTTACATAGGGGAGGACAAGTTATTGCATCTCTTCTCTGAAGTTGGCAGCTCTAACAGGATTTTAGAAAATATCAAGACTACTAAACTACTGGTAAGATATCCAGGGTTGGGCCCATAGTAGGTCCATATCCATTAAATGGATACCTTATTAATTGTTGACTTTTCCTAAATGTTTCTATTCGATATTCGTTGGAAGCCCTGAGAAAAATAGAATGAAATGGTGGATTAAATTGATTTTTGAAAGGGAACCAGTCTTTGATTCCTGGAATAAAACCATACTTGGTCAAGGTGTAGAATTCTTCTTATACATTGCTGAATTCTATTTGCTAATATTTTGTGAAGAATTTTGCATATACATTCATGAGGGATGTTGGTCTTCAGTTTTATTTGTATTGTGTCTGATTTGGTATCAAGATAATACCGGCCGAAAATGGTTTGGCTCAGTGGATAGAGCGTCGGCCTGCGGACTGAAGGGTCCCTGGTTCGATTCCGGCCGAGGGCATGTACCTGGGTTGCGGGCACATCCCCAGTGGGAGATGTGTGGGAGGCAGCTGATCGATGTTTCTCTCTCATCGATGTTTCTAACTCTCCATCTCTCTCCCTTCCTCTCTGTGAAAAATCAATAAAATATATTAAAAAAAAAAAAGATAATACCGGTCTTATAAAATGAGGTGAGAAGTGGTCTCTCTCCTATTTCTCAATTAGAATTAATTAATGTTAATTCTTAAAATATTTGGCAGAATTCTACAGTGAAACAACTGGGCTAGTATATTTCTTTATTGGGAGTTTTACAAATTAACAGTTCTTCCTTTCTTTCTTTCTTTCTTTCTTTCTTTCTTTCTTTCTTTCTTTCTTTCTTTCTTTCTTTCTTTCTTTCTTTTTTAACCTTTTAAACATCACTGTATTTAGCCCTGCAAATAAACAAAACACAAAAGATAAATATAAAGGTATAGATATACATATATAGATCTAGATATACATATAGAGACAGATATAAATTTGTGGTGATTTATTTTTTTATTTTTTTTATTTTCCCTTTATTGATTAAGATATTACAAATGTGTCCCTATCCCCCACAATGTCCTCTCATGCCCCCAATCCTGCCCTCACCCTCACCCCCTGTTGTCCACATCCATCGCTTATATGCATGCATACAAGTCCTTTGGTTGATCTCTCCCCCTCCCCTCCATCCTCCCCTACGTTCACTCTGAGTTTTGAGCATCTGATCGATGCTTCTCTGTCTCTACATCTGTTCTTGTTCATCGGTTTATGTTGTTCATTATAATCCACAAATGAGTGAGAGCCTGTGATATTTATCTTTCTCTGACTGACTTATTTCACTTAGCATAATGCTCTCCAGCTCCATCTATGCTGTTGCAAATGGTAGGAGTTCCTTCCTTTTTACAGCAGCATAGTATTCCATTGTGTAGATGTGCCAAAGTTTTTTAATCCATTCATCTGCTGATGGGCACTTGGGCTGTTTCCAAATCTTAGCTATTGTAAATTGTGCTGCTATGAACATAGGGATGCATATATCCTTTCTGATTGGTGTTTCTGGTTTCTTGGGATATATTCCTAGAAATGGGATCACTGGGTCAAATGGGAGTTCCATTTTTAGTTTTTTGAGGAAACTCCATACTGTCTTCCACAGTGGCTGCAGCAGTCTGCATTCCCACTAGCAGTGAACGAGGGTTCCTTTTTCTCCACATCCTCACCAGCATTTGTCATTTGTAGATTTGTTGATGGTAGCCATTCTGACAGGTGTGAGATGGTACCTCATTGTCGTTTTGATTTGCATCTCTCAGATGATTAGTGACTTTGTGCATGTTTTCATATGTCTCTCAGCCTTATGTATGTCCTCTTTCAAAAAGTGTCTATTTAGGTCCGTTGCCCATTTTTTGATTGGGTTGTTTATCTTCCTTTTGTTAAGTTGTATGAGTTCCCTATAAATGTTGGAGATTAAACCTTTATCAGAGATATCATTGGCAAATATGTTCTCCCATGCAGTGGGTTTTCTTGTTGTTTTGTTGATGGTTTCTTTTGCTGTGCAGAAGCTTTTTATTTTGATATAGTCCCATTTGTTTATTTTCCCTTTAGTTTCCATTGCCCTAGAAACTGTGTCAGTGAAGAAATTCCTTCGGCATATATCTGAGATTTTGCTACCTGTGGATTCCTCTAATATTTTTATGGTTTCCTGTCTTACATTTAAGTCCTTTATCCATTTTGAGTTTATTTTTGTGTATGGTGTAAGTTGGTGGTCTAGTTTCACTTTTTTTGCATGTGTCTGCCCAAATTTCCCAGCACCATTTATTGAAGAGACTGTCTTGACTCCATTGTATGTTCTTGCCTCCTTTGTCAAATATTAATTGAGCATAGTGGTTTGGGTCAATTTCTGGGTTCTCTATTCTATTCCATTGGTCTATATGTCTGTACTTGTGCCAGTACCAGGCAGTTTTGAGAACAGTGGCTTCGTAATACAGCTTGATATCTGGTATTGAGATCCCTCCTACTTTGATCTTCTTTCTCAGGATCGCAGCAGCTATTCGGGTGTTTGTTGTTTTTTTTTTATTCCAGATGAATTTTTGGAGCGTTCTTTCTAGATCTGTGAAATATGCTGTCAGTATTTTAATGGGGAGTGCATTTAATCTATAGATTGCTTTGGGTAGTATAGACATTTTGATGATGTTGATTCTACCAATCCATGAACACGGTATGTTTTTCCATCTGTTTATGTTTTCCTCTATCTCTTTTTTCAATGTCCTGTAGTTTTCTGGGTAGAGGTCTTTTACCTCCTTAGTTAAGTTTATTTTTAGGTATCTTAAATTTTTTGGTGCAATGGTAAATGGGATTTATTAAAATTTCTCTTTCTGTAAGTTCACTATTGGTGTATAAAAATGCCATAGATTTCTTGGTGTTAATTTTGTATCCTGCTACATTGCCAAAGTCATTTATTAGGTCTAATAATTTTTTGATGGAGTCTTTAGGGTTTTCTAGGTACAGTATCATGTTATCTGGGAATAATGACAATTTTACTTCTTCTTTTCCAATTTGGATGCCTTTTATTTTTTCTTCTTGTCTGTTCGCAATGGCTAGCACTTCCAGTACTATGTTGAACAGGAGTGGTGAAAGTGGGCATCCCTGTCTTGTTCCTGTTCTTAAGGGAAATGGTTTTAGTTTTTGCCCTTTGAGTATGATGTTGGCTGTAGGTTTGTCATGTAAGGCTTTTATTATGTTGAGATATGATCCATCTATTCCCTCTTTGCTGAGAATTTTTATCAAGAAAGGGTGTTGGACTTTGTCAGATGCCTTTTCTGCATCAATCGATATGATTATATGATTTTTGTCTCTCAATTTGTTTATGTGATGTATCACGTTTATTGACTTGCGGATATTGTACCAGCCTTGCATTCCTAGAATAAATCCCACTTGTTCATGGTGGGTGATCTATCTAATATAATGCTGGATCCAGTTTGCTAGAATTCTTTTGAGGATTTTAGCATCTATGTTCATCAGGGATATTAGCCTGTAATTCTTTCCTTGTGGTGTCTTTATCTGGTTTTGGGATCAGGGTAATGCTGGCTTCATAGAAAGAGCTTGGAAGCGTGCTTTCCTCCTGAATTTTTTGGAATAGTCTGAGAAGGATTGGCTTTAGTTCTTCTTTGAATGTTTGGTTAAACTCCCCTGTGAAGCCTTCTTGTCCAGGGCTTTTGTTTGCTGGATGCTTTTTGATTACTGTTTCAATTTCATCAGTAATTATTGCCCTATTCAGGTTTTTTATTCTTCCTGATTGAGTTTTGGAAGCTTGTATTTTTCTAGGAATGTGTCCATTTCATCAAGGTTGTCCAGTTTGTTGGAGTAGAGTTGTTCGTAGTATTTTTTGACAATCCTTTGTATATCAGTAGGGTCTGTTGTTAATTTACCTCTTTCATTTCTGATTTTGTTTATTTGGGTCTTTTCTCTTTGTTTCTTGGTGAGGCTGGTGAGAAGTTCATCAATCTTGTTAATCCTTTCAAAGAACCAGCTCTTGGTTTCATTGATCTTTTGTATTTTTTTTTTTTGTCTCTATGTGGCTTATTTCTGCTCTGATCTTTATTATTTTTTGCCTTCTGGATACGGTGGGCTTTTCTTGTTGCTCTCTTTCTAACTTTTTGAGTTGTGGTGTTAGATCATTTATTACCAGTTTTTCTTGTTTTTTGAAGTAGGCCTGTAGAGCTATGAACTTCCCTCTCAGGATTGCTTTCATTGTGTCCCATAGATTTTGGATTATTGTGTTTTCATTGTCATTTGTTTCTAGGATGCTTTTTATTTCTTCTTTGATCTCTCTGGTAACCCAGTCATTATTTAATAGCATGCTATTTAGCTTCCAAGTGTTTGATTTTTTTCAATGTTTTTATTGTAGTTGATTTCTAGTTTTATGCCATTGTGATCTGAGAAGATGCTTGTTATGATTTCTATTCTCTTGAATTTGAAGAGACTTTGCCTGTGTCCTAATATATGGTCTATCTTTGAAAATGTCCCATGTGCACTGGAAAGGAATGTATATTCTGTAGCTTTGGGGTGAAATATTCTGAAGATGTCAATTAAGTCCATCTGATCTAGTGAGTCTTTTAGGATTGCTGTTTCTTTGCTGATTTTTTGTTTAGAGGATTTATCCAGTGGTTCAGTGGTGTATTAAAGTCCCCTACTATGACTGTATTGCTATCGATCTCTCCCTTGATATCTTCCAGAAATTTTTTTATGTATTTGGGTGCTCTTCTTTTGGGTGCATATATGTTTACCAGAGTTATATCTTCTTGTTGAATTGCTCTCTTTAGTTTTATGTAGTGGCCTTCCTTATCTCTTGTTATAGCCTTTACTTTGAGTTCTATTTTGTCAGATATAAATATCGCAACCCCAGCTTTTTTCTCATTTCCATTTGCCTGAAACATTTTTTTCCATCCCTTCACTCTCAGTCTGTGTGAATCCTTTGTTCTGAGGTGGGTCTCTTGCAGACAGGAAATATATGGGTCATGTTTCATTCAGCTACTCTGTGTCTTTTGATTGGAGCATTTAATTCATTTACATTTAATGTTATTATTGAAAAGTACTGGTTTGTGGTCATTTTTATTCTAATGTTTGTGTTTCTTCTTGTCTTGCTTTTTTTGTGTTTTTTTGTTAGTTAGTTTGTTTGGGTTTTTTTTGTTTTTTTTTACAGCAGTCCCTTTAGCATTTCTTGCATTGCTGGCTTGGTGGTAATAAACTCTCTTAGCCCTTTTTTGTCTGTGAAGCTCCTGATTCCACCTTCAATTTTGAATGATAGCCCTGCTGGGTGTAGTATTCTTGGATTCATTCCCTTGCTTTGCATCACTTTTTATATTTCATTCCATTCCCTTCTTGCCTGGTGTGTTTCTGTTGAGAAGTCAGCTGATATTCTAATAGGAGATCCCTTGTAGGTAACTTTCTGTCTCTCTCTGGCAGCCTTTAAGATTCTTACTTTGTCGTTGGTGTTTGCCAATTTAATTATGAAGTGTCTTGGTGTTGGTCTTTTGGGGTTCATCTTGTTTGGCACTCTATGTGCTGCTTGGGCTTGTGTAGTTTTTTTCTTGCCAGCATCAGGGAAGTTTTCTGTCATTATTTCTTCAAACAGGCTTTCTATTCCTTGCTTCTCCTTCCCTCCTTCTGGTACCCCTATTAAGTGAATGTTGTTTCATTTTGCATTGTCCCAAAGCTCCCTTAGGCTCTCCTCCTGCTTTTTAAATTTTTTTTTCCAGTTGCTCCTGTGTTTGTGTGTTTTTTCCTACCTTATCTTCTAATTCGTTGATGCGGTCCTCAGCCTCTTCTTCTCTGCTGTTTAAGCCTTCCATTGTGTTCTTTATTGCAGCTATGTCGTTCATTTCCTCTTGGTTCCTTTTCATTTTGGTGACATTCTTATTCAGCTCCTTATAATTCTCATTGAGTTCTGTGTATTTGTCATCCAGCCGTTTGAGCATCCTTATAACCATTACTCTGAATTCTTTCTCTGATAAGTTAGTAGCCTCAATTTCATTTAACGCCCTTTCTGGTGATTTCTCTTTTTCTTTCCTTTGTGGATTGCTTTTTTGTCTTCCCATGTTTTGCTGTAATGTTTTAATTGTAGCTTCGATTGCTTTGATACCCAGTTTTTTTTTAGGTATGGTGCTGCTAGTGTGACCTCTCAGGTCTCCTGGGCTTGGTAGTCTAGTGTAGTTCCCTACTTGAGCTATTTGGGTTCTCTTAATCTAGGCCTGCAAGCTGGAAAGGTGCAACTCAGGTATCTAGAAGTCAGCAGCTATAGAGGGAATGTCCCAATTTTTGCTGTCTTGTGCCCTTGGTTGAAATCATGGGTGCCCAGCGGGGACTCACAGTGGCACCCAGGAACTGTCTGTTGTGGTGGTGGGGCTCAGGAGGCCTGCGTTCTGGAAAGGCGTGACTGTGGTGTCCAGAGTTCTGTTGTTGTGGGGTGGTCAGACTCAGCTTTTGCTGCTGCCTCTGTGGTTGGATGCATGCAATCCCAGCGGCAGTTCACAGGGGCACCTGTGGTGTGTTTGCCTGCAGGGTGTACTGACACACTCTGAAGGGCCCTGGCACTGAAGCCACTGGATTGCAGTGTCTGTGGGCAAGTATCCCAGAAGAGGGAATTCACCGTTTCTACACCCCAGCAGTGCACCCCTGTTTGTTTAAGTGCACGACCAGCAGGGCTCACAGCGTGGCCCCAGGGCTGCCTGTGGAGCGGTGGTCTTGGGAGACCTGCATGCAACTGTAGTGTGCAGAGTTCTGCAGCTCTGGGTGGGGAAACTCAGTTTTTGCTGATGCACCTGTGATGGATTGGCGTGCGTTCCCGGTGGTGGCACACAGGAGCCCCCGCAGTGAGTTTGCTAGTGCAGGCGCACTGAAGCACTGTGAAGGGCCCTGGCACACTTAATAGTTTAATCAAGGCATCTTTGGGCAGGTATCCAGGATAGGTGAATTCAGAATTTCTATTGCCCAGGGGAGTGTGTCCCCATCTGTCCAAGATCAGACCCAGCGGAGGCTCACTGCGGCTTCTAAAAGTGCCCTGTGGATAGATGGGCTCAGCGGGAGTGAGCAACTGTGGCAGTGCCTTTGCCAGGCGCTGAGCTTTGATGCATTCTGAGGGGCCCTGGCGCTGAAGGGCCCTGGCGCTTAAGTTGCACAGCTGGGTGTGTGTGGGCAGTTATTCAGGCAGAGGGAATTCAGAATTTCTACTGGGGGGCAGTGCGCCTGTGTCTGTACAAAATCACACCCAGGTGGGGCTCACAGTGACTCCTAAGAGAAGTCTATGGAGTGGTGTGCCTCAGAGACCTGTGGGCTGGAGATGCATGAATGCGATGTTGGAGGTCTGCTGCTGAGGAGGGGGAAGGTTGCACTTACTGCTGTGGGTGCGGTGCTCCTTTGGAGGTGGAGATACCCAGGGTCTGCAAGTCTGCAGGTGGGGCAGCAGGATTTTGGCTAGAGTGGCTGCTGGGTCATGGGCAGAATCCCAGGCCTGTGTGGGTGGTGGTGCTGATTAGTTCCTAGAAGAGGCTGCTCTCCCCTTCAAGATGGTGTGGGCTCTGTGCCCGAGTCCCGCAGTCTGGGGAGTGCCCGCAGCGGTGGTAGTCTCTCCCTGTCCCAGACAGCCTGGTCTGCCAGCCGGTACTGCTCCTGTTGGTTTTAACTGTCCCTCACTCACTCACACACACACCACACACATCCACACACTCTCTTTTTATCCCCTCACTCACTTCCTATTCCTCACTTCCATCCTGCCAGCCACCATCTTTTTCTATCTCAACAGTTCAATTTCTTTAAAAATTATAGTATTCTGTAAATTATGTCTTTCATATTGGTGATCTGTGGTAGTTTATGCCATTCAAGAAGTTGGTCCATAAATTATCAAACTTATGTGTATAGAGTTTAGTATTCTCTTATGCTTTTGTGTCTGCAGGGTCCTAGTAGTACTCCTGTTTAATTCCTGATACTGGTTATTTGTATTTTCTTTCTTTTTTTCTTTGTCAGTCTTGCTAGAGGTTTGTCAATTTTATTGATCTTTCCAAAGAATAAGCTTTCAATTTCATTGATTTTTCTTCTTTGTGTATCAGTTTTCAATCTCATTGATTTATACTCTTTATTAATTCCTTCTTTCTGCTTGCTTTGGGTTTACTTTGCTTTTTTTCTAATTTCTTATGGTTAGAGCTTAGATTACTGATTTGAGACTTCTTTTCTAATATAGATGTTTAGTGCTATAAATTTCTTTCTCAGTACTGCTTTAACTATGTCCCACAAATTTTGATATGTTGTGCCAGTGGTCTGATAAAGTCAATATTGGTAAATATTCCATGTGCACTTGAAATAATATATGCTGTTATTGTTGGAGAAAGTGTTTTATAAATATTGATTAGATTCTGTTGGTTGATGGCATTCTTGTGTATCTATTATTCTTGCTGGTTTCCTGTTTAGCTGTTCTATCACTTATTGAGAAAGATATTGAAGTCCCCAACTATATATGTGAGTTTGTCTCTTTTTCCCTTTAGTTCTGTCAGTTTTTGTTTCACATATTTGGCATCTGTACTTTTTTGGTGTATATACATTTAGGATTTCTATGTCTTCTTGGTGGGTTGATCTTTTTATTATTATGTAATATGCTTTTCTGTCCCTCATAATTGTTTGCTCTGAAGTCTACTGATATTAATATAGCCACTGCTGCTTTCTTTGATTGTTGTTTACATGGCACTTACTAGTATTTTTCCAGTTTTACTATCAACCTACCTATATCATTATATTTGAAGAGAGTTTTCTGAGGACAGAATATAGTTGGTTCATGGTTTATTTTAAACCCACTCTGCCAATCTGTCTACTATTTAGCATATTTAGACCATTTACATTTAATAATTATTGGTATGTTAGGGCTTAGGTCTGTCCTTTAGGCTGCTGTAGTTACTATATTACACTGGTATCACAATCTACTAGTGTTGACAATTTAAGAGAAGTATAGAAACTTATATTCCTTTAAGTCATTTTTACCCTCCCTCATTTATAATGTAATTCTCTTAAATATTGCTTCTAGATACTTTGAGAACCACATTATATAATGTTATAATTTTCACTTCAACCATCAAAGATACTCTAGAAAACTCATAAAGGAAAATCTAGTGTGTTTACCTATTATATTATTACTAGTGGCCCAGTGCATGAAATTCGTGCGGGGGGGGGGGTTCCCCTCAGCCCAGCCTGCACCCTCTCCAATCGGGGAACCCTTGGAGGATGTCCGACTGCTGGTTTAGGCCCGATCCCTGGGATCCCCCTAACTGGCAGTCAGACATGCCTCTTGCAATCTGGGACCACTGGCTCTCCTAACTGCTCACCTGCCTGCCGACCTGATCTCCCTAACTGCTCTCCCTGCTGGCCTGACCCCCCTAACTGCTCTCCCCTGCCAGCCTGATCACCCCTAACCGCCTCTGCCTCGGCCCCGCCACTGTGGCTTTGTCCAAAAGGACATCCAGAAAATCGTCTGGAAGTTGTTTGGTCTAATGAGCACATTACCCTTTTATTAGTATAGATTGATTTCAGAGAGGGAGGGAGATAGAAACATCAATGATGAGAGAGAATCATTGACTGACTGCCTCCTGCACGCCCCACACTGGGGATCAAACCCATAACCCAGGCATGTGCCCTGACCAGGAATTGAACTCTGGGCCCTTCAGTCCTCAGGCAGAGGCTCTATCCATTGAGCAACACTGGCCATGGATACACTTTCCCTTTCCACTGGGACGTGTTCTGTTTGCTGGAGCTGAAACACTGAAACTGTCTCAATGGGGCAGAGTGGGGTGCAGTGGGTAGGAGTAGGTGAAGCCCCCTGAAAGCTGGAGAGGGGCCTTGTTTAACAGCTGCACTGTTTCATGGCTGTGCTGCCTCGCAGTTGAGCGGCCACACTGTTGGGCTGTGCCACAGTCAGCAGGAGTTTACACAATGAACTGTCTGCACGGATAGCTTCCTTCTCACCACACCCCCAAGCTGGGGGTTCCTCTTCGGGTTGAAGTGACACCCACCACCCTTGGTTGGTAGCCCAGTCAGCCACTTTGGAAAGAGAAGTGGGGAATCCTGATTTTACATGAATGCTCCAATTTCTTAAGTTGGCAACTAATGCGAACTTCAGATGTTTGGGCCAAACCAGAGAGGTGGTCAGGTCTAGTGTCCAGGCCACTGGGCAGCACTGGGCTCAGCCCAGCTGTCAAGGGACCCTAGGCATCTGGGCAGGTGAAGGGGTTGGGGGTGCGCTTGGGTAATTCCGATGACACCCCACTTGTTTTATTGGGTTTTTTTTCCCCATTGACCACAATTTATTATAATCTGTTGGCAGCATAGATAGATATTAGTTACCAGAACTATGTCTTCATAGAAGTGGACAGTATGTAGCCATTCTATGGGGAACTGTGTGCACTTAAGCATCAGCATGATCTTTCAGTTTCTCTTTTTTGTTGTTAATGAAAATAAGCTTTATTACATCAAGTAATAAATACATACAAAGATGCAAACACTATTAGTCACTGTCTTCCAGATGTTTGGGTCCACTGATGGGAAAGGTGGAACTGAAATGTACATACATCCTTAGGGGAAATTTCAGGGGTCCTTGTCAGGCGAGGTTCAATAAGTTGCTCTTTCTTCTGTATTTATAACTTGTGCATTTTAAAGATTGACTTCAGAGTACTAATAGTCATGCAAATGCTTAAGCAAAAAAAAAAAAGTTACATTGAAAAGAATTTATACTGTGTGGTGAATGGGCACTGGCTACTAAAGCGCTGCCTCAGGACTCACTGAAACAAACCCTCAGAGTTGGATCAGCTCAGAAGAGAAACATAAAGAACCATGTGAGTAACAGAAATGTATCCAGAAGAGAAAAACGTATCTGGGAGGCCAACTACAGTTTGCTGTGATAGGTAACTGACATGCATCATGTAAATCAACACTTTAAAAAAACACACAAAATGCCCTGGGTAGTTCCTAACTAATATGTAAATCTAATAACTGCAAAAATCTCTTCTCCATCTCAGCGATGGGAGGTTCAGAGCCTGATGAACCACGTGAGGGGCACAGGGAGGAGAAACCAAGCTGTTACCATTTTGAAACCAAGTTTCATCTGAAGGGGGTGCAGGCATGAGCTGTCACTTCTTGGAAGAAGAGGGAAAGCCTTTCACGCTGACTCAGGGGCTAGGTACAGCCGTGGGCAAACTACGGCCCGCGGGCCGGATCCAGCCCGTTTGAAATGAATAAAACTAAAAAAAAAAAAAAAAAAAAAAAAAAAAAGACCGTACCCTTTTATGTAATGATGTTTACTTTGAATTTATATTAGTTCACACAAACACTCCATCCATGCTTTTGTTCCGGCCCTCCGGTCCAGTTTAAGAACCCAATGTGGCCCTTGAGTCAAAAAGTTTGTCCACCCCTGCTCTATCCACTGAGCCAAACCAGTCAGGGCTAAAATTCTTTCTTTTATTATTTCCTTTCCATTTCAAGAACTTCAATTAGTCATTCTTTCATGAGTAGTTCTGCTGGAAACAAATTCTCTTAGTTTTCCTTCATCTGAGAATGTCATGATATCCCTGTTATTCTTGAAGGGCATTTTCACTGGGTAATAGAATTCTGAGTAGAGAGCTCTTTTCTTCCAGCATTTGAAAATGTTGTGCCACTTCTTTTTGGCCTCTTTAGTCTGAGAAGAAATCCACTTTCATTTTTTGAATTGCTTTCTCCTTATAGATAAGGTGTCATTTTTATGTCTTGCTGCTTTCAAGATTTTTTCTTTACCTTTAGGTTTTAGAAGTTTTATTATGATTTATACTGATGTAGATTTCTTTAGCCTTATCTTGAGAGTCCACCAGATTCTTAAATACGTAGGTTCATGCCTTTTGCCAAATTTTTGAAATTTTCAGCCATCATATCTTCAAATACTTTTCAGCCTCATACTTTCTTCTCTCTCTCTCTCTCTCTCCCCCTCTCTCTCTCTCTCTTTTTTTTTTTTTGGAACTTGATGACATAAATATTACATCTTTCATTATAGTACATAGGTCACTGAGGCTTTGTTAATTTTTTTTCTGCTGTTAATATTGGATAATTTCTATTGTTTAATATCTAAGTACACTGATTCTTTTTTCTGTCATCTTCATTCAAATGAGCCTGACCAGTAATTTTTTTGCTCTTGGTCTGACCAAACATTTTTTCTTTTAAAATAAGCTTTTCCACACTGATTTTAAATACAGCTTTTATTTAGTACATCATATTTTTCAATTATAATACAATGCTAACAAAATACAATGTTACTTCCTTTCCCTGGGCATATATTCCCTACTCAAGTAATGAGAATGACAGTAATTTAGTACAGTAGCTCAATTCTAAAATAGTCACTGAATTTGCTATAAATTTGCCTCCTTCAATTTTTTATTGTGGAATAATGCTGAGGTATCTATACTCAGGCTGGCTTAATTTACCTCTTTAAAGGGAACCCATGAAAGGTACCACAAGATGCAGGAGCTCCACCACCAGAGAAGCCTCAGAAATTCCTCCTGGCATTTCTCTTATACTCTGGTGCAACTTGATTATGATGATGTTGCAAATTTTCTCCAGGGCTTTCTGCTGATATTCAAATTCTCTGTAGTCTGATTTTTATTAAGCCAGCTGACAATTTTGTTATACTTTTCAAGAATCTTCTGTTTGTCTTCATATTTGATCTAGCCTTGAAGTTTCTAATCTTCAACCATTGCTTTCATGTTTAATGCATAAAATTCAAGCAAATTCTGGAAGATACCCTGTTCCTCTGCTTCTCATATTCAGTTTTGTACTTCTCAGTTTGTTGGGCCATATGCTCAATGCCTTCCTTGATCAAATGACCCTTGTAATTTTCTATGGTAATCTTATTCTATTTTTCCTGTACTTTTATCCACAGCAGAGATACCTAGGATGCCTTTGCATCCTGAAACTACATTACATGAAACAAACACATTGAATGTATATCCAATGGATACCATAACTTTGTAGAAGAAAAGAAATCTAATCCACAGCAGTAAATACAATACTTGACTACATAGGGTGGGACAAAAGTAGGTTTATAATTGTGAGTATGCAAAACATAGAGTTCATTATTTTATTATTTATTAATTATTATATCATTTTTCATATGAACAACTGTAAATCTACTTTATTTTTCTTTAAGAGAGGGAAAGGGGGAGAGAGAGAGAAAGAAAGAGAGAGGGGGCAGGGAGAGAGAGAGAGAAAGAGATACATTGATGTGTGAGAGAAACATTGATCAGCTGCCTTACACATTTGCTCCAACTCAGATTGAACCCACAACCCAGGCACGTGCCCTGACTAGGAATTGAACCTAAAACCTTTTGGTGTGTGGGACAATACTTCAATTAACAAGCTACAGTGACCAGGGCTGTAAATCTACTTTTGTACAGATAAAAACAATGGCCAAGAAATCTTAAACTTAGTTTTGTTGTTGGTAGGAGAATGGGTATAGCTGTTCTGAAACTATTGTGTGTGTTGTCAGATTGAGCAATGAAATAGATTGATACTAATTGGAGCCAGGGTTCTCACTGTGGGAGAAGAAATACAATTATTGAATGAATAGAGCAAAGAAGAATCTTGTAATCTATATATCTAAAAGCCTAAGAGACCTTTACGACCGAATGACCGGAATGACTGGTTGATGGGTCACTATGATGCGCACTTACCACCAGGGGGCAGATGCTCAACACAGGAGCTGCCCCCTGGTGATCATTGTGCTCTCACAGAGGGAGCGCTGCTCAGCCAGAGGTCAGGCTCATGGCTGGGGATCACAGCTGTGGAGGCAGTGCTACTGGGCAGCGGCTGGCAGATGGCCGGGATGAGTGGCAGCAGAGCTGTGCCCAGCCCAGGCTGGGGTTCCTCCCTGGCCACCTGCTGCTTCAGTACTGCTACATCCCCCGAGGGGTCCCAGATTGCGAGAGAGTGCAGGCCAGGCTGAGGGACCCCACTCGTGCATGAATCCATGTACCAGCCCTCTAGTATTGGATAATATAATATTGGAGGCTTCAATATGAACTCATTTTGTTCTTCCACTCCTTCTCCTTCTTCTTCTCTGCCTTTCCTCTTCCCGTTCTCTCTACTTCCTTCTTCCTTTCTTTTCCTCCCCCTTCCCCTTCTCCTTTTTATTTTTTCCTTTTCTTTCCTGCTCTTCCTACCCCCTTCCTCCTCCTCCTCCTCCTCCTCCTCCTCCTCCTCCTCCTCCTCCTCCTCCTCCTCCTCCTCCTTCTCCCTGCAATGAAAACAAAACAAAACAAAAAAACAACACAAAAAACTAAAAGCAATGACATTCCAGTAGCAATGAGAACATCCAGTTCTTGGATCTTGGTTTCTAAATACCATTTCCCTCTAAAAGAAACCAAGACTCATTGGAGAACTGGCTGATTTCAGGGCTGAGGCAGAAAAAGTACAAGATTGAACCTGAAACATCTTGTGCCATAAGGTAAGGAAGAGCTCAGAAAATGATGGGGAATGTGTCATAAGGACATAGTTGCTTGTCTGACAGAGCTCCTATTGACCAACTGAGTATTAAAATTAATGGTGTCAGTATACATTAAACATAAAACCCATAATGATATGAAGAAACAAACAAGCAAATATAAGGGGACAAAGGAAAGTTCTTTTTTTAGTAGAATGTCAACTAATAAACACAGAAGAACCACAATAGAATCATTAGGGAAAGCTGAAACCACTAGCTGAAAGTTTTTTGGGTGATAAAGATGAACAAAGCCAGATATTAGTTAAAGTAGTGAAAACAGATTTTACTTAATAACTACTGACAATAAAGGAAAAACCCAAATTCCATTCTGATTTGCACTAATGTGACTGGGCATTTCAGGTGTAGGGAGGGGGACAAAAAGGGGAGTTCAAGTGAAGAGTTACAAAGGTCTGGTCAGTATTAATGGGATTAGACCAGTTGTATCTGCTATTGGCAATCTCTGTTAGGATTTTTTCCCACAGAGATTGGGAGACAGAGGCTCTGTTCTTCCCGATGATTGCATTTCAAAAGAATGGCTTTCACATTCTTGAAAAAGACACCCTGAGCTGTAGGAGATATATCTACATCCTGAAAGTCATAGTGGTGAGCTCTTTTTAGAAATGCTATAAAGGGAGGCCAAAAAGCTGTGGTACATTTACACCATGGAATTCTATGCAGCAGTAAAAAAGAAGGATCTCTTACCCTTCGAGACAGCATGGAGGGACCTGGAGAGTATTATGCTAAGTGAAATAAGTCAGTCAGAGAAAGACAAGAATCACATGATCTCACATGTGGAATCTAATGAACAAAATAAACTAATGAACAAAATAGATCCAGAGGCATAGAAACATGGAACAAACTGTAGAATCTCAGAGGGAAGGCAGGAGTGGGTCATTGGGAAGAGATCAAACAAAGAACTTGTATGCATATATGCATAACCCCTGGACACAGACAATAGGGTGATGAAGGCCTGGGGCGGGGGATGGGGATGGGCTAGAAGAGGTCAATGGGAGAAAAAAGGGGACATATATAATAAAGATTCAACAATAAAGATTTTTAAAAAATAAAGGGAGGCCAGAGGGGCAATGTCAGGTATTGGTTAGAACTATTTTGATAACGCTGAGCTTTTCCAAACTGAAACTCAAAAGGAGGTTGTGTTATCCTAGGCATATGGCTTTAGGCTATTAGAAGCCACATTCAAGTTTGGTCAAATCTCTTAGTGCAGGAGTTTAATGGAATTTTCATGCAGGAAGGTTAAAAAATGGGTTAAAAAATGCTTAACATTCTCAAGATATCTCCCCTCAGATTACTTATTAATTAAAAGGGGGCAAAAAACCTTTACAATGGAGAAAACTGGTAGATGCCACCTTAACTAAGTGATGAAAGTTATCATTACTGATAATAAGACAAACTGGTATCAGATGGTTCCAACAGTGATGCACAGAACACACAATATTAGATACAGTACTGTCAAAAATGCATAACCTGAATCATATTGTTAGCATAGGTGCTAGTTATTAATAAGGGAAGGGAGAAAATGGAGTAAGACATTAAGCCTAATAAACCAGGGCACTGAATTTGACATTAAACCTCATTTACTAGGAAGCCACACATTCATAGGCTCCACCATATCCTTCACCAAGGGTACTTAACTTCTGAAGCAGGCATGAAGAATTGGTTACCGGTCATTAGCTGGGATTACTAAGGGAGGAATAAAAACAGCAGGGAGTCCTAGCTGGTTTGGTTCAGTGGATAGAGCGTTGACCTGCAGACTGAAGAGTCCCAGGTTCAATTCTGGTCAAGGGCATGTACTTTGGTTGCAGGCTCCTCCCAGGCCCGTTCCTGGTTTGGGTTCATTCAGGAAGCAACCAGCCGATGTTTTCTCTTACATCAACATTTCTCTCTGTTTCTCTCTCTCTCTTCCACTCTCTCTAAAAATCAATGGAAAAATATCCTTGAGTGAGGATTCAAAAAAGAAAAAACAAAAACAAAAATAGCAGGGAAAATTCCTTTGCTAGGCACATGTGCGGTTGGAGCCAAGATGGTGACCATAAAGGGGAGGTGCCTAGCCTGGGAAAAGGGTTGGATTAGATAAGGGACACAGAACCCTGGAAAGGGATTGGATATGGGGAGGGCTTAGCACAAGCTCCTGAGGATTAGGAGATTGGTTAGTTTGAAAGAAAGCTTACTTTTACACAAGCCTGAGATAATAGAATTAAAACTTAATAAAGGCCCACCTTGGTAGCATGCGTTCATTCATTGGTGTGTTCTCTCTCAGTAGGGGCCACATGGCTCCAAGCATGGCTCCAAGTTCGGGCCGGGGTGTGGCAGTGCAGATGGGAACAGAGATTTGACATTGGACTAATGGCACAACATTTCTGGATTCTAGTCCTTCTTCTGGGCTTGGTGGGGACAAGGATGGATTTCTTCCACAGCAGAATGGGGATGAGCCATCTGATTGTGAATGAGATACTGGACACCTGGGGACAATTCTTCATGTTTACTCCAGCTTCAATATATCTTACCACTACACCTTGTCCTCCCATGCATGGATTCCTGAAATGCTTTTCTTGCAATTGTGTGGAAGACCCCCATTTCAACCAGCAATAACATCATAAGGAAAGAATCCAATAAACCCAAATTAAGGTACATTATTTTAGGAAACAACATACCTTACTCTTTAAAAATGTCAATGTCACAAAAGACAATACAAAGTCAACTCTAGTTGAAAGAAAATGAAAGAGACATCAAAACGAAATAAAAAGCCACAATGAGATATTACTATGCACCTACCAGAATGGCTAAAATAAAAAATAATGATAACACTACCAGTAAATGCTGGTAGGGATGCAGAGAAACTGGTTTACATGCACATTGCTGGTGGGAATGTAAAATGATATAGTCACTCTGGAAAAGAATTTGACAATTTTTAAAAAATTAAGCATGTAAACATGTGCTACCATACAAACTAGAAATTGCACTCCTGGCATCTATTCCAGAAAAACAAAAACCGATGTCCACACAAAAAACTTTTATGTGATTTTTTTTTCTTTTTAACATTCTTTATTGTTTAAAGTATTATATATGAACTCTTTTTCCCCCATTGACCTCTCCCCGCTCTTTCCCACCCCACCCCCAACTCTGGCACATGCCCTCACCCCCGCTACTGATTGTGTCCATGGGTTATGCTTACATGTATGCATACAAGTCCTTTGGTTTGTATATGATTGTTAATAGCAGTTTTACTTATACAGTAAAACCTTGGTTCTTGAACATCTTCCACCTCGAACAATTCGGTTCTCAACCAAGTTGTTCACAGAAAAAATGTCTTGGCTGCTGAACAAAACTTTGGTTCTTGACCTGACAACCCTTTCATGCTGATATGTGAGACTGTGTGATCAGTTTCACATCTCTCAGGTGACAAAGGAGATAATGTGCAAGTATGAGTTAGTTTACCACTAAACCTCATGTTGATAACATCTCAGGACATTATACTGTAAACATTTTTGTGTTTTTTTCCTTTTGTTGCTGCTTATTATTATTAAATACATACAGTGAGTCACCTTGGGTCCTAAGAAGGTTAGTGATAGCAGCAAAGTTAAAAGAAAACAATAGAGCTTAAAAAATGAGCTGAAAGATAACCCTGGAATGAGTGCTGAAAGTGATTTGGTTAAGGCTAGCAGGGAGGAGGGGTTGATAAATTTAAGAGAAGAAGTGGCATTCATAGTGTAGTGAGGCATGGGGAGGCTGCCAGTTCTAACAAAATAGCTGCTGATCATTTCATGACAGAATTTTAAGAACACATAGAGGCCAAGGGATTTGTTCCTCAACAAGTGTTCAATTGTGATGAGACAGGCCTCTTCTGGAAGAAAATGCCAAAGAGAACCTACATCACACAGGATAAGTCATTGTCAGGACACAAGTCAATGAAGGACAAGCTGACATTATTATTGTGTGGGAATGCGAGTGGGGAGTTTAAATTAAAGCCTCTACTCATCTACCATTCTGAAAACTCATGAGTTTTTAAGAAAAATGTCATGAAAAAACAAATAGAATGTGATGTATAGAGATAATAGCAAAGCTTGGGTAACCAGGCAATTTTTTATTGAGTGGATTCATGAAGTGCTTGCCCCAAGTATGAAGAAATAGCTCCAGGAAAAATAATTGACACTCAGGGCACTTCTTGTACTGGGCAGTGTTCCTTTCTACCCTCCAGGCATGGAGGCCAGTTGATGCAAGAGTACAGCTTTATCACTGCTAAGTTCTTGCCACCTCACACAACTCCTCCTATCCAGCCCATGGAACAGCAGGTTCATTTCTAATTTTAAGAAACTCTACACAAAGGCACTGTTTCAGAGGTGTTTTGAGGTGACCTCTAAAACTAATTTAACCCTCAAAGAGTTCTGGAAGGAACATTTTAATATCCTCACTTGCATAAGTCTCATAAACAAAGCATGGGGGGAAGTGTATTCCAGGACCATGCAATCAGACTGGAAGAAATTGTGGCCTAAGTCTGTTGCTGAATGAGGCTTTGAGGGCTTTGAGGATGAGCCTGTGTCTGTTATGGAGGATATTGTGTCTCTGGGCAAGTCCATGGGCTTGGAGGTGGATAATGAGGAGGAGGAGGAATTTGTGGAGGACCATAACACTGAGCTGACCACAAGGAACTCCAAGACCTTCAGAGGAAGCAGCAACAGACGGCAGCTGAGAATCTCTCTTCCAAGGAAGAAGAGGGAAAGGAGGATACTTCTATTTCACTAATCAAGGAAATGCTTGGGAAATGGGGAGAAATGAAAAATTTTATTGAGAAATACGTATCACCCTGACAAAGAAATAGCAATAAACTTATTCACTAACAATACAATCTTCCAATTCAGGTCAGTGTTAAACAGGCAAAATCAATCATTGGATAGTTTTTTAGTGAGACAGAGGCCCAGTGAGCCTAAGCAAGTTCTAGTGGAGCAAAGAGACAAAAGAGAGAAAGAAGCCCAGAACAGCTACCTGATGTTTTCATGGAAGAGACAATAATATCCCTTCCAAACAATAATATCCCTCCATTCCTTTTTTCCATATTCAGTCATCAATAGCTCTCAACATTAAAAGTAAGTTCTAGTGTGCACATTTCATTTCCTTTTTGTTAAATTTTCATTTGCATTTCATATTCTTTTTGTTTTTAAAGTGTTTATTTATAGATTACATTAGACATGTAATCTGTTCATTAGACATATACTGTATATAAGAAAGTTTAAATACAAAATCATTTTGGAGCCTGGAATGGATGAATTCAATTTACATTATTTCTAACTAGAGGCCCATTGCACAAATTTGTGCACCAATGGGGTCCCTTGTCCTGGCCTGTGGGATCGGGCTGAAACCAGCTCTCCGACATCCCCAAAGGGGTCCCGGATTGCAAGAGGATGCAGGCCAGGCCGAGGGACCCCAACAGTGCACGATTGGGGCCAGGGAGGGACTGTGGGAGGGCTCCAGGGCATGTCCGGCCGGTCTTGCTCAGTCCCTATTGGCCAGACCCCAGCAGCAAGCTAACCTACCAGTCAGAGAGTCTGCCCCCTGGTGGTCAGTGCACGTCATAGTGAGCACAGGCCAGGCCGAGGGACCCCACTGGTGCACAATCAGGGCCGGGGAGGGATGCAGGAGGTTGGCCGGCAGGGGAGGGACCGCAGGAGGGCTCCAGGGTGTGTCCAGCCCATCTCGCTCAGTCCTAATTGGCCAGACCCTAGCAGCAAGCTCACCTACTGGTCAGAGCGTCTGCCCCCTGGTGGTCAGTGCACGTCATAGTGACTGGTCGACTGGTCAACTGTCTGCCCCCTGGTGGTCAGTGCAGATCATAGCGAGCAGTTGAGTGGCCTTAGCATGTATCATTAGCATATTACGCTTTGATTGGTTGAACCGATGACCGGACACTTAGCATATTAGGCTTTTATTATATAGGATGGGAAAAAATTATTTAGTTTTCAAACAAGTCGCTTCTCAAACAGCCCTCCAGAACAAATCAAGTTCAAGAACTGAGGTTCCACTGTAGTAGACAACAATTGGAAATAACTCACATTCTTCAACAAATAAATGGTTTTCTAAAATAAATTTTTTATTTTTCAATTACAGTTGATATACAATTTATATTAGTTTCAGGTGTACAACATAGTGGTTAGATATTTGCATAAGTTATTCAGTGTGATAAATCTAATACCCATCTGACACCATACATGGTTATTACAATATTATTGACTATATTTCCTAGCCGTACTTTACATTCCCATGACTATTTTGAAACTAGAATTTTGTACTTCTTAATCCCTTCCCTCCCTTTAAAAAATATGTTTTTATTTATTTTAGAGAAAGCGGGGGAGGAAGAGAGAAAGAGGGAAGCATTAATGTAAGAAACATCAACATCAATTGGCTGCCTCCTGCATGTCCCTTACTGGGGATTGAGCCTGCAACACAGGCATGTGCCCCAGTCAGGAACTGAACCAGCAACCTCTTGGTGCATGGGTCGATGCTCAACCACTGAGCCACACTTCTGGGCTCCCTTCCCCTTTTTCAACTATCTCCCCAATTCTCCTCTCATCTGACAACCATCAAAATGTTCTTTGTATGAGTTTTTTTTGCTTGTTAGTTATTTATGTATTTTTAAATTTCACCTATAAGTAGAATCATATGGCATTTATCTTTCTTTGTCGAGTTATTTCACTCAGCACAATACCCTCTAGATCTATTCATGTTGTGGCAGATGGCAAGATTTCATTTTTTGTGTGTGTGTGTCTGAGTTATCTTTTATTGTATATATGCACCTTTTCTTCTTTATCCATTCATCTATGGATGGACTCTTAGGTTGGCTATTGTAAGTAATGCTGGAATAACCACAGGAATGCCTTCTCACTTTAGTGTTTTGGGCTTTTTTCAATAAATATCCAGAAGTGGAACTGCTGGATCCTTTTTTGTTTCTTGTTATATTGCCTTTGATTTATCTATCTATCTATCTATCTATCTATCTATCTATCTATCTATCTATTTAATAACTTTATTGTTGAAAGTATTACATATGTCCCCTTTTTACTCCCATTAACACCCTCCAGCATGCCCCATCCCCAACCCCCAGCCATCACTATCCCATTGTCTGTGGCCATGGGCCATGCATATATGTATACAAGGTTCTTGGTTGATTAAGTCCCACACAACCACCCTCCTCCACCTTCCCTCCAAGATTCCACACTCAGTTCCAAGCTTGCATGTCTCTGGATTCACTTCGTTCATCAGTTTATTTTGTTACTTAGAGTCCACATATGAGTGAGATCATGTGATACTTGTCTTTCTCTGACTGACTTATTTCACTTAGCATGATACTCTCCAGGTCCTGCACACTGTCTTAAAGGGTAAGAAATTCTCCTTTTTTACTGATGCATAGTATTCCATAGTACAAATGTACAAAGCTTTTTTATCCACTCATCTACTGATGGGCAATTGGGCTGTTTCCAAATTTTAGGTATTGTAAATTGTGCTGCTATGAACATAGAGGTGCATATATCCTTTCTGATTGGTGTTTCTGGTTTCTTGGGATATATTTCTAGAAGTGAGATCACTGGGTCAAATGGGAGTTCCATTTTTAGTTTTTTGAAAAACTCCATACTGTTTTCCATAATGGCTGCACTAGTCTGCATTCTCAACAGAAGTGTACTAGGGTTCCCTTTTCTCCTTGTCCTTGTCAGCACTTATCATTTGTTGATTTGTTGATGGTAGCCATTCTGACAGGTCATTTCATTTGCATCTCTCTGATGATCAGTGACTTTGAGCATCTTTTTCATATGTCTCTTGGTCATTTGTATGTCCACTTTGGAGAAGTGTCTATTTAGGCCTTGCTCATTTCTTAATTGGATTGTTTGTCTTCCTTTTGTTAAGATCCTTACATATTTTGGATATTAATCCTTTATCAGATGTATCATTGCCAAATATGTTCTCCCATTCAGTGGGCTCCCTTTTTGTTTCTTTGATGGTTTCTTTTGCTGTGAAGAAGCTTTTTATCTTGATGTAGTCCTATTTGTTTAATTTCTCCATATTTTCCATTGCTCTAGGACAGTGGTTCTCAACCTTCCTAATGCCACGACCCTTTTTTTTTTTAAAAATTCTTTATTAGTTAAGGTATTACAAATGTGTCCTCATCCCTCCCATTAACCCCCAACCTCCCCCTGCCTGCACACTCATGCTCCAAATCCCCCTGTTGTCCATGTCCATTGGTTTGGCTTATATGCGTGTATACAAGTCCTTCGGTTGATCTCTTCCCCTTACCCCCTCCATCCCCTACTTTCCTTCTGGGGATTGATAGTCTGATTGCGGTTTCTCTGTCTTTGGATCTGTCCCTGTTCATCAGTCTATGTTTATCTCTATAATCCAAAAATGAGTGAGATCATGTGGTATTTATCTTTCTCTGACTGGCTTATTTTGCTTAGCATAGTGCTCTCCAGCTCCATCCATGCTGTTGCAAATGGTAGGAGATCCTTCCTTTTAACAGAAGTGTAGTATTCCATTGTGTAGATATACCACAGTTTTTTAATACACTCATCTGCTGATGGGCATTTAGGCTGTTTCCAAATCTAAGCTATGGTGAATTGTGCTGCTATGAACATATGGGTGCATATATCCTTTCTGATTGGTATTTCTGGTTTCTTGGGATATACTCCTAGAAGTAAGATCACTGGGTCAAATGGGAGTTCCATTTTTAGTTTTTTGAGGAAACTCCATACTGTTCTCCACAGTGGCTGCACCAGTCTGCATTCCCACCAGCAGTGCAGAAGGGTTCCTTTTTCTCCACATCCTCTCCAACACTTGTTGTTTATTGATTTGTTGATAATAGCCATTCTGACAGGTGTGAGATGATACCGCATTGTCATTTTGATTTGCATCTCTCGGATGATTAGTGACTTTGAGCATGTTTTCATATGTCTTTCGGCCTTCTGTATGTCCTCTTTCAAATAGTGTCTATCTAGGTCCGTTGCCCATTTTTTTATTGGATTGTTTATCTTCCTATTGTTAAGTTTCATGAGTTACCTGTAAATGTTGGAGATTAAACCCTTATCGGTGATATCATTGGCAAATATGTTCTCCCATGTAGTGGGTCTTCTTGTTTTGTTGATGGTTTCCTTTGCTGTGCAAAAGCTTTTTATTTTGATGTAGTCCCATTTGTTTATTTTCTCTTTAGTTTCCATTGCCCTAGGAGCATTATCAGAGAAGAAATTCTTTCGGCATATGTTTGCGATTTCACTGCCTGTGGATTCCTCTAGTATTTTTATGGTTTCCTGTCTTATGTTTAAATCTTTTATCCATTTTGAGTTTATTTTTGTGTATGGTGTGAGTTGGTGGTCTAGTTTCATCTTTTTGCATGTATCTGTCCAATTTTCCTAACACCATTTATTGAAGAGACTGTCTTGACTCCATTGTATGCTCTTGCCTCCTTTGTCAAATATTAATTGGGCATAGTCGTTTGGGTCGATTTCTGGGTTCTCTACTCTGTTCCATTAATCTATATGTCTGTTCTTGTGCCAGTACCAACTGTTTTAAGAACAGTGGCTTTGAGATCCCACCTACTTTGTTCTTCTTTCTCAGGATTGCTGCAGCTATTCGAGGTCTTTTTTTATTCCAGATGAATTTTTGGAACGTTTGTTCTAGATCTGTGAAATATGCCATTGGTAATTTAATGGGGATTGCATTGAATCTATAGATTGCTTTGGGTAGTATGGACATTTTGATGATGTTGATTCTACCAATCCATGAATACGGTATGTTCTTCCATCTGTTTATGTCTTCCTCTATCTCTTTTTTCAGTGTCCTGTAGTTTTTGGCATATTAGTCTTTTACCTCCTTAGTTAAGTTTATTCCTAGGTATCTTAATTTTTTTGGTGTGATGGTAAATGGGACTACTTTTTTAGTCTCACTTTCTGTAAGTTCACTATTGGTGTAAAGAAATGCCATCGATTTCTTGGCATTAATTTTGTATCCTGCTACATTGCCGAATTCATTTATTAAGTATAATAATTTTTTAAAAATATATTTTATTGATTTTTTTACAGAGAGGAAGGGAGAGGGATTGAGAGTTATAAACATCAATCAGCTGCCTCCTGCACACTCCCCACTGGGGATGTGCCCACAACGAAGGTACATGCCCTTGACCAGAATCGAACCTGGGACCCTTGAGTCCACAGGCCGATACTCTATCCACTGAGCCAAACCGTGTAGGGCAAGTCTAATAATTTTTTGATGGAGTCTTTAGGGTTCTCTATGTACGGTATCATGTCATCTGCAAATAAGGACAGTTTTACTTCTTTTCCAATCTGGATGCCTTTTATTTCTTCTTCTTGTCTGATCGCAATGGCTAGTACTTCCAGTACTATGTTGAATAGGAGTGGTGAGAGGGGGCATCCCTGTCTTTTTCCTGTTTTTAGGGGGAATGGTTTTAGTTTTTGCCCATTGAGTATGATGTTGGCTGTGGGTTTTTCATATATGGCTTTTATTATGTTGAGGTATGATCCCTCTATTCCTATCTTGCTGAGAATTTTATCAAGAAAGGGTGTTGGATTTTGTCAAATACTTTTTCCACATCAATTGATATGACTATGTGATTTATTTCTCTCAATTTGTATATGTGATGTATTACATTTATTGATTTGTGGATATTGTACCATCCTTTCATCCCTGTGATAAATCCTACTTGGTCATGTTGTATGATCTTTCTGATGTACTGCTGGATCCGATTTGCTAGGATTTTGTTGAGGATTTTGGCATCTATGTTCATGAGGAATAAGGCCTGTAATTCTCTTTCATTGTGTTGTCTTTATCTGGTTTTGTTATTAGGGTTATGCTGGCTTCATATAATGAGCTGGGAAGTGTTCCTTCCTCTTGAATTTTTTGGAATAGTCTGAGTAGGATAGGTTTTATTTCTTCCCTGAATGTTTGGTAAAACTCCCCTGTGAAGCTGTCCTGCACCGGGCTTTTGTTTACTGGAAGCTTTTTGATTATTGCTTCAATTTCCTCCATAGTTATTGGCGTATTGAGATTTTTACATTCTTCCTGTTTAAGTTTTGGAAGGTTGTATTTTTCTGTGAATATGTTCATTTCCTCCAGGTTGTCTAGTTTGTTGGAGTAGAGTTGTTCATAGTATTTTCTAACAATCCTTTGTATTTCTGTGGGGTCTGTTGTTATTTCTCCTCTTTCATTTCTGATTTTGTTTATTTGGATCTTTTCTCTTTGTTTCTTGGTGAGGCTGGTGAGAAGTTCATCAATCTTGTTAATCCTTTCAAAGAACCAGCTCTTGGTTTTGTTGATCTTTTGTATTTTTTTTTTTGGTCTCTATGTCATTGATCTCAGCTCTGATCTTTATTATTTCCTTCCTTCTGCTTACACTGGGCTTTACTTGTTGCTCTCTTTCTAGCTCTTTGAGTTGTAGGGTTAGGTAATTTATTTTCATTGTTTCTTGCAGTAGGCTTGTAGAGCTATGAACTTCCCTCTCAAGACTGCTTTCGCTGTGTCCCATAGGTTTTGGATTGTTGTGTTTTCATTGTTGTTTGTTGCCATGATGTTTTTTTATTTCTTCTTTGATCTCTCTGGTAACCCAGTCATTGTTTAATACTATTTAGTCTCCATATGTTTGATTTTTTTGGATTGTTTTTAATTGTAGTTGATTTCCAGTTTTATGCCACTGTGATCTGAGAAGATGCTTGATATGATTTCAATCTTCTTGAATTTGAAGAGACTTTGCCTGTGACCCAATATATGGTCTATCTTTGAAAATGACCCAGGTGCACTTGAGAAGAATGTATATTCTGTGGCTTTGGGGTGAAATGTTCTGATGAGGTCAATTAAGTCCATCTGATCTAGTGAGTCATTTAAGATTGATGTTTCTTTGCTGATTTTTTGTTTAGAGGATTTGTCCAGTGGTGATAATGGGGTGTTAAAGTCACCTACTATGATTGTATTGCTGTCAATCTCTCCCTTGATCTCCTCCAGAAGATTTCTTATGTATTTGGGTGCTCCTATATTGGGTGCGTATATGTTTACCAGAGTTATTTCTCCTTGTTGGATTGCTCCCTTTAGTATTATGAAGTGGCCTTCCTTATCTCTTTTTATGTCCTTCACTTTGAGATCTAATTTGTCAGATATAAGTATTGCTACCCTGGCTTTTTTTCTGCTTCCATTCGCCTGAACACCTTTTTCCATCCCTTCACCATCAGTCTGTGTGCGTCTTTTTTTCTGAGGTGGGTTTCCTGTAGACAGCAGATATATGGGTCATGTTTTCTTATCTACTCAGTTACCCTATGTCTTTTTATTGGGGCATTTAATCCATTTACATTTTAAGTTATTATTGATACATAATTGTTAGTTGCCATTTTTATTCTTTACCCCTGTGTTCCTTCTTTGTTTCCTTATTTTTTCTATTTACAGCAGACCCTTTAGCATTTCTTGCATTGCTGGTTTGGTGGTAATAAACTCCTGTAGTCCTTTTTTGTCTGTGAAGCTCCTGATTTCACCCTCAATTTTGATTTATAGCCTTGCTGGGTACAGTATTCTTGGATTCAGACCCTTCCTTTGCATGACTTTGTATATTTCATTCCATTCCCTTCTTGCCTGATGTGTTTCTGTTGAGAAATCAGTCACTAGTCTGATGGGGGATCCTTTGTAGGTAACTTTCTGTCTCTCTCTGGCCACTTTTAAGATTCTTGCTTGCCCTAACTGGTTTGGCTCAGTCGATAGAGCATCAGCCTGTGGACTCAATGGGCCCAGGTTCGATTCCAGTCAAGGGCATGTACCTTGGCTGCGGGCACATCCCCAGTAGGAAGTGTGCAGGAGGCAGCTAATCAGTGGTTCTCATCGATGTTTCCAACTCTCTATCCCTCTCCCTTCCTCTCTGTAAAAAATCAATAAAATATATATATTTTTTAAAAAAATATTTTTGCTTTGTCGTTGGTGTTTGCCAATTTATAATGTGCCTTGGCGCTGGTCTTTTGGGGTTCATTTTTTTGGGGACTCTGTGAGCTTCTTGAATTTGTGTGAGTTTTTCCTTCCCTATATCAGGGAAGTTTTCTGTCATTACTTTTTCAAACAGATTTTCTATTCCTTGCTCAGTTTCCTCTCCTTCTGGCACTCCTATTATTCGGATGTTGTGTTATTTCATGTTGTCCCATAGTTCATTTAGGCTCTCCTCCTGCTTTTTAATTTTTTTTCTAGAAGCTGCTCTGCTTAGTATTTTTTCCTACCTTGTCTTCTAGCTCACTGATGTGGTCCTCTGCTTCTTCTAGTCTACTGTTGATGCTTTCTATTGAGTTCTTTATAGCAGTGATGTCATTTTTCATTTCTTCTTGGTTTTTCTTCATTTCCTCTTGGTTCTTACACATATTATTGAATTTGTCTTCCATTCTTTTCATCCACCTTATGGCCAATTCTCTGAATTCTTTCTCTGACAGGTTGCTTGCCTCCATTGCCTCCATTTCGTTTACTTCCTTTTCTAGTGATGCCTGTTTTTCTTTCATATGCAGGCTGGTTCTTTGTCTCACCATGATCTCTCTTCTCCAGGTGTTTGGTTATGTAGTTCTCTCTCTGCTGCATTAATTGAAAGCACAAAATACAACACAACAAGGCACAACACACAGGGCACTGAATACAAATGCATTCATGATATTAATAACCCCAAATAAAGGTGACCACCGGAGCAATGAGAATTAGGGGATAAGGAAGAAAGAAGAGAAAAAGATAAAAGAGAAAAAGAAAAAAAGGAGTGCAAAAATTATATTGGGAAAAGGGAGAAAAAAAAGTAAGAGAGAAAAGAGAGAGAATGAAATAGAAGAGGGGAAGAGAGTATTTATATGGGGAGAAAACTCCAATAGAACCACCACTAATCCCAACCAATTCCAGCAACAGATCCCTGGAGATGAATGCAAACTACAAACAACCACTAAAATCAAGCGAGGCGAGGGAAAACAGAAGCACAAAAATAACCAGAGGAAAAATAAACCAACAGAAAAATAAAAAGAAAAAGAAAAACAATCTCACAAACAAGCATAAAGAACCCAATATACTCAACAATCAAGCAAACAATAGAAAAATGACAGAGAGAAAAAAAAATTTGGATAGTGAAGAAAGATAGGAGAGAGGTGTATATGGATTTAGAGCAGGTAATTGGAAATTAGATATATAAGTAGAATGAAATTTAGACAGGGTGTAAAAAGAAGAAATAGGGAAAATCTAAAGCAGGAATAGGGTTAGAGAAACAGGAAAACAAAAGGGGAAAAGTGAGGAAGAGAGTTTTGGCATAAAGGTAAAGTTGAGGTAGAGAAAAATGATGCTAAAGGAAAGATGAAAATAGAATGTAGAACACTAATCCCAAAATAAAATAAAAAGAAAATAAAATGACACTTTAAAAAATGGTAGTAGTAATAATACTGGTTAAAAATAAAAATGTAGTAATTAAAAAGGTAAAATCAGATGATGAAAAAAAATAGTTTCTTAATTAAAAGGTGAAAAAAGAATTAAAAAAAATAAAAGTGTGTAGTAGTGAAGGTGCTTCAGTTCCTCTACTCTTCTTTTCGGCACGCCTTAGTCCTGCCAGGTATTCAGGAGAGTGTTGAATTCCCCTGCGATACACTGTTCCTCCGTGTTGTAAACCACAGTCCTGATTTTAAAGCAGGCCGTATTTGTTTCCCAGACTGCCTTTATTTGTATTTACAGAAGAGTCAGTTCGTGGATCAGCCCCTGGGTGGCAGTGTTTCTGGATTGACCTCCGAGGCTATAAGTTCTCTCTAACCAGGAGTTAGGGTTTATTTTCCCTATCACACTTAAAACTGGTTTGGGAGAGTCGACTGCCTTAGAGCCTGTTCTTTAATCATTACTCCCCGCTCTGTTTCCCAGGTTCCACAAAAACAACTTTACCCTGAAGTCTCTGCGAGTGACCCCAACTGGGCAATCCCATGCACTGGGTTTAATAATCAAATGCAAAGATTTAAAGGGAAGAGAAAAAACAAGAGCCTGAGAAGTTGCGCGAATTTGCAACCCTCCACCTTCCAGCTCTGTGCACAGTCTCTTCCACGCGTCCTCTCTCCCCTGGCACTAAGCAGCCGGCACACTGGCAAAATCTGAGGCTGCTTTTTTGCATCCAGTCCAGCTATGGGCTTGTTTTTAGTGTTCCCTTCTGCCAGCAGCCCTGTGGGAGCCCTTCCACACTCATGGATCACTCTGGTCCCACTGGCCACGGACTTTGTGGAGCGCAGATTTCCCCAGTGCATTCCTCTCTCCAACCTGAATTGCAAACCGCACCTTTTAGGGGAAATCTGACCTTTCCATGAGGAGAAGCAGGGTTCCTCTAAGTCCACATAGTCACACTGCTTGAGATCCATTGTTTCCAGGTTAGTAGCCGATCTCTGGATGCTGTGGATTCTGGGTCTTTGGATGTAAACGCTTCCAATAACAGCCACTCAAGATGGCGTGGTCTCCGTGGCTGAGCCGGTGGTCCGGGAGAGATTTCAGCCGCAGTCTCCAACCGTCCCCCTTCTCTGGGAGTCCTCTGTCTTTCCTGGCTGCAAACTGTCTCCCAGCTGAATATCTTCTGCTTTTTCGGGCTGTATGTTACCCGTTTCAGCTGCTCACCCTTATATGCTCTGGGACAAAGTACGGGACACGTCCGTCTATACCTCCGCCATTTTCTTCCTCCTCGTCATGACCATTTAATATAGTTCCTCATGTTGTGGTAACCCCAACCATAAAATTATTTTTGTTGCTACTTCATAACTGTAATTTTGCTACTGTTATGAATTGTAATGTAAATATCTGATATGCAGGATGTATTTTCATTGTTACAAATTGAACATAATTAAAGCATAGTGATTAATCACAAAACAATATGTAATTATATATGTATTTTCTGATGGTCTTAGGAGACCCCTGTGAAAGGGTCATTCGACCCCCAAAGGGGTCGTGACCCACAGGTTGGTGACCCACAGGCTGAGAACCACTGCTCTAGGAGATGTATCCATAAACATATTGCCATGAGAGATGTCTGAGATTTTGCTGCCTATTGTTTCTTTTAGAATTTTTATGGATTTCTGATTACATTTAATTCTTTTATCATTTTGAGTTTATCCTTGTGTATGGTGTGAGTTGGTAGTCTAATTTCATTTCTTTTGCATGTATCTGTCCAATTTACCCAACACCATTTATTGAAGAGACTGTATTGACTCCATTGTATGCTCTTGGCTCCTTTGTCAAATATTAATTGAGCATAATGGCTTGAGTAGATTTCTGAGGTATCTGTTCTGTTCCATTGGTCTATGTGCCTGTTTTCTTGCCAGTAACAGGCTGTATTGAGTACGGTGGACTTGTAGTATAATTTGAAATCTGATATTGTGATCCCTCCAACTTTGTTTTTCTTTTGCACGATTTCTGCAACTAGTTAAGGTCTTTTTTTGATTCCATACACATTTTTTAATATTTGTTCCAGGACTGTGAAATAAGCCATTGGTATTTTGATAGGGATCGCATTGATAGTATGGACATTTTAATGATGTTGATTCTACCAGTCCATGAACACGGTATATTGTTCATGTATTGGTAGAATATCTTCCTCTATCTCTTTTTTCAGTGTCCTGTAGTTTTTCATGTGCAGGTCTTTTACTTCCTTGGTTAAGTTTATTCCCAAGTATCTAAATTTTTTGTAGCAATAGTAAATGGGGTTGTTTGCTTGGTTTCCCTTTCTGAGAGTTCATTATGGGTGTATAAAAATGTCATAGATTTCTGGGTTTTAATTATATATCTTGTTATGTTGCTGAATCCATTTATTAAATCTAGTAGTTTTCTGATGGAGTCTTTAGGATTTTCTACATACAGTATCATGTCATCTGCAAATAATGAGAGTTTTACTTCCTCTTTTCCAATTTGGATGCCTTTTATTTCTTCTTTTTGTATGATCACTATGGCTCGCACTTGTAGTACTATGTTGAACAGGAGTGGTGAAAGTGGGCATCCCTGTCTTGTTCCTGTTCTTATGGGAAATGGTTTTAGCTTTTGTCCATTGAGTATGGTGTAGGTGTGTCATTAATGGCTTTTAATGTTGAAGTCTGATCCCTCTAGTCCCATTTTGTTGAGAGTTTTTATCAAAAGATGGTGTTGAATTTTGTCGAATGATTTTTTGATATCTATTGATATGATCATGTGGTTTTTATCTTTCAGTTTGTTTAGTGATGTATCACTTTTTTTTGATTTACAAATATTAGTATTGTATCATGCCATGCATGCATACCCAGAATAAATCCCACTTGGTCATGATGAATGATCTTTCTAATGTATTGCTGGATCTAATTTGCTAGAATTTTGTTGAGAATTTTAGCATCTATGTTCATTAGGGATATTGGCCTGTAATTTTCTTCCTTTGTAGTGTCTTTATCTGGTTTAGGGATTAGGGTAATGCTGGCCTCATAAAAAGAACTTAGAAGTGTTCATTCTTTCTGAAATTTTTGGAATAGTCTGAGAAGAATAAATTTTAGTTCTTCTTTGAATGTTTGGTATAACTCCCCTGTGAAGATGTCCAGACTGAGGCTTTCGTTTGCTGGGAGTTTTTTTTTTTATATATACTTTATTTTTTTTTTATTGCTTAAAGTATTACAAAGGGTATTACATATGTATCCATTTTATCCCCCCGCCCTAGACAGTCCCCTAGCCTCCCCTATCCCCCAGTGTCTTATGTCCATTGGTTATGCTTATATGCATGCATACAAGTCCTTTAGTTGATCTCTTACCCCCCTACCTCCTGCCCCCCAACCCTCCCCAGCCTTCCCGCTGCAGTTTGACAATCTGTTTGAGGCAGCTCTGCCTCTGTATCTATTATTGTTCAAAAGTTTATAATGGTCTCTATTGTCCATGAATGAGTGAGATCATGTGGTATTTTTCCTTTATTGACTGGCTTATTTCACTTAGCATAATGCTCTCCAGTTCCATCCATGACGTTGCAAATGGTAAGAGTTCCTTCCTTTTTAGAGCAGCATAGTATTCCATCGTGTAGATGTACCACAGTTTTCTAATCCATTCATCTACTGATGGGCACTTAGGCTGTTTCCAGATCTTAGCTATGGTGAATTGTGCTGCTATGAACATAGGGGTGCATATATCCTTTCTGATTGGTGTTTCTGGTTTCTTGGGATATATTCCTAGAAGTGGGATCACAGGGTCAAATGGGAGTTCCACTTTCAGTTTTTTGAGGAAACTCCATACTGTCTTCCATAGTGGCTGCACCAGTCTGCATTCCCACCAGCAGTGCACAAGTGTTCCTTTTTCTCCACATCCTCTCCAGCACTTGTCGTTTGTTGATTTGTTGATGATAGCCAGTCTGACCGGTGTGAGATGGTACCTCATTGCTGTTTTGATTTGCATCTCTCGGATGATTAGTGACTTTGAGCATGTTTTCATATGTCTCTTGGCTTTCTGAATGTCCTCTTTTGAAAGGTGTCTATTTAGGTCCTTTGCCCATTTTTTGATTGGATTGTTTATCTTCCTTTTGTTAAGTTGTATGAGTTCCCTATAAATTTTGGAGATTAGGCCCTTATCAGATATGTCATTGGCAAATATGTTTTCCCACACAGTGGGTTTTCTCATTGTTTTGTTGATGGTTTCTTTTGCTGTCCAGAAGCTTTTTATTTTGATGTAGTCCCATTTGTTCATTATCTCTTTAGTTTCAAGTGCCCTAGGAGCTGTATCAGTGAAGAAATTGCTTCGGCATATGTCTGAGATTTTGTTGCCTTTGGATTCTTCTAGAATTTTTATGGTTTCCTGTCGTACATTTAAGTCCTTTATCCATTTTGAGTTTATTTTTGTGTATGGTGTAAGTTGGTGGTCTAGTTTCAGTTTCTTGCATATATCTGTCCAATTTTCCCAACACCATTTATTGAAGAGACTATCTTGGCTCCATTGTATGTTCTTGCCTCCTTTGTCAAATATTAATTGAGCGTATTGGTTCAGGCCGATTTCTGGGCTCTCTATTCTATTCCATTGACCTATATGCCTATTCTTGTGCCAGTACCAGGCAGTTTTGAGAACAGTGGCTTTGTAATACAACTTGATATCTGGTATTGAGATCCCACCTACTTTGTTCTTTTTCAGGATTGCTGCAGCTATTCGGGGTCTTTTTTTATTCCAGATGAATTTTTGGAAAGTTCGTTCTATATCTCTGAAGTATGCCGTTGGTGTTTTAATGGGAAGTGCGTTGAATTTATAGATTGCTTTGGGTAGTATGGACATTTTAATGATGTTGATTCTACCAATCCATGAACACGGTATGTTCTTCCATCTGTTCATGTCTTCCTCTATATCTTTTTCCAACGTCCTGTAGTTTTCTGAGTAGAGGTCTTTTACCTCTTTAGTTAAGTTTATTCCTAGGTAGCTTACTTTTTTTGGTGCGATGGTAAACGGGATTGTTTTTATAATCTCTCTTTCTGAAAGTTCACTATTGGTGTATAGAAATGCCTCAGATTTCTTGGGGTTAATTTTGTATCCTGCTACATTGCCAAATTCATGTATTAAGTCTAGTAGCTTTTTGATGGAATCTCTAGGGTTTTGTATGTATAATATCATGTCGTCTGCAAATAAGGACAGTTTTACTTCCTCTTTTCCAATTTGGATGCCTTTTATTTCTTCTTCTTGCCGAATTGCAATGGCTAACACTTCCAGTACTATGTTGAACAGGAATGGTGAGAGGGGGTATCCCTGTCTTGTTCCTGTTCTTAGGGGAAATGGTGTTAGTTTTTGTCCGTTGAGTATGATGTTGGCTGTGGGCCTGTCATATATGGCTTTTATTATGTTGAGGTATGATCCTTCTACTCCCACCTTGCAGAGAGTTTTTATCAAAATGGGTGTTGAATTTTGTCAAATGCTTTTTCTGCATCAATTGATATGACCATGTGGTTTTTTTCTTTCAATTTGTTTATGTGATGTATCACATTTATTGATTTGCGGATATTGTACCATCCTTGCATCCCTGGGATAAATCCTACTTGGTCATGGTGTATGATCTTTCTGATGTACTGCTGGATCCGATTTGCTAAGATTTTGTTGAGGATTTTGGCATCTATGTTCATGAGGGATATTGGCCTGTAATTCTCTTTCATTGTGTTGTCTTTACCTGGTTTTGGTATTAGGGTGATGCTGGCTTCATAGAATGAGCTTGGAAGTGTTCCTTCCTCTTGAATTTTTTGTAGTAGTCTGAGGAGGATAGGTTTTAGTTCTTCCTTGAATGTTTGGTAAAACTCCCCTGGGAAGCCGTCTGGTCCTGGGCTTTTGTTTGATGGAAGCTTTTTGATGACTGCTTCAATTTCTTCCATAGTTATTGGCCTGTTGAGATTTTTAGATTCTTCCTGATTGAGTTTTGGAATGTTGTATTTTTCTAGGAATTTGTCCATTTCCTCCAGGTTGTCTAGTTTGTTGGAGTAGAGCTGTCCATAGTATTTTTTAACAATACTTTGTATTTCTGTGGGGTCTGTTGTTATTTCGCCTCTATTGTTTCTGATTTTATTTATTTGGGTCCTCTCTCTGTGCTTCTTGGTGAGTCTGGCTAGAGGTTTGTCAATCTTGTTTATCCTTTCAAAGAACCAGCTCTTGGTTTCATTGATTTTCTGTATTGTTTTTTTGGTCTCTATGTCATTTATTTCTGCTCTAATCTTTATTATCTCCTTCCTTCTGCTCACTCTGGGGTTTTCTTTTTGCTCTCTTTCCAATTCTTTGAGTTGTAGAGTTAGATGATTTACTACCATTTTTTCTTGTTTTTTGAGATAGGCCTGTAGAGCTATAAACTTCCCTCTCAGGACTGCTTTCATTGTGTCCCATAGTTTTTGGATTGTTGTGTTTTCATTGTCATTAGTTTCCAGGATGTTCTTAATTTCTTCTTTGATCTCATTGGTAACCCAATCAATATTTAATAGCATGCTATTCAGCTTCCAGGTGTTTGAGTATTTTGGGTTGTTTTTATTGTAGTTTATTTCTAATATTATGCCATCGTGGTCTGCGAAGACGCTTTTAATGATTTCAATCTTCTTGAATTTGGGGATACTTTGCTTGTGACCCAATATATGGTCTATTTTTGAATATGTCTTATGAGCATTTGAGTAGAATGTATATTCGCTGCCTTGGGGTGAAATGTTCTGAAGATGTCTATTAAGTCCATCTGATCTAGTGTGTCATTTAGGATTGCTGTATCTTTGCTGATTGTTTGTCTAGAGGGCTTATCCAGTGCTGTCAGTGGTGTATTAAAGTCTCCTACTATGATTGTATTGTTGTCGATCTCTCCTTTGATATCTTCCAGGAGTTTTTTTTATGAAATTGGGTACTCCTGCATTGGGTGCATATATGTTTACCAGGGTTATATCTTCTTGTTGTATTGATCCCTTTAGTGTTATGAAGTGGCCTTCCTTATCTCTTGTTATGGCCTTCACTTTGAGGTCTATTTTGTCCGATATAAGTATTGCTACCCCAGCTTTCTTTTCCTTTTCATTTGCCTGAAAGATATTTTTCCATCCTTTCACGTTCAGTCTGTGTGAGTCCCTTCTAATGAGGTGGGTTTCTTGTAGACAGCAGATGTATGGGTCATGTTTTTTTATCCATTCAGCCACTCGATGTCTTTTGTTTGGAGCATTTAGTCCGTTTACGTTTAAAGTTATTATTGAAAGGTACTTGTTTGTAGCCATTTCTTTTTTTGTGTGGCTGTTTTCTTTCTGAGCTTTTTATTTCTTATTTTTATACCAGTCCCTTTAGCATTCCTTGCATTGCTGGCTTGGTGGTGACAAACTCCCTTAGCCTTTTTTTGTCTGTGAAGCTTCTTATTTCCCCTTCAAGATTGAATGATAGCCTTGCTGGATAGAGTATTCTTGGATTCAGTCCTTTGCTTTGCATCACTTTGTAAATTTCAGTCCATTCTTTTCTGGCCTGTTGTGTTTCTGTTGAGAAATCATTTGACAGTCTAATGGGAGATCCCTTGTATGTAACTTTCCGTCTCTCTCTTGCAGCCTGTAAGATTCTCTCTTTGTCCTGAACATTTGCCATGGTGATTATGATGTGTATTGGTGTGGGTCTTTTCGGGTTCACCTTGTTTGGGACTCTCTGGGGTTGTGTGACTTTTTTCTTCCCCACCTCAGGAAAGTTTTCTGATATTATTTCTTCAAGTAGGTTTTCTAATCCTTGTTCATCCTTCTGTTGTTCTGGTACTCCTATTATTCGTATGTTGTTTCGTTTCATGTTGTCCCAAAGCTCCCTTAGGCTCTCCTCCTGTCTTTTAATTTTTTTCTCCAATTGCAGTACATTTTGGGTGTGTTTTGCTTCCTTGTCTTCTAATTCACTAATTCTGTCCTCCGCTTCTCCTAGTCTACTGTTGATACTTTCAATGGAGTTTTTCATTGCAGCTATATCACTCTTCATTTCTTCTTGGGTCTTACTTAAGTTGTTGATTTTTTCATCTGTTTCTTCTAGCTTCTTCCATATGTTATCAATTTTTTCATCTGTTTCTTCTAGCTTCTTCCATATGTTATCCATTTTTTCATCTGTTTCTTCTTGCTTCTTGCAGAGGTTGTCGATTTTTTCCTCCATCCGGTTTATGCACTCTAGGACCCTTATTCTGAATTCTTTTTCTGTCATGTTGCATGCCTCTGTATTACTTAGCTGCTTTTCTGGAGAGTCCTCCTTCTCTTTCCTTTGGGGGTTTCTTTGTCTACCCATGTTTGATCTCACTGACATATCTAGACGTTGAGTCGTTCAGTGGTTGCTCCCTTGGTGGCAGTGACTCCTTGGTCTGTGGTTGCTCTTTGGGCGGTTGCGGTAGCAGCTGCTCTTCAGTTGGCAGCAGCTCCTCTGGTGGGTGCTGTTCACAGCTGTGGTGGCTCTTCTGGCTGGTGGGCGAGGTTTCACGTACAGCTGCTCTTCCTCAGCAGAGGATGTGGTGCTGAGGAGGTTGCTGTTGCTTGGATCTTCTGCGTTGATTTAAAGGCACAAAATACAACACAACAAGGCACCACGTACCAGGCACTATACACAAATATATTCACGATATTAATAACCCCAAGTAAAGGTGACCACCTGAATTAAGAGAATTAGGGGATAAGGAAGAAGGATGAGAAAAAGATAAAAGAGAAAAAAGAAAAGAAAAGTAGGGACCAAAAAAAGGAGTGCAAAAATGAAATTGGGAAAAAGGAGGGGGGAAAATAAAAGCGAGAGAAGAAAAGGAAAAAAAAAAAAAGAGCGAAAAGAGAGAATGAAGTGGAAGAGGGGAAGAGACTTTTTATATGAGGAGAATACTCCTATAGAATAGCCATTAATCCCAACAAATTCCAGCAACAGCTCCCTGGGTATGAATGCAAACTAGAAACAACCAATAATATAACGATGAAAATAGAATGGAGAACACTAATCCCAAAATAAAATAAAGAGAAAATAAAATGGCACTTTAAAAAATGGTAAAATGGTAGCAGTAATAATACTGGTTAAAAATAAGAAGGTAGTAATTAAAAGGGTAAAATCAGGTGATGGAAAAAGAAGAAAAAAAAAGAACAGAAAAAAAAAGAAAAAAATTGGTTTCTTAGTTAAAAAGTGAAAAAAGAAAAAAAACAATTGCAGTAGTGAAGGTCCTTCGGTTCTTCTATTCTTCAGTGTGGCTCGCCTTAGACCTTCCAGGTATTCAGGAGAGTGTTGAGTTTCCCTGCGATATACTGTTCCTCTGTGTTGTAAACCACAGTCCTTATTTTAAAGCAGGCCGCATTTATTTCCCAGACTGCCTTATTTTGTGTTTAGCAAAGAGTCAGTTTGTGGGTCAGCCTCTGGGTGGCAGTGTTCTGGGGTTGGCCTCTGGGGCTATAGGGCCTCTCTGTCCAGTGGAAGTTCACTGCCGAGAGCTGACTGTGTATTAGTTAGTTACCGTAGCTATGTTGTTGCTGGGATTGAAAATCCCTCTATAGGCCAGACCCTGTTAACTCCCAGGGACTGATCAGGTTATCTTAATCCTTGATCTCCTACAGGGTGCAATCTGGGTGTGGCTGTGCTCCTTGCCTGGGGGCTGGGGGGAGGAGTCTCACTCTCTGGAGAGGATGGCTGCCCCAGTCCTGGGCTCAGGGGTGTCTCAGCACTCAATTCACTGCCACCTCTCCCGGCTCCCCCTCTCTCCCCAGTCTCTCCCCAGATTCCACTCCTCCGCACACTCTCCCTCTCTTCAGCACAGGTGAGTGTCTGTATCCGAAATGTCCCATGAACAGGATTCAGTGAAAACAAACAAACAAACGCCGGCCGCGGAAACGGGGAAGGCTTGGTTTCTGTAAGCTTCTTCTCTTACCGGGACTGCATGGTCAGGTCAGCTCTTCAGGCTGCCCCCTTTAGGTTCAGTCCTCCGTGATCACAGAACCCAGCTCTCAATTCCCCTGGCGGCGCCAGGAATCCCGCGGTTCTCCTTTCCCCCCTGTCAGGGGCTGTGCCTGTCCCAAGGGACGCAGCTGTCTGCCACGTGGTCTCCCTCCGACTCTCTGGGCTCAGAGGTCTGGCAAACTTTCCTGCCCAAATCCCTGTTTTTTTTTACCTTTCCAGGGGAGTTCTGCTCTTCCCGGCTGCAAACCTTCTCACCAGCTGAGCAATTTCGCCAATTCGGTGTGGGTGTTACTAGTTTCAGCTGCTGACTCCATTTGCTCCGGGACACGACCTGGGACGCGTCTGCCTATATCGCCATCTTTGTTTTTCCTGCTGGGAGTTTTATTACTGCTTTTATTTCATCGGTAGTTATCATTCTATTCAGGTTTTCTGATTCTTACTGATTGAATTTTGGAAGATTGTATTTTTCTAGGAATATATCCATTTAGTTAAGGTTCTCCAATTTATTGGAGTAGAATTGTTCATACTATTTTTCTTTTAATGATCCTTTGTATCTCTGGGGTCAGTAGTTACTTCACCTCTTTCCTTTCTGATTTTATTTGTGTCCTCTCTTGTTTCTTGGTGAATCTGGCAAGAGATTCATTGATCTTGTTTAATCTTTCAAAGAACAAGCTCTGTTTTTATTGACATTTTGTACCATTTTCTTGGTCTCTATATCATTTATTTCTGCTCTGAGCTTAATTATTTCCTTCCATCTATTATTCTGAGTTTTCCCATGTTCCTCCCTCCCTTTAGATTTCTTCTTTACAGCAGTTCCTTTAAAATTTCTTGCACTGCTGGCTTGGTAGTTATAAACTCCTTTAGACTTTATTTTTGGTCTGTGATGCTCCTGATTTCACTCTCAATTTTGAATGATAGCCTTGCTGGATAGACTATTCTTAGATTCAGTCTCTTTCTTTGCATCACTTTGTATATTTCATTCCATTCCCTTCTGGCCTGACATGTTTCTGTTAAGAAATCATGTTGTTCTCTTTCTAATTCTTTAAGTTGTAGTGTTAGGTAACGTATTACAAAGTTTTTCCTGTTTTTTTGTTTGTTTGTTTGTTTTTTAGGTAAGCCTGTAGTGCTATGAACTTCCCACTCAGGATTGCTTTCACTGTGTCCCATAGATTTTGAGTTGTTGTGTTTTCATTGTAATTTGTTTCTAGGATGCTTTCTATTTCTTCTTGATCTTTTTGGTAACCCATTTATTGTTTAATAGCATGCTATTTAGCCACCATATGTTTGATTGTTTTTGATTGCTTTTATTGTAGTTTATTTCTAATTTCATGCCATTGTGATATGAGTTTCTTGATATGATTTCAATCTTTTGAATTTTAGAGACATAGTCTATGACCTAACATGTGGTCTGCCTTTGAATATGTCCCATGTGCACTTGAGAAGAATGTATATTCTGTAGCTTTGGAGTGAGATGTTCTGAAGATGTCAATTAGTTCCATCTGATCTAGTGAGCCACTTAGGATTGCTGTTTACTTGTTGATTTTTTATCAAGAAGATTTATCCAATGATGTCAGTGTGATATTAAAGTCTCCTACTATGATTGTGATCTCTCGATATCTTCATGAAGTTTTTTTTTATATATTTGGATGCTTCTATATTGGGTGCATATATCTTTACCAGAGTTATATCTTCCTGTCGTATCGACCCCTTTAGTTTTATGAAGTGGCCTTCCTTATCTCTTGTTATGGCCTTCCCTTTGAGGTCTATTTTGTCAGATATAAGTATTGCTACTCCATTTTTTTTTTCATTTGCCTGAAGAATTTTTTTTCATCCCTTCACTTTCAGTTTGTGTGATTCCTTTGATCTGATGTGGGTCTCTTGCAGACAGTATATATATGGGTCATGTTTTCTTATCCATTCATCTACCCTATGTCTTTTGATTGGAGCATTTAATACATTTACATTTAAAGTTATTATTTAAAGGTACTTGTTTATTGCCATTTTTTGTTCTTTATGCCCGTGTTCCTCCCTCCTTTTAGATTTCTTCTTTACAGCAGTTCCTTTAAAATTTCTTGCATTGCTGGCTTGGTAGTTATAAACTCCTTTAGACTTTATTTTTGGTCTGTGATGCTCCTGATTTCACCCTCAATTTTGAATGATAGCCTTGCTGAATAGAGTATTCTTGGATTCAGTGTCTTTCTTTGCATCACTTTGTATATTTCATTCCATTCCCTTCTGGCCTGATGTGTTTCTGTTAAGAAATCACTTGATAGTCTAATGGGAGATCACTTGTAGGTACTTTCTGTCTCACTCTTGCAGCTTTTAAGATTCTTTCCTTGTCTTTTATATTGGCCAATTTAATCATGCTGTGTCTTGGTGTGGGTCTTTTTGGGTTCTTGCTTGGGATCCTCTGTGCTTTTTGGATTTGTGTGACTTTTTTCTTCCCCAAGTCTGTGATGTTTTCTATCATCATTTCTTCAAATAGGTTTTCAATTCATTGCTCAGCTTCCTCTCCTAATAGCACCCCTATTATGTGGAAAATTGTTTTGTTTCAAGTTGTCCCAAAGCTTCCTTAGACTCTCCTCCTGTTTTTAATTTTTTTTCCAGTTGCTGCTTTGCTAGGGTGTTTTTTCTACTTTGTCTTCTAACTTGCTGATTTGGTCCTCAGATTCTTATAGTCTACTCTTGAAACCTTCCATTGTGTTCATTATTGCACCTATGTCATTCTTCATTTCCTCTTGGTTCTTATTTCACAGTGAAATTCTCATTCAGCTCCTCATAATTCTCATTGAGTTGTGTGTATTTGTTATCCAGACGTTTGAGCATCCTTATAACCATTACTCTGAATTCTTTCTCTATCAAATTACTTGCCTCCATTTCATTTCATTTATTTTCTGGAGATTTCTCTTTTTCTTTCCTTTGGAGATTGTTTCTTTGCCTCCCCATTTTTCTGTACAATTGTAATTGTTTCTATGTCCTAGATCCAATTGCTATGCCACCCAGGTTTTTGGGCATAGTCCTATGTAGTTGGTGAGTTATGGGACCCAGTGGTGCAGTCTCTCAGATCTCCTAAGCTGGCTGTTCTAATGGAGCCACCTACTTGATTTATTAGGGCTCTCCTGATGTAGTTGGGTCTTGAATGTTAGTTTCTCATTTGTGGGTGAGGTCTCTTCACAAGTTGTCTTACAACGTGACTCACCCTCAGCCTCCTCATCTAAGCTGTTGTGGATGTGCTCTAGATTCCAGCTCTTGTGGCAAGTTTGTCTGAGGTCTCACTGGTGTGGGGCTCACTGTAATGTTCTGGAGTCCACAGCCTGGGTGTCAGGGGTCCCTGGACCCTCAGCTAGGGTAGTGCAATTCTGGCTGGTCTGGTGTGACTCCTGCTGGGGTGGTGTCACTCTGTGAATCAATATAAGGGTCCTGGAGCCTGGGATGGGGTGTGGGCATCCTGAAGTCTGGAGGTAAGGCATTGGGACTCTGGTTGGGGTGGCTTCACTCTGCAAATCATGATGGGGTTCAGGAGCCAGCAGCCATGAACCCCATCAGGGTCATGGGGTCTGCAGCTGAAGCAGCACATCCTTGGTGGCTGTAGAGATTTATACTCAGCAGCTCTCTGAGGGGCCCAGGAGCTGGCAGCCATGGGGTTTGCAGCCAAATCAGTGTGCCCTTGGCAGGAGAGTTGTGTAATCATCAGCTCACGGAGGTGCCCAGGAGCAGGTAGCCAGGGACGCAGTAGTAATGGGGTCTGTTAGTCTGTCAGTGAAGCAGCAGCACTTTGACCAGAGTGACTGCAGCATCTGGGATGGTGTTTAAAGCCAGTTTGGGTGATGGTGAGGCTGGGCTCCTAATCCTGTAGTGTCTTTATCTGGGTTTGGAATTAGGATAATTTTGGCTTCATAAAAAGAGATTGGAAGTGTTCCTTCTTGATTTTTTTGGAATAGTTTGAGGAGTATAGGTATTAGTTCCTATTTGAATATTTGGTAAAACTCCCCTGTGAAGCCATCTGGACCTGAGCTTTTGCTTTCTGGTAGTTTTTTGATTACTGCTTCTATTTCATCAGTTGTTATTGGCCTATTCAGGTTTTCTGATTCTTTCTGATTCAATTTTGGAAGATTGTATTTTTCTAGGAATTTGTCCATTTCATCCATATTGTCCAGCTTGTTGGCATATGGTTATTCATACTATTTCCTTACAATATTTTGTATTTCTGTGGTGACAGTGGTTACTTCTCTGCTTTCCTTACTGATTTTATTTACTTGAGTCCTCTATCTTTGTTTCTTGATGAGTCTAGCTAACTGTTCATCAATTTTGTTTATCCTTTCAAATAACCAGCTCTTGGTTTCATTAACTTTTTTATATTTTTTAAAGTCTCTGTGGTATTTGTTTCTGTTCTAATATTTATTATTTCCTTCCTTCTACTTACTCTGGGCTTTTCTTGTTGTTCTCTCTCTAGTTCTTTAAATAGTAGGTTAAATAGTTTATTGCTGATTTTTCTTATTATTTTGAGGCATGCTTGTAGTGCTATGAACTTCCCTTTCAGGACTGCCTTTGCTGTGTCCCAGAGATTTTGGGTTGCTGTGTGTTCGTTTTCATTGTTTTTCAGGAAGTTTTTTTTTTTTTTTTTTTTTTTTTTTTTTTTTTTTTTTTTTTTTTTTTTAGACTTCTGGAGGCTTTATTAAAGTCAGGCAGTAAGATGAGCAGACACTTGACTTTTCCATCTACAATCACTATTCAGGAAGTTTTTAAATTATTTATTGATCTCATTGATAAGACATTCATTGTTTAATAACATGCTTGTAGAAACTTGTTTTGTGTCCTAACATGTGGCCTATCTTTGTGAATGATTCATGTGCACTTGAGAAGAATGTATATTCTGCAGATCTGGGGTGAAATGTTCTATAAATGTCAATTATATCCATCTGATCCAGTGTGTCCTTTACAGTCACTGTTCCCTTGCTAAGTTTTTGTCTGGAAGATCGATCGAGTGAAATCAGCGGGGTGTTAAAGTCCTCTACTACGACTGTGTCGTTTTCAAACTCTCCCTAAAAGTCCTCTAGAAGTTTTTTTTTTTATATATCTAGGTGCTCCTATATTGGGTGCATATATGTTTATGAGGGTTATATCCTCTAGTTAGATTCAACCCTTTAGTATTATGTAGTAACCTTTGTTGTCTTTTGTGATGGCGTTCACTTTGAAGTCTATTTTGTTGGATATAAGTATTGCTACTCCAGCGATTTTTTCTTTCCATTTGCATGAAATTCTTTTTGCCATCCCTTCACTCTCATCCTGTGTGTATCTTTTGTTCTGAGGTGGGTCTCTTGTAGATAGCATATAATTGGGTCATGTTTTTGTATCTATTTAGCTACCCTATACTTTGTAATTGGAGCATTTAATCCATTTAAATTTAGGGTTATTATTTTTTTTTCCTTTCTTTATTAACTAAGGTATTACATATGTATTTTTATCCCCAATTGTCCCCCCACCTCATGCCCTCACCCCCTGGTCTCTGTGTCCATTAGTTAATCTTTTACACATTCATACAAGTCCTTTGGTTGATCTCTCCTCATTACCCCCACCCTTCCCTATCTTCCCTCTGAGATTTGAGCATCTGATCAATGCTTCTCTGTCTCTGGATCTGTTTCTGTTCATCAGTTTATGTTGTACATTATAATCCACAAATGAGTGCAGTTAGGTAATTTTAGATTGCAAAGGGCCAGGTCATTCATATGCAAAAGCCTCTACGCACAACTTGGGTGGGGCGGGGTCTCAGGGAATCAACAGGGCAAAGCAAACAGCTATGGCTGATCCTCAGTCCTACCCTAAGAGGCCCTGGGTCTCAGTGTTCCTCGGTATTCGCTGCAAGCACCTCTGAGAAAGCCGCCCTCGAGTTCCGCCCAATGCCAGACAGTCCAGTGTCTCCCCATATTGAGTCTGGGTCCCCAGAGACTTCCCAGAACTGGAGTTCAGAGCAGTCGGGGGCTTGTGACTCCTTCCTGATTCAAAAAGACAGCAGCATCCTCAGTTGCCAGCCCTTTCCGTGTGCACCTCCGTACCTCTGCACTTTACTTCCGCACCTCCTCTGAGCCTCAGTGTGCTTTTCTCTTTCCTTCTAGTTGTAGAATTTCCACTCAGCCAGCCTTCCTGTGGTTCTGGATGATGTCCATTTTGTCTTTTAGCTGTATTTTTTAAGTTGTTGTGGGAGGCAGCAATTTCCGGTGTTTACCTATGCTGCCATCTTGGTTTCTCTCAACTCTTAGTTAAGTTTATTCTTAGGTATCTTAATTGTTTGGTGCGATGGTAAATGGGATTGTTTTTAATCCCTCTTGCTGTAAGTATACTCTTGGTGTATAAAAATGCCCTAGATTGCTTGGCGTTAATTTTGTATTCTGCTACATTGCCAAATTCATTTATTAAGTCTAATAAGTTTTTGTTGGAGTCTTTAGGGTTTTCTAGGTACAGTATCATGTCAAATGCAAACAATGACAATTTTACTGCTTCTTTTCCAATTTGGACTCATTTTATTCTTCTTCTTGTCTGATCGCAATGGCTAGCACTTCCAGTACTATGTTGAACAGGAATGGTGAAAGCGAGCATCCCTTCTTGTTTCTGTTCTTAGGGGAAATGGTTTCAGTTTTTCCCATTGATTATGATGTTGGCTGTAGGTTTGTTATCTAAGGCTTTTATTATGTTGAAGTATGATCCCGCTATTCCTACTTTGCTGAATGATTTTATCAGAAAATGGTTTTGGACTTTGTCAAATGCCTTTTCTGCATCAATTGATATGATTATGTGATTTTTGTCTCTCAATTTGTTTTTGTTATGTATCATGTTTATTGATTTTCAAGTATTTTATCAGCCTTGTATCCCTGGAATAAATTCCACTTGGTCATGGTTTATGATCTTTCTAATGTAATGCTGGATCTGGTTTGCTAGATATTTATTGAGGATTTTAGCATGTATGTTCATCAGGGAAATTGGCCTGTATTTCTTTCTTTGTAGTGTCTTTATCTTGTTTTGGGATTAGGTAATGCTAGCTTCATAGAAAGAGTGTGGAATTGTGCCTTCCTAGGTAATGCTAGCTTCGTAGAAAGAGTGTGGAATTGTGCCTTCCTCATGAATTTTTTGGAAGAGTCTGAGAAGGATTGATTTTAGTTCTTCTTTGAATGTTTGGTAAAACTCTCCTGTGAAGCCACCTGGTCCAAGGCTTTTGTTTGCTGGAAGCTTTTTTATTACTGTTTCAATTTCATTAGTAGTTATCAACCTATTCAGGTTTTTTGATTCTTCCTGATTAAGTTTTGGAAGCTTGTATTTTTGCAGGAATATGTCCATTTTGTCAAGGCTGTCCAATTTGTTGGAGTAGAGTTGTTCGTAGTATTTTTTGACAATCCTTTGTATATCTTTGGGGTCAGTTTTTACGTTACCTCTTTCATTTCTCATTTTATTTGGGTCCTCTTTCTTTGTTTCTTGGTGAGCCTGGCTAGAGTTTTATCAATATTGTTTATCCATTTAAAGAACCAGCTCTTGGTTTCATTGATATTTTGTGTATGTATGTATATATATATAATTTGTCTTAATGTCATTTATTTTACTCTGATCTTTGTTATTTCATTCCTTCTACTACTCTAGACTTTTCTTCTGGATCTCTTTCTAATTCTTTAAGTTGTATAGTTTTATTTATTTATTTATTTATTACCATTTTTTTCTCATTTTTGAGGTAGGCATGTAGAGCTATGAACTTCCCTCTGAAGATTGTTTTCACTGTGTCCATAGATTTTGGATTGTTCTGTTTTCATTGTCATTTCTTTCCTGGATACCTTTTGTTTCTTCTTTGATCTCTTTGATAACCCAATCATTGTTTAATAGCATGCTATTTAGCCTCCAAGTGTTTGATTTTTTCATTGTTTTTATTGTATTTGATTTCTAATTTTATGCCATTGTGATCTGAGAAGATGCTTCTTATTATTTCTATCTTCTTGGATTATGGAGAGACTTTGCCTGTGTCATAATATGTGGTCTATCTTTGAAAATGTCCCATGTGCACTGGAGAGGAATGTATATTCTGTAGCTTTAGGGGGAAATGTTCTGAAGATGTCAATTGAATCCATCTGATCTAGTGAGTCATTTAAGATTGCTGTTTCTTTGCTGATGTTTTGTCTAGAGGATTTATCCAGTGGTGTCAGTGGGGTATTAATGTCCTCTACTATGATTGTATTGCTTTTGATCTCTCCCTTGATATCTTCCAGAAGTTGTTTTATGTATTTGGGTGCTCCTGCATTGGGTGCATAAATGTGTACCAGAGTTATATCCTCTTGTTAAATTGCTCCCTTTAGTATTATGAAGTGGCCTTCCTTATCTCTTGTTATAATCTATTTTGTCAGATATAAGTATTGCAACCCCAACTTTGTTCTCATTTCCATTTGCCTGAAAATGTTTTTTCCATCCCTTCACTGTCAGTCTGTGTGAATCCTTTGTTCTGAGGTGATTCTCTTGTAGACAGCAAATATATGGGTCATGCTTTTTTATCCATTCAGCTACCCTATGTCTTTTAATTGGAGCATTTAATCCATTTATGTTTAATGTTATGTTCAATGTTATTGATAAGTCCTTGTTTGTCTCCATTTCTATTCTTTATGCTTTTGTTCTTTCTTGCCTTTCTATTTTTTCTTTTTACTGCAGTCCCTTTAGCATTTCTTGCATTGCTAGATTGGTTTTAGTAAACTTCCTTAGTCCTTTTTTGTCTGTGAAGCTCTTGATTCCACCTTCTATTTTGAATGATATCCTTGCTGGATAGAGTATTCTTGGATTCAGTCCTTTGCTTTGCATCACTTTGTAAATTTCCGTCCATTCTTTTCCGGCCTGATGTGTTTCTGTTGAGAAGTCATTTGATAATCTAATGGGAGATCCCTTGTTTGTAACTTTCCGTCTCTCTCTTGCAGCTTGTAAGATTCTCTCTTTGTCCTGAACATTTACCATGGTAATTATGATGTGTATTGGTGTGGGTCTTTTCGGGTTCACCTTGTTTTGGACTCTCTGGGCTTGTGTGACTTTTTTCTTCCCCACCTCAGGGAAGTTTTCTGATATTATTTCTTCGAGTAGGTTTTCTAATCCTTGTTCCTCTTTCTGTTGTTCTGGCACCCCTATTATTCGTATTTTGTTTCGTTTCATGTTGTCCCAAAGCTCCCTTAGGCTCTCCTCCTGTCTTTTAATTTTTTTCTCCAATTGCAATACAGTTTGGGTGTGTTTTGCTTCCTTGTCTTCTAATTCACTAATTCGGTCCTCTGCTTCTCCTAGTCTACTGTTGATACTTTCAATGGTGTTTTGTTTTTTTTTTGCAGCTATATCACTCTTCATTTCTTCTTTGGTCTTACTTAAGTTGTTGATTTTTTCATCTGTTTCTTCTAGCTTCTTGCATATGTTATTGATTTTTTCCTCCGTCCAGTTTATGAACTCCAAGACCCTTATTCTGAATTCTTTTTCAGTCATTTTGCATGCCTCTGTATCACTTAGCTGCTTTTCTGGCGAGTCCTCTTTTTCTTTCCTTTGGGGGTTTCTTCGTCTACCCATCTTTGATCTCACTGACATATCTAGACATTGAGTCGTTCAGTGGCTGCTCCCTTGGTGGCAGTGACCCCTTGGACTGTGGTTGCTCTTCAGGTGGTTGCGGTAGCAGCTGCTCTTCAGTTGGCAGCAGCTCCTCTGGTGGGTGCTGTTCACAGCTGTGGTAGCTCTTCTGGCTGGTAGGGGGAGGTTTCACGTACAGCTGCTGTTCCTCAGACAGAGGTTGTGGTGCTCAGGAGGCTGCTGTTGTTTGGATCTGCTGCGTTGATTTAAAGGCACAAAATACAACACAACAAGGCACCGCGTACCAGGCACCACTCTGTGTTGTTGCTGGGATTCCCTCTCTGAATTTTGAGGGTGTTCAGGAGCCAGCAACTGGGGATGTGGGAATCTCAAAGCCTGTGGCTGAAACAATATGACCTTGTCCAGGGAGGCAAGTCCTCAGTAACTCACCAAGGTGTCCAGAGGTAGGCATCAAGGATGGGGATGTCATGGATGCTGCTGAGGGAGCCGTGCACCCTTGGTTTGAGAGGCAAATGACCAGTGGCAGCTCACAGAGGGGCACAGGAGCTGTCTTCCAGGTGTGAGTGCTTGTGGTTCCCACATGTTGGATCGGAGAGATTGTGGAGTGCCACCAGACCCATGGAAGGAGAAGTCCCAGTTTCTGCTTCAGATGTGTGTCCTTAGTTGTATATGCATGCCCAGCGGCCACTTACAGAGGCACCCAAGAAATGTCTTCTGGGGCAGTGGGCTCAGGGGCCCCGTGTGCTTCAGTGGCACTACTGTGGGGACTGGATGCTGTCAGCCTGGGTTGTGCCTTGCAGTGGCTCAGAGAAGCACCCCAGAGCTGCCTTCTGGGGCAGCAGGCTCAGGGTGCTAGGCATTGTATTGGTGCAACTGCGGTGACCAGGGGTCAGCAGTCAAGGAGGGGGTAAGTCTAAGTTTCTGTTGCCAGGGCCTTGTGCCCTTGGTTGGATATGAGTATGCCTAATGGCGGTTCACAGAGGCACCCGGGAGTCACCTGCTGGGGCGGCGGAGGCAAGGGGCCTGCGTGCTGAAACCATAGGACCATGGTGTCTGTGGGAAGGCAGCTGGGAAGGGGGAGTCCGAATTTCTACTGCTGGGGCTGTGCACCCTTGTTTGGTTACAAGCAAGCCCAGTGGGGGCTCAAAGAGGCACCCAGGAGCTGCCAATAGTGGCAGCAGGCTCAGGAGGCCTGCATGCTGGAAAGGTGCAACTGAAGTGTCCAGAGGTCAGAAGCCAGGGAGGGGGAAGTCCCAATTTTTGCTGCCTTGTACTTTTGGTTGGATTCACACATGCCCAGCAGCAGCTCAAAGAGGCACCTGAAGCTGTTTTCCAGGGTGGCACACTCAGAGTGGCCCTCATGTTGAAGCTGCATGACTGCGGTGTCTGTGTGCAGGCAGGTAGGGAGGGGGAAGACCAACTTTCTGTTGCTGGGACTGTGTGCCCTTGTTTGGATATGAGCGCACCAAGCTGGGGCTCACAGAGGCACCCAAGAGCTGCTTGTGGGGCAGAAAGCCTTTGTGTTAAAGCTCACTTTGTCTGGTATTGTGTATGGCTATCCCAGCAATACATAATTTTAAAAATTATCATTTTTGACTACTGCTGAAATTTCTCCTGGGGTGGCCAGCTCTGCCACAGAGACTGTGCCATCTTGAAGGGGAGAGTAGCTGTGATCAGAAGTCCAGCCTTACCTTCACTCAAGAAGACCTCAGATACCACCTGGGACCCTTCAGCCACAACGCCCAGGGACCAGCTGCAAAGGCTATAACCCACAAACACCAAGACTCCAGTCTCCCCGGCTGCGGGTGCCTAAAATGTTTGTCTAGGGGGAGACAAGGTGGCAGCCGAATAGGCAGACAGGTCCTGCACCCTCTCACAGAGCAAGTAGAAGAAACAGCTGAATCGAATAACATCTACCAGGCATTGGCAAACTAGACACAGCTGGTGAGGCAATCTGTGGACAGGAAGGTCAGAGATCGCCTGGAAAGAGGTGGGATCAGGGATTTGGGCTGCAGGGAGAAACATTGGCAGCCAGGACTAGAGTTTCAGAGGGAGACTGTGCTGCACCAAATTTGCATCCTTTGGGGTCAGTGTAGCCCTTGAATGTGGAAGGGGGTCCACAGGGCTGCTGGCAGCAGTGGATTCTAGATCTAAGTCCACAGCCACGGGAGACTTTGCCCAGAAAGGCAGCCTGAAATTTTATACTGGCTGTGCAGTGCCAGGGGGAGAAAGACGCGAGGTAGCGCGGTTGCTCTATCTTTATAATTTCCATACTTTTACTTGCTAAACCGAGTGTATAGTATCTTTCAATTAAAAACACTCACTGAGACTGCAGGGGGAGGTGGTTTTTGTGGAAACTGGGAGAGAAGAATAGGGACAGATGATCAGGAAGCCAGCTCTGGGTGTGTCCATCCCTCCAGTCCTGAACAGACATTTTTCTCCTGAAGATCAGGCTCCTCCTAGCAGTCCAGCTGCACCCAGTCTTGAGCATGACAGGAAAAGGAAGATTCTAAATACCCCAAGAAAACCCTGGGGGACTGGATTAAGGGGCCATTTGGCCCCGGAAACTAATACAGAAACACCACCACCTAGGGTTCATGTCAGAAAATAGACACTTGTGTAAATATGACTGAAAGCAGGCAGAAAAACAAAGTGGGCAAATTGATCCTGACTATTTGAAACCAAGGTTGTGGCGTATGACACAGAGAAGGAGTGGATTGCTGGGAACTTCAACACTGTGCTGACTACCTGACAGGAAACTGAGACATGGCAGGTGGAACAGTAGAGAGGGGTCTTAAATCAGCCCCCATGGGACATTTAAGCTCTGCTGAAGTGAACGAACTTCACTACTTCACTTTTTTATTTTTTTAACTTTTACTTAAGGAACTAAAATTTTTTTTCACTTTATTTTAGTATTTTTATTATTATTTTAATTTTATTATTATTATTTTTTACCTTTCTTTTTTTAATTTAAATTTTTATTTTTTTGGATTAGTGTTCTACATTCTATTTTTATTTTTTATCATTATTTTACACTATTTCAGCTTTTCCTTTATGCCAACACTTTCTTCCTCACTTTTCCTTTTCTCATCCTGTTTTTATTCTCCTGGTCCTGCTTTAGTTTTTCTCTATCCTTTCTTTTTACTTCTTGTTCAAAATTGATCTTTATCTTTTTTATTGATATATTACTATTAAAGTAGTTTCTGTTGGCCTACTCATATATCTAATTTCCTCTCCTCTGCTCCAAGTCCATGCACACTTTTCTTTTCTCTTTTTTTGCTAGCCAAAGTTTTTTCTTCTTGTTGTTGTTAGTTTTTTTTTAATTTTATGCTTTTGTTTTTCCTCTCCGTTCTTGTTCTCTTCTTCTACTAATAGCTTAATTAGTTTCAATCACCAACTCAGGCTTATCTGCTCTCTATTCTCCTTTTCCAAAAATAGATGAATACATAAATAGGTAGATTAAAGAAAGGGAAAAATTACATATATATATATATATATATATATATATATATATATATATATATATACACTAGAGGCCTGGTGCACAAAATATGTGCATGGGGGTCTGCACTTTCTCTATTCTGGGACCCTTTGGGGGATATCTGACTGCCTACAGGATCGGGCCTGAACAGGAAGTCAGACATCCCTCTCACAATCCAGGACCACTGGCTCCTAACATCTCACCTGCCTGCTTGCCTGATTGCCCCTAACCAGTCTGCCTGCCTGCCTAGTCATCCCTAACTGCTCAACCCTGCTGGCCTGGCCACTCCTAATTGCTCTCCTCTGCCGACCTGGTTACCCCTAACCACCTCTTCTTTGGCCCCCACCACTGTGGCTTTGTCCAGAAGGATGTCTGGAAGGATGTCTGGTCTAATTAGCATATTACCCTTTTATTAGTATAGATATATACATTTCTAATATATATTTTTTAATATATATATTTTTAAATTATTATTTTTTTCAATTATCATTTTCTACTATTTTTTGTATTTTGTTTTTTACTTTTCTTCTTACTAGTATAGACTCATTCTCTTGCTATATCCCCTATACTGAATCATGGCCATTTCCCCATTCATTCAATTCCTTGACCTCACCTTCTGGAAATAAGCTCTGCCTCTTCAGATTTAGCTTCCTGCCTTCTTTTCTGGGTGTTTGTTGTTTGCATTTTTTTGGATTAGTTCTTGGTTTTTTGGACTAGTTCTTGTTTTTTTGGAGTTTTCTCCCCATATACATATATTTTCTCCTACTTTTTTTCTTCTTTTTCTCTTCTGTATTACCTTTTTTTTTCTTTTCTCAATATCATTTTTGCACTCTTTTCTCTCCCCTAATTCTCTTTTCTTTGGTGGTCACCTATATTTGGAGTTATTTGTATCATGAATACATTGTGTATTGTAAATACACAATGTATTCTCTGTATTGTGTCTTGTTGAGTTTTATTTTGTGCCTTTAAGTCAACATGGTAGACAGTGAGCCACATGAACAGACACCCTGAGAAGAGTGAAAATGGGGAGACAAAAGCAGCCCACATATGAAAGGAAAGGAGGAATCACCAGAATAGCATGTAAATGAAATGGAGGCAAGCAATTTGTCAGAGAAAGAATTCAAAGCAATGGTCATAAGGACAATGAAAAGGATGGAACACAAATTCAACAACATGTGTAAGTACCAAGAGGAAATGAAGAACCAAGAAGAAATGAAGAATGACATAGCTGAAATAAAGAACACAACAGAAAGCATCAACACTAGACTAGAAGAAGCTGAGGACTGCGTCAATGAGCTAGAAGACAAGGTAGGAAAAAATACCCAAGCACAGCAGCAACTGGAAAAACAAACTTAAAAAACAGAAGAACCTAAGGGAGCTTTGGAACAACACAAAACAAAACAACATCTGCATAATAGGGGTCCCAGAAGGAGAGGAAACTGAGCCAGGAGTAGAAAACCAGTTTGAAGAAATAATGACAGAAAACTTCCCTGATATTGGGAAGAAAAAACTCACACAAGTCTAAGAAGCTCACAGAGTCCTAAACAAGATGAACCCCAGAAGACCGACACCAAAACACATTATAATTAAATTGGCAAAAACTGATGAAAAAGTAAGAATCTTAAAGGCTGCCAGAGACAGAAAGTTCCCTATGAGGGATGTCCCATCAGACTATCAACTGATTTGTCAACAGAAACATATCTGGCCAGAAGAGAATAGAATGAAATATGCAAAGTAATGCAAAGCAAGGGACTGAATCCAAGAATAATATATCCAGCAGGGCTATCATTCAAAATGGAAGGGGAATTCAGGAGCTTCACAGACAAAAAAGAACTAAGGGAGTTTATTACCACCAAACCAGCAATGCAAGAAATGTTAAAGGGACTGCTGTAAAAAGAAGAAATAGGAATGGAAGAAGGAACACTGGCATAAAGAATAAAAATGGTGACAAACAAATACCTACCAATAATAACCTTAAATGTAAATGGATTAAATGCTCCAATCAAAAGACATAGGGTAGCTGAATGGATAAGAAAACATGACCCATATATCTGCTGTCTACAGGAGACCCATCTCAGAACAAAGGACATACACAGACTGATGGTGAAGAGATGGACAAAAGTTTTTCAGGCGAATGGAAATGAAAGAAAAGCTGGGGTAGCAAAGCTTACATCTGACAAATTAAACCTCAAAGTAAAGGCCATAACAAGATATGAGGAGGGATACTTCAGAATACTAAAGGGAGCAATTCAAAAAGAAGATATAATTCTGGTAAATATATATGCACCCAAATACAGAAAAAAAATTCTGGAAGACATCAAGGGAGAGATCAATAGCAATACAGTCATAGTAGGGGACTTTAATACTCCACTATCACCACTGGACAAATCCTCTAAACAAAACATCAGCAAAGAAACAGAAATGTTAAAAAAAACTCACTATATCAGATGGCATTAATTGAAATCTTCAGAACATTTCACCCCTAGACACAGAATATACATTCTTCTCAAGTGCACATTGGACATTTTCAAAGATATACCACATATTGGGACACACGCAAAGTCTTTTCAAATTCAAGAGAATTGAAATCATATCAAGCATCTTCTCAGACCACAAAGGCATAAAACTGGAAATCAACTATAATTAAAAACAATCCAGAAAAATCAAACACATGGAGACTAAATAGCATGCTGTTAAACAATGACTGGGTTACCAGTGAGATCAAAGAAGAAATAAAAAACATCATGGCAACAAACGACAATGAAAACAAAACAATCCAAAATCTATGGGACACAGTGAAAGCAGTCTTTAGAGAGAAGTTCATAGCTCTAAAGGCCTACTTCAAAAAACAAGAAAAAATGGTAATAAATTATCTAACCCTACAATTCAAAGAATTAGAAAGGGAACAACAAGAAAATCCAAGTTTAAAAAGAAGGAAGGAAATAATAAAGATCAGAGTGGAAATAAACAACATAGAGAAAAAAAATACAAAAGATCAATGAAACCAAGACCTGGTTCTTTGAAAGGATAAACAAGATTGATGAACCTCTAGTCAGTCTCACCAAGTAGCAAAGAGAGAGGACCCAAATAAACAAAATCAGAAATGAAAGAGGTGAAGTAACAACCGATCCCACAGAAATAGAAAGGATTATGAAAAAATACACTGAACAACTCTATTCCAACAAACTCGACAACCTAGATGAAATGGACATATTCTTAGAAAAACACAATCTCCCAAAACTCAATCAGGAAGAATCAACAAATCTGAATAAGCTGATAACTAGCAAAGTAATTGAAGTAGTAATCAAAAATCGTACAGCCAACAAAAGCCCTGTTCCGGATGGCTTTACAGGAGAGTTCTACCACACATTCAAAGAAGAACTAAAACTTATCCTCCCCAGATGATTTCCAAAAATACAACAGGAAGGCACACTTCTAAGCTGTTTCTATGAAGCCAGAATTACCATAATTCTAAAACCAGATAAAGACACCACACACACAAAAAAGAGAACTACAGGTCACTATCCTTGATGAACACAGATGCTAAAACACAAAAAAATTCTAGCAAATCAGATCCAGCATTACATTAGAATGATCATACACCATGACCAAGTGGGATTTATTTTGGGATGCAAGGATGGTACAATATCCGCAAATCAATAAATGTGATACATCACATAAACAAATTGATAGATAAAAATCACATAATCATACCAATCTATGCAGAAAAAACCTTTGACAAAAACCCATCATTATTTCTTCATAAAAACTCTTGGTAAAGTGGGAATAGAGGGATCATACCTCAACATAATAAAAGCCTTATATGACAAACCTACAGCCAACATCATACTCAATGGGCAAAAACTAAATCTATTTCCCCAAAGAACAGGAACCAGACAGGGATGCCCACTTTCACTACTCCTGTTTGATATAGTATTGGAAATGCTAGCCATAGCGATCAGACAAGAAGAAGAAATAAAAGGCATCCAAATTGGAGAAGAAGTAAAATTGTCCTTATTTGCAGATGACATGATACTGTACATAGAAAAACCCAAAGACTCCATAATAAAACTACTAGACTTAATAAACAAATTTGGCAATGTAGCAGGATACAAAATTAACACCCATAAATCTACAGCCTTTTTTACACTAATAATGAACTCACAGAAGGAGAAACTAAAATAAACAATCCCATTTACCATGGCATCAAAAAAATTAAGATACCTAGGAAGAAACTTAACTAAGGAGGTAAAACACCTGTACTCAGAAAACTACAGGACATTGAAAAAAGAGATAGAGGAAGACATGTAAATGGAAGAACATATCATGTTCATTGATTGGTCAAATCAACATGATTAAAATTCCATACTACCCAAAACAATCTATAGATTTAATGCAATCCCCATTAAAATACTAACAGCATATTTCAAAGACCAAGAACAAACTCTCCAAAATTCATCTGGAATAAAAAAAGATCCCAAATAGCCACAGCAATCCTGAGAAAGAAGAACAAAGTTGGAGGGATCACAATACGAGATATATTACCAAGCCACTGTTCTCAAAACTGCCTGGTGCTGGCACAAGAACAGACACATAGACCAATGGAACAGAACAGAGGCCCCAGAAATTGGCCCAAGCCATTATGCTCAATTAATATTTGACAAAGGAGGCAAGAGCATACAATGGAGTCAACACAGCTCTTCATTGAATGGTGCTGGGAAAGTAGGTCAGATACATGCAAAAAAAAAAAAAAGAAGAAGAAGAAGAAGAAAAGAAACTCGACAACCTACTTACACCATACACAAAAATAAACTCAAAATGGCTAAAATACTTAAATGTAAGATGGGAAACCATAAAAATCTGAGAAGAATCCATAAGCAGCAAAACATCAGACATATGTCGTAGTAATATCTTTACCAATATAGCTCCTAGGGCAATGGAAACTAAGGAGAAAATAAACAAATGGTACTACATCAAAATAAAAAGCTTCTGCACAGCCAATATACCCTCAACAACACACCAAGAAAGCGCACTGCATGGGAGAAATCATTTCTCAATGCTATTTCAGATAAGGGTTTAATCTCCAAAATTTACAGAGAACTCATACAACTTAACAAAAGGAAGATAAATAATCCAATCAAAAATTGGCAAAGGACCTAAATAGACACTTTTTGAAAGAGGACATACATAAGGCCAGGAGACATATGAAAACTTGCTCAAAGTTACTTATCATCAGAGAGATGCAAATCAAAACGACAATGAGGTATACCATCTACCACCTGTCTGAATGGGTATCATCAACAAACCACAAGTGCTGGTGAGGATGTGGAGAAAAAGGAAACCTCCTGTACTGCTGGTGGGAATGCAAACTGGTGCAGCCACTGTGGAAAACAGTATGGAGTGTCCTCAAAAAATTAAAAATGGAACTCCCATTTGACCCAGTAATCTCACTTCTAGGAATATATCTCAAGAAACCAGAAACACCAATCAGAAAGGGTATATCTGCCCTAACCAGTTTGGCTCAGCAGATAGAGCGTCGGCCTGCAGACTGAAGGGTCAAGGGCATGTACCTGGATTGCGGGCACATCCTCAATAGGGGGCGTGCAGGAGGCAGCTGAATCCATGTTTCTCATTGATGTTTCTAACTCTGTATCCCTTTCCCTCTCCCTTCCTCTCTGTAAAAAATCTATATATATATATATATATATATATATATATATATATATATATATATATATATATATATATATATATATAGAAAGGGTATATCCATCCCTGTGTTCATAGCAGCACAATTTACCATAGCTAAGATTTGGAAACAGCCTAAGTACCCATCAGCAGATGAGTGGATTAAAAAACTGTGGTACATCTACACATGGAATACTATGCTGCTGTAAAAAAGAAGGAATTCTTAACCATTTGCAACAGCATGGATAGAAATGGAGAGCATTATGCTTAATGAAATATCCAGTCAGAGAAAGATAAATATCACATGATCTCACTCATATGTGGGATATAATGATCAACATAAACTGATGAACAAAAATAGATCCAGAAACAAATGTCAGGGGATGGGAGGGGCTTGAGATCAACCAAATGACTTGAATGAATACATATTAGCATAACCAATGGCCACAGACACTCGGGTTGTAGGGGCTTGCTCTTGGGGGTAGGAGTGGCTGGGGGGTGTCAATTGGGGGGAAAAGGAGACATATGTAATACTTTAAACAATAAAAAACAATAAAAATGATCATGTTCATGAAATGTCTTTTTCCATCTCTTTAAGTTTGTGTATGTCTTTCCATCTGAAGCATATGTGTAGGTCTTCTTTTCTTATCCATTCAGCCGCCCTATGTCCATTTACATTTAAAATAATTATTTTTAGATATGTACTTATTGCTATTATTTAAAACTAGAGGTCCTGTGCATGAATTCGTGCATGGTTGGGGTCCAGCTGGGCCAGCTGGGGGGAGGGGCCATGGGAGGTTGGCCGGCCAGGGGGAGGGTCTTCCTGCAGCTTCAGGGAGGGGCCTGGAGAAGACCCACTGAGCTGGAGCTGAGCATGGGCCTCAGGCTTCCCAGGGAGGATGGCCTCAGCAAGGAAACAGAAACCACCAGAAGGCTCTGCAAATAGGCCCTGAGCTCCCTTTGGCCAGATGGACTCAGAGCTGGTGACTCTGTGTATACATTAGACATAGCCCAGAACTTGCCTTTGTTTGTTAGTCAAATCCATTGCATTGAAAAACTTATTCCCCTTCTTCTCTTTGGGCCCTTACAAAAATACAGGCCAATTGGAAGACATGGGCTCCAGTGGCAGAGCCCCAAAATCACCTGGAATTTAGGGCTAAGATAACTGGATAGCAATCTCCCAGAATACAGTTTTACTGTCTTAATTCTCCCCTAAAATGTGCCCAGCTGCTCCTCTTTAGCCAGCATAGACTGAACTAAGAAACCAAAGACTGAGTTTCCTTTGAGGTGAGATCCACTGGGAGCCAGCTTGTGGCAATGCCCCTCACAGGCTGCTGCCTTCCCCCCAAGCTCAGTGTGCTCTGAGCTGGTCTGTTTCTGGTGGTGCCGGGTCCTGGGCTGCTGGTCCAGTGGCAATTACACAGGGTTTCTCTCTGCCACCTTCCTGGCCTCCCGAGCAGTACTCTCCAGCCCAGCGTGCCAGGCAGCTGTTGCTAGAGCTGGAACTCAGAGGGCTAAGGAGCTGGACCTGCAGGTGACCAGGTTGCACCTCCCACCCCACTTCTCAGTCTTGCTCACATGGATTGGGCCAAAGCCCATTGCCCAAGACTGGCACCATTAGGGGAGGGTCATAGCGGAGAGAGGGGCACCCTGACCTCCAGCCTTGGTGATGATCATCTCGGTGCCCAGCTGATTGAATTCACCCCACAGAGCCTTCACCCCAAGCTGCACGCTCACACTGGCCACCTTCGCATTCTTCTTTACAGGTACCTTGGCGGTAGCCATGTATCTGGCCCTGGGGCCCACAGGCTTGGCAGTGGTGCTGGTGGCTGCCTCTGCCACTTGCACATCAGAGCTACTGGTCGTTCTGGTTATTCTGCCATAATGGTCACTGGGCTTTTATTATTCTATCTAATAAAAGAAACATGGTAATTAGCCGTAACTTCGCTACCCTTCCCATTGGCTAATCAGCGAGATATGCAAATTAACTGCCAACCAAGATGGCGGCCGGCAGCCAGGCAGCTGATACGAACATAGAGGCTTGCTTGCTCCAGTGATGGAGGAAGCCAGGTTCCCTGCCTGCCGGCCTCTCAGCTGCTCTCTAAGAAACATTGTTACAAATATAGAAGCTAAACAAAACCCCAGAAACCTGCTTTCAGTCAGCTGGGATCTCAGAGCTGGAGTCGCAACAAAGTTTCAAATACAGAAGGTAAACAAAGTCCAGAAACCTGCTTTCAGCAGCCGAGGTCTCAGAGCTAAAGCCAGCTCTCAGCTCCAGTGACAGCCATAGAAGGTAAATAAAATCCCAGAATAAAAAAGAAAAAAGAAATAAAAGTAAGGTTGGGAACTTCAGTCACCCGCCAGCCTGAAAATGGCGCTCAGCCCCTCACCCAGACTGGCCAGGCACCCCAGTGGGGACCCCCACCCTGAAGGGGGTGTGACTAGCTGCAAACAGCCATCATCCCCTCATCCAGGCTGGCCAGGCACCCAAGTGGGACCCCCACCCTGATCCAAGACACCCTTCAGGGCAAACCAGCCGGCCCCCACCCATGCACCAGGCCTCTATCCTATATAGTAAAAGGCTAATATGCCTCCCAGCACCAGGATCAGCAGAGCTGTGAGGCCTCCCCGCCTGTGATCAGCAGAGCCACAAGGCCTCCCGAACCCAGGATCAGCGGAGCGGCGAGGCCTCCTGGCCTGGGATTAGCAGAGCCATGAGGCCTCCTGAACCCGGGATCAGTGGAGCAGCGAGGCCTCACTGCCCTGTTGTCAAGCGGAGCCACGAGGCCTCCTGGCCCCTGGAGCAGTGTGACAGGGGGCAACCCCATGATCGCCCTTCGGCTCTGTTTGTGACAGAGGGCGGGGTCACAACCTCCCTATCTGCTCTGCTCTGTTCGTGACAGGGGAAGGCGCCCCAACCCCCTGATCGGCCCTGCTCTATGCCTGATAGGGGGGAGCTCCCCAACCCCCTGATCAGCCCTGCTCTGCGTGTGACAGGGTGGAGCTGCAACCTCCCCATTGGCCCTGCCTTGAGTGTGACAGGGTGTGGCACTCCAACCCCCCAATCGGCCCTACACTGAGCGTGACTGAGGGTGGCATCGCAACTTCCTGGTCCACCCTGCTCTGTGCATGGCAGGGGGATCTCCCCAACCCCCTGATCGGCCCTGCTCTGTTGGTGACAGGGGGGAGCTCCCCATCCCCTTGATCGACCCTGCTCTGTGTGTGACAGTGTACAGAGCCCTAACCCCCCTGATGGGCCCTGCTCTGTGCATGACAGGGGACAACACCCCAACCCCCTGATCGGCCGGCTCTGTATGTGACAGGGGTGGCGCCACAACCCCCTGATCTGCCCTGCTCTATGCGTTACAGGGGGTGGCGCCGCAACTGCCCCATCGACCCTGCCTTGAGTGTGACAGGGGGAGACACCCCAATCCCCCTGTCGGCCCTACCCTGAGCGTGACTGAGGGTGGCATCGCAACCTCCTGATCCACCCTGCTCTGTGCATGATAGGGGGTGGCGCCCCAAATCCCCAATTAGCCCTGCTCTGAGCCTGACCAGGGGCTGCGGGGCAGGCACCTAGGGATTGGGCCTGCCCTCTGCCACCTGGGAGTGGGCCTAAGCCAGCAGGTTGTTATCTCCCGAGGGGTCCCAGACTGTGAGAGGGCACAAGTGGGGCTGAGGGATATACCTCCGCCCCTGCCAGTGCACAAATTTTTGTGCACTGGGCCTCTAGTATAGATAATATTTTCAATCTCTTTTTTTTCTTCTTTTTCTTGTAGAAGTCCCTTTAACATTTCTTGTAATACTGGTTTGGTGGTGGTGGACTCCTTTAGTTTTCTTGTCTGGGAAGCTCTTTATCTCTCCTTTGATTTTCAATGATAGCTTTGTTGGGTGATCTTGGTTGTAGGCCTTTGGTTTTCATCACTTTGAATATTTTGTGGCAACAGCTTTGGGCCTGCCAAGTTTCTGTTGAGAAATCAGCTGACAGACTTATGGGAGCTTTTCTTCTTTTTCTCTTGATGCACTTAAGATTCTCTATCTTTAAACTTTGCCATTTTAATTATGATGTATCTTGGTGTGGGCCTCTTTGGGTTCATATTGTTTGGTACTCTGTGCTTCCAGGGCTTGTATCTCTTGTATGTCCATTTCCTTCACCAGATTAGGGGAGTTTTCCATAATTATTACTTCAAATAAGTTTTCAATTCCTTGATTTCTCTCCCCTCATTTGGTATCCCTATGGTGTGAAGGTTGGTATGCTTGATGTTGTCCCAAAGCCCCTTAAATTATCCTCATTTTCTTTGATTTCCCCCCTTTTTTCCCTGTTCTGACTTGGTGTTTCCACTATCTATCTTCCTAATCTCTCATTTGATGCTGTGCTTCATCTAATTTGTTAATACCTTTTACTATACTCTTTATTTCAGTTATTGTAGTCTTAATTTTTTACTTAAAAATTGTTTCTATGTCCTTTTTCATGCTGTTGAAGCTCTCACTAATTTCTTTGAGCATTGTTATAACCATTGTTTTAAACTTTATATCAAGTAGATTGTTTGCCTTCATTTCATTTAGTTCTTTTTCCAAAGATTTTTCCTATTCTTTTATTTGGGGCATGTTCACTCGTCTCCCCATTTTTGCTACCTCCCTGTGTTTGTGTCTATGTATTAGATAAAGCTATTTCATTTACTGGTCTTGGTAGAGTGGCCTTATATAGTAGGTGTCCTGGAGGCCCAGTGGTGCAGTCTCCCTGGCCACCTGTGCTGGGTGCTCCAGGTGTGTTGTTTGTGTGGGTTGTTTGTGCCCTGTTGAGTTAAACTTTGATTGCTATTGGCAGATCAATGGAGGGGATTGACCCTCAGGCTAATAAGTAATGAGGACTGGCCATGACTACAGTGGAGGAGCTTTTGTGCAGGTGCTGACCTCACATAGTAGGATTTGCTTTAGTGGGGCTCTGGTGTTTGCTGTGTCTGTCATTTGCTGAGATGGTGGGTGGTGCTCTGGAATGGTCTGAATGTGGACACAGGTGTGTTGGTTCTGGGGCCTCTTGGGAGGTCAGGCCAAGGTCAACTGCTGCCTGTATGCTTCCTGGGGCCACCTTGTATGAGCTACAAAGTGATCTGCTGATGACTGCCACTTGTGTAGAACTTGGAGGTGCCTGGGAGAAACTAAGTTGTAAACTGAGGTTGTTGGATACCACTAGTGCTGGAGTTGGGGCTGCTTAGTAAGAGGTATGGGGCTTGCCAAGGCCAGATACTACTTGTTTGGGGTTTGTGAACCTTTGAGAGATTTTACGGTAGTCTGCAGCATGAGGCAAGACAGGCCATTTGTATGAAAATGCCACTGGAATCAGTTTGTATGGGCCTTCAGGTTTGCTGTGGCCTTCAAGTTTACTGAGGGAATCACCAGGGTAGGTAGAACAGTGTTAGCCAGGTTGATGGAGATTCAGATCTGATATTTGCCTACACCTGCAGAGGGAGGGCTCAGTAATGTAACAATGGTTTCTGCCAGCACTTCTGTCTGGGAGAAAGCTGCTGTTCCAGCCCTAAACCTGAAGCTAGACAATTGAGCTCCTCCCTTATGTCCCTGGGGCCTTTCAAGCTGCTGTCCCGGCGCTGGAGCTCAGAAGGAGTGAGTACTTCATTAAGTAAATTGACAGGCTCTTTAAGAGGAATGCCTAGGGCTCCAGCAACCCTCCATCTCACTCAGCCACAATCCTGCTGGTTGTTACAGTCAGAAGATATGGGGACTGTCTTCTTAGCGCTGGAACTCTGGGGAACCCAGTGTGGGGCTAGGACCTTTCATTCTTCAGGGGGGCCTCCATAGCTGATATTTCCCTTCTGATCTTTAATTGCTACACATGAATATGAGACCAGCCCATTCTGTGCCTCCATTCCTCCTACCAGTCTAAATGTGGCTTCTTCTGTAAAAAGCCAATCCTAAAAGGTTACATACTGTGTGATTCCATTTATATAACAGTTTTGCAATGAAAAAGTTATAGAAATGGAGAAGAGATTAGTGGTTGCCAGAGGTTAAGGAGGGAGTAGGAGAGGGAAGAAAATAGGCGTGGCCATAAAAGGGCAACATGAGGGATTCTTGCATTGATGGAAATGTTTTTTATTGTCACTGACTACATCAATATCAATATCCTGATGTACTAGAGTTTTACAAGACAGAAAACTCGAATATTTCTGCATTACTTCTTACAGCTGCATGTGACTGTATAATTATCTCAAAATAAAAAAATAATAACTAAAATAAAAGTTAAATAATAATGGAATGAAATTATGGCTTGGATTATGCATTGGAAATGATAATTGATATAAAGGATAATATTGGAATAATTGGAAAAAATTAAATATTGACTATATATGTTAGAAAATTGTATTGTATCAATATAGATTTCTTGAACTTGAGAATAATTGCACTGGGGTTATGTAGGAAAATATTTTTTATTATAGGCAATATACTGGATTACTTAGGGCTAAAGAATTTTAATCCCTGTAATTTCATCTCAAATAGTCTAGCAAAAATACCTCAACACTGATTTAATATATATACATATAGGGAGTATGTGTGTGTGTGTGTGTGTGTGTGTGTGTGTGTGTATGAGAGACAAAAGCTATAAAGGAACTGTGCCAAAATGTTAATGAGTGAAGAGTATATGGGGGTCATTGTAATATTTTTGTATGCTTAAAATTTATTTTCCAAAATAAAATATTTAATTTTAAAAAAAGTCCTCTTTTTTTTTTTTTTTTTAATCCTTGCCAGAGGATAATGACTAGGGAAGGTAACAGATGCCATGCCATAGTCTGTCTTAATTCTACCTGAAACCCATGAGTGGGGCCCTATCTAAGAATACACCAGATGATTCAAGGCCACTCTAAGCATGAACTAATAGGGGGTGCTCAAGGTTAGATACTTTATGCAGATACAAGGTTGCCGGAAGCTTTACACTGAGCAGAAGTACCTTTCTGTAGTAAATGCTGATGGCAAAGTGCCTTCTTTGTTTGAGATTGTTTGAACATGTATATAAGCTGTCACTGACCAACCAGCTATGGCTGCTATTGTGTGGAATAAAGCATGTCCCATTTGCCTGCTTGTACATATGTGTTCTGTAACGGGGTGACCTGCAGAGATGACCACCAGGCACTCAGATCAAAATTTAGGAGCCTTTATTAAGCTGGCCAGCGACTACAGTTACAGCACCTTGCCGAAGCAGAGGCTGAACTGCAGTGCCGACTACAGGAGTTACATTTTATTATTAAACTAGAGGCCTGGTGCACAAAAGTTTGCGCACTTGGGGGGGGGGGTCCCTCAGTCTGGCCTGTGCACTCTCGCAGTCTGGGACCCCTTGGGGGATGACCACCTGTTGGCTTAAGCCTGCTCCCCGGGAGATTGGGCCTAAGATGGCAATCAGACATCCCTCTGGCAGCCTGGAAACCCTCGGGGAATGTCCACTTGCCAGCAGGGAGCAGACCTAAGCTTCAGTCATACATCCTTAGCGCTGCTGAGGAGGCAAGAGAGGCTCCCACCACCACCGCTATACTGGCAGCCATCAGCCTGGCTTGTGGCTGAGCAGAGCTCCCCCATGTGGGAGTGCACTGACCACCAGGGGGCAGCTCCAGCATTGAGCGTCTGCCCCCTGGTGGTCAGTGTGTGTCATAGTGACCAGTCATTCCCAGACTTTCTGCTGTTAGGGTCAGTTTGCATATTACCCTTTTACTATATAGGATAGAGGCCTGGTGCACGGGTGAGGGCTGGCTGGTTTACCCTGAAGGGTGTCCCGGATCAGGGTGGGAGTCCTGCTTGGGTGCCTAGCCAGCCTGGGTGAGGGGCTGATGGCTGTTTGCAGCTGGTCGCGCCCCCTTCAGGGTGAGGGTCCCCACTGGGGTGCCTGGCCAGCCTGGATGAGGGGCTGATGGCTGTTTTCAGGCTGACCACACCCCCTTTATGATGGGGGTCCACACGGGTGCCTGGCCAGTCTGGGTGAGGGGCTGAGGGCCGTTTTCAGGCTGGCCGGTGACTGAAGCTCCCAGCCTCTGCTTTTTTTTTTCATTCTGGGATTTATTTACCTTCTATAATTGAAACATTGTTGCTGTCACTGGAGCTGAGAGCCAGCTCCAGCTCTGAGGCCATGGCCTGCTGAAGCAGGTATCTGGGGTTTGTTTAGCTTCTGTAATTGAAACTTTGTTGCTGTCACAGGAGCTGAGAGCTGGCCTGCTGAAAGCAGGTATCTGGGGTTTGTTTAGCTTCTATAATTGAAACTCTGTTGCTTTTGGAGCTCAGAGCCGGGCCATGGCAGGCGGGGAAACTTGGCTTCCTCCATCACTGGAACAAGCAAGCCTCCTGCTCTCTTCAGCTGCGTGGCTGCCAGCCGCCATCTTTGTTGGCAGTTAATTTGCACATCTCCCTGATTAGCCAATGGGAAGCGTAGCGGAGGCACGGTTAATTACCCTTTTTGTCTTTTATTAGATAGGATTCTGTGCAGGCCCAGAGAAAAATGTGTCTTTCAAATTCTGGGCCCCAATATGGAGGAAACTCTCTTTATTTATACTTTTTCCAGTCCTTTGTCTCCCAAATTTGGAATGAGACTTCTGGGCCTTCTGAGAGAGAAGGCCTGCATGCTGGGAAGGGGCCATGAGACCATATCTCAAGGCCTGGCCTGGGGTCAGCACTGACAACTCTGTCTGGGGCATAGTTTACGGTCTCTCTGGAATGGGAGTAGTCTTATTTTCCTTATTATTTAAGACAGAAGCCATACTATCAGGGTTAAAATTTCAAACAGCAGTTTTTATATAAGATGGATACTTAGGTTCTTCCGATTTCCCTCACGGAGGAGAGTCAAGTCCTTGGCTGAAGAGTTCGCAACTCACAGTTGGCGTAGTGGTTGACAGGATTCTGGAGTAAGTACCCCTTCTACCCTGTTGGAGGACATATGGCCCCAGACCGGGTTGTGGTATCTGGTAGTGGCCATCCTGAAGCCCCAGAAGAATGGGAGCAAATTCAGGCAATGCTGGAGGTGTTGGAGAAGGCTTTGTCGTCCTTGATGGACCAGATCCCAAAGGACCAGTGGAAAGCTGCCAGGCAGGTAGGCTGATTGCTCCTAACGGCCCTGAAGCTGAGAAGGAGGACTTGGAGGCCTGGGTGCATGCATTAGAGTAGCAGGAGGCAGCCTCCGTGGGACAGGAGGGACTGGGAGAGACAGAGGAAGGCTCGGAGAAGGACGGTGCTACTGCAGGTGTGGAGACCTCTGTTTTGCAGGCACAACCGATGGTGAAGACATATCTGGAACACAAACAGCCTGTGGCCTCAGGAAGTGGAACTCAAGGGCCACCCATGGTTACTGAATTAACCACATATACTTCCTATACCCCTACAGAGCTAAGTTAGGAAAGCAGAGCCAATTCCTGCCGGGGTTCTTATCCCAGCATCAAGAAGGGTTCAGGAAATCTGGAGAAGGCTGTGTGTAGATTAAATAGGAATCCAGAGACAAGCATAATTTTGAAAGGCATTTGGGGGTCAGAGGAGCTTAGCTAAAGGAGCTAAAATTTAAGTTCTAAGGCAGCCGTGGGCAAACTACGGCCCGCTGGCCGGATCCCGCCCGTTTTAAATGAATAAAACTGTTGAAAAAAAAGACCATACCCTTTTATGTAATGATGTTTACTTTGAATTTATATTAGTACACACAAACACTCCATCCATGCTTTTGTTCTGGCCCTCCGGTCCAGTTTAAGAACCCATTGTGGCCCTAGAGTCAAAAAGTTTGCCCTCCCCTGTAATCTAAGGTCTTAAAAGTCTTAGGTCTCTTCGTCTCAGGACCCCATGATTTTTATTAACACAATTTGTCCTGAAGCGAGGCAGAGATATACACATCAAAGGGTCAGCATTTTGTACAGAGTCCATTCTCAGAATGGGGGAATTAGCCTAAGGCTGTTCAGGTGTTTGGCCAGTAGGAGGCAATAACATGTACATTAAGATGCCCTTTAGCTGTCTGGCAGCCAAGAAATCAATTTAATGTATCCTATTCAGGTTTGGGGAAATGCCTTCAGCCATTCCCAGATGCAGCCCTGCTGTCATGCTGGAATTGGTCTCTGGCAACTTCTGGTGTGGCTCTTAAGGCCGTGGGATGAAGGTGCAGATAGCCAAGATGGAGATGTTAGCCTCCATAATGACCCACCCCTCCTTGCAGCAGCAACTGCAGATTAGTTGCTGTTTGGGAGACAGACAGAAAGGTCACTCCCTGATGGACTGGTTAATGGCAGCATCTGGAAGCATTTGGCAGAATGCCGGAGAACTGCCCAACACTATGAGTAAATGGACTACGAATATAGATTTGGTGCAAGTGATATGAGAAATGGGCATGAGACAAGCCATGTTTAACTTGAATACTCGTGGTCCTGATGAGTGTTTTACAAAGCATATGAAAGAATTCTCTCTACCACTCCTCCAGAGGGCAACATTTGGCTCACTGGCAGCTATTCTGATACCTTTTGTAGACCACCGTAGATCACTACAGCCATGGCCAGCTTGGGGTACGTGGAGGTAAAGCCATGAGAAAAGGGAGTAGCAAGACCCATGACTGTGCAGAAGTCTATGGTATGTAAAGCAGTGCCTAAGACAGTGGGCTCTGGATCTGGAAAAGCAGCGGGGGCAGAGCCTGTGAAAATCTCCCACACGCAAATGTGGGTGGACTTGCTGGCTGCAGGAGTTCATCAGCAGCCTAATGACCTGCTGCTGGCTCTGTGGAAACAATTATCAGTAGGACAGCGTTTCCAGCAGCTGCTGATGAAAGGCAGTTCCCTGAGACTGGTGGTCTCCAAGATTACTTAGACTTCCCCTGGGGGGAAGAATATAACCTTCTAGAGTCTGAGAAAAAGGCCAAGGGACCTGGTTAGGAGTAGACCCGTAGGACCAGAGGCCTCATGTTTAACTTACTATTCTCTGGCCCTCCCCGCAATGTGCAATGTGTGTTGGCACTGGTGGACACGGGTGCAGACTGAAGTTTGTTGTATGGTAACCGAAACAGATACACTGTCCCTGAAGCCCATATACATGGGTATGGAGGCAGGACTGTCCATTACAGCAGGCAACGTTGACACTGGGTATTGGCCGCCTCCCCCCGAAGGCCTACACTTTGTTTATCGCCCCCATGCCTGAATACATCTTGGGAATGGATGTACTTAAAGGGTTAACTATTGCAACTGCCCAGTGCAAATTTCGCCTGTGGGTGCATGTGGTAAAGACTACCACAGGAGGGCACCTGCATCATGCAGCTGTGACTCTGCCTAACCCCCGCAGAGTGGCAGTATTGCCTCTCAGAGAGCATGAAGAGATCAGGCAGAGGGTTTTGCAGCTGGAAAAGGCAAAGATCATCCGACCCATGCACAGCCCCTATAATACTTCAATATGGCCTGTGAAGAACCCAGACGGCACCTGGCGAATGACTGTGGATTAGAGAACTGAATAAAGTGACTCCTCAGTTACACTCCGCAGTGCCTCCTGTAACGAACTAGATGGACCGTTTGACTTTGTCTTTGGGCAATATCACTATGTGGTGGATTTGGCTAATGCTTTCTTTTCCATAGATATAGCCCTGGAGAGCCAGGAGCAGTTTGCCTTTTCGTAGGAAGGCCGAAGTGGACTTTTGTTGTTCTCCCTCAAGGATATATGCACAGCCCTACTATCCGTCATGGTCTGGTGGCCAAGATTTAGCCACCTGGGCAAGCCTCTCACAGTGACACTGTTCCATTATATTGATGATATCATGCTACTCATGATTCTCCTGCATATTTGAATGCAGCTGCCAGTAGCCTATGGCAGGTGTTGGACTCATAGGGATGGGCAGTGAACGACTGCAAGGTCCAGGGACCTGGCTTGTCTGTCAAATCTTGGGAGTTGTCTGGTAGAGTAAGACCAAGGTGATATCCGAAGAAGTCATTGACAAAGTGCAGGCTTTTCCCCGTCCTACTACAGTGAAACAGTTACAGACCTATGTTGGTCTTTTGGGGTATTGGAGAGTATTCATTCCCCACCTGGCGAAATTTTTGCAACCCTTGTACCAGTTATGTAGGAAGGGAGCTATATGGGACTGGACTCCAGAGTTGAGGAGCCCTTTCTTGCTGCCAAGAGGGCAGTGGCCCAAGCCCAGACCTTACAGGTGATAGACCCAACACAACCATTCCAGCTGGACAGAACTGTTACTCCAATGGGGTTTGATAGGGGTCTGTGGCGATAGCATGGGCAGAGAAGGGTGCCCATTGGGTTCTGGTCTCAGCTGTGGAAGAGGGCCTCATGGAGAAGCACTTGGCAGTCACTTATGTGGCCTTGCAGGCCTGTGAGGCAATCACAGTACAAAGTAAGGTGCTCGTCATTCACCATAGCTAAAATTTGGAAACAGCCTAAGTGCCCATTAGCAGATGAGTGGATTAGAAAACTGCACATCTACACAATGGAATACTATGCTGCAGTAAAAAAGAAGGAACTCTTGCCTTTTGCAACAGCATGGATGGAACTGGAGAGCATTATGCTAAGTGAAATAAGCCAGTCAGAGAAAGATAAATACCACATGATCTCACTCATTTGTGGAATATAGAGAACAACATAGACTGTTAAATAGGGACAGATCCAAAGACTGAGAAACAGTGATGAGGCTATCAATCCCCAGAAGGAAAGTAGGGGAGGGAGGGGGTAAGGGGAAGAGATCAATCGAAGGACTTGTATACACGCATATAAGCCAAACCAATGGACATGGACAACAGGGGGATGGGAGCATGAGTGTGCAGGCAGGGGGAGGTTGGGGGTTAATGGGAGGGATGAGGACACATTTGTAATACCTTAACTAATAATAATAATAATAATAATAATAATAATAATAATAAAAAGTAAGGTGCTCGTGAAGACTGCCAATACCAGGGGTGGGCAACCCCTGGCACGCGTGCCAAACATGGCACACCGGTAACTTTTGCTGGCACGCGAAACCCTCTCTTATAATCTTCCATTTACAATTTTTTTCTTAATATCAACTTTTTTATTTTTCAGATAAATTCAGTGTAGGTGCATCTTAGATAAATAAATAATTTTACATAACAAGTTATCTTAAAGACCATAGACATGGATTGACGAGAGAGGGGAAGAGCAATTTCTATGCCTCTGCCTTAACTCTCCCTGCCTTCCTAGATCCGACCAGTGTTTTGGTTTCATCCACATATGCTTGTGAATCTTTGTTCTCAGTGATGAATTTTGTTAAGTCTCATAATAGGAGTAGCCTGACGGATGAAAGTAGTAGCTCATGCATATCTCTGAAGGTCACGAAATATAAACCTGGTGTAAAATCTCTGTCATCAGTGATGCAGCCACAAAAGTCCCACTGATAATATCAAATGGAGTCATAAAGTTTTCTGTCAGACTACCAGTGTACAAGTATACATTAAAAATAAATGTATTTTTCATCATCATATACTGTGTTTTTGTCGCTCGAATGAATTTTATTATTTCTTCAAGGTTCTTCACATACGTACACCTTAAGAGATATCAAGTAGGCATAACATGTTCTCAAAAAATTAAGGTTGGCATATAGAAGAATTTTGAGTCAGAGATTTTGCTGGTTTTGGCACGCACTCACAAAAAGGTTGCCCACCATTGGCCTAGGACAAGTGAAGTTAAAAAATAAGCCTTATTTCAGATTGGTTTAAATTGGCTAATTAAAATAAATGAATATTCATAAAAATTTTGTTGTACTGGGCAGAAACTGTTTCTGAAACATTAACTAATTTTTTAAAAATATATTTTATTAATTTTCTACAGAGAGGAAGGGTGAGGGACAGGGAGTCAGAAACATCGATGAGAGAGAAGCATCGATCAGCCGCCTCCTGCACACCCTCTACTGGGGATGTGCCCGCAATCAAGGTACATTGACCGGAATTGAACCTGGGACCCTTCAGTCCCCAGGCCAACGCTCTATCCACCAATCCAAACCAGTTAGGGCAACATTAACTAATTATTTATTTATTTATTTATTTTATTTTATTTTTTATTTTTATTTATTTATTTTTTTATTGCTTAAAGTATTACAAAGGGTATTACATATGTGTCCATTTTCCCCCCTGCCCTAGACAGTCCCCTAGCCTCCCCTATCCCCCAGTGTCTTATGTCCATTGGTTATGCTTATATGCATGCATACAAGTCCTTTAGTTGATCTCTTACCCCCCTACCTCCTGCCCCCCAACCCTCCCTGGCCTTCCCACTGCAGTTTGACAATCTGTTTGAGGCAGCTCTGCCTCTGTATCTATTATTGTTCAAAAGTTTATAATGGTCTCTATTATCCATGAATGAGTGAGATCATGTGGTATTTTTCCTTCATTGACTGGCTTATTTCACTTAGCATAATGCTCTCCAGTTCCATCCATGCCGTTGCAAATGGTAAGAGTTCCTTCCTTTTTAGAGCAGCATAGTATTCCATCGTGTAGATGTACCACAGTTTTCTAATCCATTCATCTACTGATGGGCACTTAGGCTGTTTCCAGATCTTAGCTATGGTGAATTGTGCTGCTATGAACATAGGGGTGCATATATCCTTTCTGATTGGTGTTTCTGGTTTCTTGGGATATATTCCTAGAAGTGGGATCACAGGGTCAAATGGGAGTTCCACTTTCAGTTTTTTGAGGAAACTCCATACTGTCTTCCATAGTGGCTGCACCAGTCTGCATTCCCACCAGCAGTGCACAAGTGTTCCTTTTTCTCCACATCCTCTCCAGCACTTGTCGTTTGTTGATTTGTTGATGATAGCCAGTCTGACCGGTGTGAGATGGTACCTCATTGCTGTTTTGATTTGCATCTCTCGGATGATTAGTGACTTTGAGCATGTTTTCATATGTCTCTTGGCTTTCTGAATGTCCTCTTTTGAAAGGTGTCTATTTAGGTCCTTTGCCCATTTTTTGATTGGATTGTTTATCTTCCTTTTGTTAAGTTGTATGAGTTCCCTATAAATTTTGGAGATTAGGCCCTTATCAGATATGTCATTGGCAAATATGTTTTCCCACACAGTGGGTTTTCTCGTTGTTTTGTTGATGGTTTCTTTTGCTGTGCAGAAGCTTTTTATTTTGATGTAGTCCCATTTGTTCATTTTCTCTTTAGTTTCAAGTGCCCTAGGAGCTGTATCAGTGAAGAAATTGCTTCGGCATATGTCTGAGATTTTGTTGCCTTTGGATTCTTCTAGAATTTTTATGGTTTCCTGTCGTACATTTAAGTCCTTTATCCATTTTGAGTTTATTTTTGTGTATGGTGTAAGTTGGTGGTCTAGTTTCATTTTCTTGCATATATCTGTCGAATTTTCCCAACACCATTTATTGAAGAGACTATCTTGGCTCCATTGTATGTTCTTGCCTCCTTTGTCAAATATTAATTGAGCATATTGGTTCGGGCCAATTTCTGGGCTCTCTATTCTATTCCATTGATCTATATGCCTATTCTTGTGCCAGTACCAGGCAGTTTTGAGAACAGTGGCTTTGTAATACAACTTGATATCTGGTATTGAGATCCCACCTACTTTGTTCTTTTTCAGGATTGCTGCAGCTATTCGGGGTCTTTTTTTATTCCAGATGAATTTTTGGAGAGTTCGTTCTAGATCTCTGAAGTATGCCATTGGTATTTTAATGGGAAGTGCGTTGAATTTATAGATTGCTTTGGGTAGTATGGACATTTTAATGATGTTGATTCTACCAATCCATGAATACGGTATGTTCTTCCATCTGTTCATGTCTTCCTCTATATCTTTTTTCAACGTCCTGTAGTTTTCTGAGTAGAGGTCTTTTACTTCTTTAGTTAAGTTTATTCCTAGGTAGCTTAATTTTTTTGGTGCGATGGTAAACGGGATTGTTTTTTATAATCTCTCTTTCTGAAAGTTCACTATTGGTGTATAGAAATGCCTCAGATTTCTTGGGGTTAATTTTGTATCCTGCTACATTGCCAAATTCATGTATAAGTCTAGTAGCTTTTTGATGGAGTCTCTAGGGTTTTGTATGTATAATATCATGTCGTCTGCAAATAAGGACAGTTTTACTTCCTCTTTTCCAATTTGGATGCCTTTTATTTCTTCTTCTTGCTGAATTGCAATGGCTAACACTTCCAGTACTATGTTGAACAGGATTGGAGAGAGTGGGCATCCCTGTCTTGTTCCTGTTCTTAGGGGAAATGGTGTTAGTTTTTGTCCATTGAGTATGATGTTGGCTGTGGGCCTGTCATATATGGCTTTTATTATGTTGAGGTATGATCCTTCTACTCCCACTTTGCTGAGAGTTTTTATCAAAAATGGGTGTTGAATTTTGTCAAATGCTTTTTCTGCATCAATTGATATGACCATGTGGTTTTTTTCTTTCAATTTGTTTATGTGATGTGTCACATTTATTGATTTGCGGATATTGTACCATCCTTGCATCCCTGGGATAAATCCTACTTGGTCATGGTGTATGATCTTTCTGATGTACTGCTGGATCCGATTTGCTAAGATTTTGTTGAGGATTTTGGCATCTATGTTCATGAGGGATATTGGCCTGTAATTCTCTTTCATTGTGTTGTCTTTACCTGGTTTTGGTATTAGGGTGATGCTGGCTTCATAGAATGAGCTTGGAAGTGTTCCTTCCTCTTGAATTTTTTGTAGTAGTCTGAGGAGGATAGGTTTTAGTTCTTCCTTGAATGTTTGGTAAAACTCCCCTGGGAAGCCGTCTGGTCCTGGGCTTTTGTTTGATGGAAGCTTTTTGATGACTGCTTCAATTTCTTCCATAGTTATTGGCCTGTTGAGATTTTTAGATTCTTCCTGATTGAGTTTTGGAATGTTGTATTTTTCTAGGAATTTGTCCATTTCCTCCATGTTGTCTAGTTTGTTGGAGTAGAGCTGTCCATAGTATTTTTTAACAATACTTTGAATTTCTGTGGGGTCTGTTGTTATTTCGCCTCTATCATTTCTGATTTTGTTTATTTGGGCCCTCTCTCTTTGCTTCTTGGTGAGTCTGGCTAGAGGTTTGTCAATTTTGTTTATCCTTTCAAAGAACCAGCTCTTGGTTTCATTGATTTTCTGTATTTTTTTTTTTTTTTGGTCTCTATGTCATTTATTTCTGCTCTAATCTTTATTATCTCCTTCCTTCTGCTCACTATGGGGTTTTCTTGTTGCTCTCTTTCTAATTCTTTGAGTTGTAGAGTTAGATGATTTACTACCATTTTTTCTTGTTTTTTGAGATAGGCCTGTAGAGCTATAAACTTCCCTCTCAGGACTGCTTTCATTGTGTCCCATAGGTTTTGGATTGTTGTGTTTTCAGGGCAACATTAACTAATTTTTTACTAATGGTTTATCTCATAGTTCAAAACTTGCTTAACATGCAGTGAATCCAAACCAGTCATATTTCTGTGCATAAAATTAAAAAGTTATCAAGACTGCATTGCAAAATTTCCAAAAGCCTCTTAATATTATTTAAATCAAGGAAAGAAGGGGGTAGTGGAATAATCCCCTGTGAGTAAATTACATCAAGAAAATTTTTACCTTTAAAAATTATTTTTCACTTGTAATGCTGAAGACAAGACACCCATGAAAACAGACATGGTGTCAAAATAAGCCAAAGGAAAATGGTTTGGGCACAATGAAAAGAAAGGATCCCAAGTCTATTTTATGGAAAGATTCCTTTATTAACCTTTGGTGGAGAATATGTTTATATATTTCCAGAAAACTCCTCCAAGCCCGTGTGGATTCCTGCAACAATGAATCCCAGAGAGGAACTGAACAGATTGCTCCAGCCACGAAGACAAGAGGAGAAACAGTCCAGAGATGGAGATGGTGAAGATGCCTTGCCATACTAGCAGTCAGCAGCTGTGCATCGCTGCAGGTTGCCCAAGATCAAGGCAGAGAAGGTCAGACCTGCATTGCCACCATTTATCCACCATCCAAAACTAGAATATCATTGCTGGCATGTACACATAAGGAACTGTTGGACATTGAAATTGGGACTCAAAAAACTGTTGGCCCAGGAAGAAACTTACTTCAGACTGATTCATTTGCCTCTCAGCATAACCACTATTGCTTGTCTCATTTTTGTTCTCATATGTTTATTTCTAGTCTGCAGATACAGAATGAAGAGTCTTAAAAGGACTTGAACCCTTCAGGCAGCATTCACTTTTCAAGAATTACTAAGGAAAAGAAACTGGGGAGATGCAGGAAGCCACCCATTGTCTTCACTATCAGAGAAGTGTAAACAAGGATCCCAGAAGGCTGGTGAACCTTGAGCCCATGGCAAGAACCAGAGCTATGCACTGATTGTTTAGTCCAGACAATAGGGGCTCAAACTATTTCCTGACCAAATAGTCTCAGAGTAAATCTTTCTAATATTTACTGATCTTTAAGATAGTCTGTCTGTTACCACAGTTACCTGAGTAAGAGCTAGATGTGTATCCAAAATTGAATAAAAGTTTGGTGAGGCCTGGGCACCAGTGGAAGTCCTTTCTCTTGCATTGGGCTTGCCTGCCTGGCACCCAATATTTCCAAATTATTATTTCTTGTCTCGTCTCTTTCATTTGCGTGCAGCCCCTTCTCCAGGTCCTGAACCCTGAACCCTGAACCATGTGGGATGTGGGGTCACATATGCATCCAATACATGTTAGGTCCTGTGAACCCTGAGGAAGAAGACATCTACGAAGTAGGGCTTCCAGTGGCTAACTGGGCTAAAATTAAAACAAAAACGAACAACAACAAAAACACGGAGCCTAACAGCCATTTTTACATAGGGGCTTCGCACACAAACTATACTTTAGGGAGAAGCCTGTACTGAACTGCCTGCCTGCACTGTGTTCCTGCCATCTGAGCCAGCCTTTACAAAGGAGTTCTTGGAATCCTATTTCAACCAAGAGGACTGCGGCTTTCCCCATCCAATTGGAGCTGCAGCTCCAGCCAACTAGAGTGTCTCTATTCTGACCAATTAAGATAGTGCCTTTTGGGCCAATCAAACTTCAAGGATTGGCATTCTCATTTGCATGAGGACAGACTAGTCAGGGACTAGGGGCAGAGACTCCTGTCCATATAAGCCAGCTCCCCTGGTTTTGAGAGCCTCTTCCATTTCTATTGAAGGTTGCATTCTGGCTGAACTGAAACACTGAAGGTGTCTTCCTGGAACAGAACTGAGCAGAACAGCGCAGGTCAGAGTACACTGGCACAAAATGAGCAGATCAAAGCACAGCAGAGCAGACCAGCACAGTGCAGAGCAAAGCAAAGCAGGCCAGCAAGGAGCTGAGCAGAGCTGTCTAACCAGAGACAGGCCTGGGCTAGGACCACCTGGTCCCAGAGCTGCCTCACTGCCAAGCTGTTTCCCAGCTGTGCTATATTACAATTGAGCTGTTTTGCACTGAATAAAGTTTCCTTCTTATTTTTAAAAAATATATTGTATTGACTTTTTACAGAGAGGGAGGTAGAGGGATAGAGAGTTAGAATCATTGATGAGAGAGAAACATCGATAAGCTGCCTCCTGCACACCCCTGGGGGTGTGCTCGAAACCAAAGTACATGCCCTTGACTGGAATCGAACCTGGGACCTTCAATCTGCAGGCCGAAGCTCTATCCACTGAGTCAAACCTGTTGGGGCAAGTTTCCTTCTTTAAGGCACCCCAAATTGGGGATTCCTGTTAGTGTTGAATTGGTACCAACGACCATCTGTTGACAGTTTAAAAGTCAGACCTTGCCACTGGAAGTTCTAATGAGAAATAAGAAGTGTACTTTCTTTTCCCATTTTGCTCTACCATTCATCTCTTGGATTCTTTTCTGCTGATTATGCAAGCAGCAGAACAATAGAACAGAATAACGACTTTATGCCTACATGCCATATTTCACTGAATCTAAAACGTATTGATTTTAAGGCACATGATTTAAGAAATTATACTTTAGCATTAGGAAAGAAAAAAAATGCTGCCATGTGTACTATGCAATGCCAAGAGATTATGAGTCTAGAAGAGCCTGGCATATCTCAGGGATCTTAAAATGTCAGATGAAAAAAAGATGTCTTCTTGGGATCCTAGACAAAATGCATATATTGAAAACACAGCATACTTAAATGTGCAAGTGCAAAAGCAGACACAGAAGCTCCGCAGAGCGGCTCTGTTGTTGCCTGCCAACTCGCCTATGCAGGCACCCTTCAGCTCCGCCCCTTAGGGCTGAACACAGGGCTCTGCTGAGTTTCACTTTCCATTTCGTGGGAATCAAAAGCCCTGGCGGGGGAGGCGAGGCGTGGCCAGAGCTGGAGCGGCTAGCTAGCACCAGAGCCCTCCTCTGAACTTCCCCAGCATCCAAGTCAGCAGTGGAAGCTTGGCGCTGCCGTGGCACTTAAGGCAAGTTTGGTGCTAATTTGGAAGCTTTCTTTCCAGGAAAGACATCCCACGGGGCTCTACTCATATGCCACCTGGGTAATTAAGAAGTTTATTGGGGAATCTGCAAATTTTAATAATGGTCTGTAGTCATTACATACATATATTGGACCAAGAATTTTTTCCCAAGCTTATATATTTATTTGGACTCTTGCGTGACTTTGAGTTTAACTTAAAAAGAAATTACAGAAATGTTGCAAGCTTTTAAAAACAAAATACAAACTAGGGGTAGAAACAAAAGTTTCTCTTAATCTTCAATCTGCATACCTAAGTTATCGCATGTGTTCCTTGGAGAAATGGGTAGGAGACTAGCACAGGTATACAGCTTTATCTTGATTTATGGAATACTAGCAAAAAATGACAGAAAAGCCTTTTTTTTTTTTTCCTTTTTCATTATTAAAAGATGTGTTGCACAGTTTTGGAACTTGTGCACAATGCTGGGCTTGCAAAGGAGAAAAGTTTAACATGTACACAGGCTCAAAGAAGGTAAGTCCTAATGCCTTTCACATGAGCTCTTTTTTTTTTTGTTTTTGAGAAAGACCCAAAACCCCCTTTTATTTTGGGTTTTATGTGCTGTGTGGTAATCTGTGTGTCCAGCACAGTGCTATCACTCAAAACAACAACAAAACAGCAAATGGTTAAGAATGAAGTCTGGATTTGTTGTTGCCTCGATGGATTGGATTTGGAAGACTGGAGCAGCTTGTATCATGTTCTAGGCATGCTAATTTTATTCCTCTTAGGGCATTTACAGACAGAGTCAGTATTTCTTTCAAAGTCTAGTTGTGAGTGAACGGCCCAATTAGAGACCGGAACCAGGTTTCTTGCATCATGATTTTTGCTGTTTCTTGAACACCCTGATTGATTCTTTGTCTACAGTGACAGTGAGCCTAAGCCAGCTGCTTCTGTCATTCACATTTACTTATTTTAAGGGTAAAAATTTTAGAAAGTGTGGGAGGTAAGTTGGTGTAGCTCTTTGGAACCAAACAATAAAGCTTTAAAAATAACATTATTAATCAATGTCAGCCCAATACATTTAATTTAAAAAATAACAGACTTTATTTTTTACAGCAGTTAGGTTCACAGCAAAATTTAGTGGGAAGTACAGAGACTTCCCAGGCCCTCTACCCCCAGGGTCTGTCATTATGACATCCCCCACCAGAGTGATACATTTGTTAAAACTGATGAATCTACAATAACACATCATTATCATCCAAAGTCCATTCTATGAGCTTTGACAAATGTATAATGCCATGTAGCCACCATTATAGTGTCATACAGAATAGTTTCATTGTCTTAAAAATCCTCTCTTGGAGCCAATTTTGTTTTTTTTGTTGTTGTTTTTTTGTGTGTCATGGATTGAGTTTGAAAATGCAACTTTCTTGGAATGTATCTATTCTCTTTGGTGGGTGCTTGTTGCCACTCGCTTAGCTCAACTGCATGCCGTCTGCCCACTCTGACTTTACCCATCCTTCTTGCATTATAGTTTCACTTTCCTTCTTTTTGTTGCTTCACTTAACTGTCTCCCCTCTGTGATCAGCTCTGAAAGTTGCTGCTTTTTTCTCTTGCCCTTTGGTATCTGGACTGCCAGCCTGCCCAATTGATATACTCCACTGGGTTTTATTGTCCTATTTGGCTGAAGTATTTTCTGGGTCTTGGTATAGTCCAGAACAATGTCTCTGGAAAACACAGGCTGGCCCCTTTCAACTCTTTTTCATCAGATTCCCTTCAGTGTGGTCTCAAAATCCTACTTCTTGCTCATAGAATTGTCAATTGTCATCATTTCTCTTTCAACTTAACTCTCCTAGACTGAGCCTCATAAGAAGAACAACTGTTCATGACTTTTGAAAATAAATATTTTCTAAGAAAAAGAGGTTGTTTGTTAACATGAATTTAATAATCTATTCATTTATATTTAGTTGTTTCCCAACTTCAGATGTCTGCTTTTCTCCACATGTTGTAAAAGAATTAAGAAAAAAAGATTGGGATACTTCTTTTCATTCCTAATTTATCAAGCTTTTGTATCTTGGAACAGGAATGCTATTGCCAACAAAGGCTCCATTAAAATATATTAAATCTATCCTTTAAGTGAATTACTATTTTAAAATTATATATCTATTAATTACAAGATATTTGTAATTTAAGAAAAATAATAAAGAAAAAAATCCCAAAATTATTTGTAATCCCACCAATGAGCATTACCTTTTAATTACATTTTTGGTATATTCATCCCAGTCATTTTTCTATGTGTGTGTGCATGTGTATATAGTAACATTTATGTTTTATAAAATTAGGCTTATACCATATGATTTCTTTATAAACCTTTTTTATTCAATGATTATAGTCATTTACTACTCTTTATTAAACAGTCTAAAATGGTTTTAATGTCTCTATACTATTCTATTCATAATTTACTTAACTCTTATTGTTGCTTTTTCATTTTTTTGACCATGATAAATAGTGCTACAGCTCTTGAATTTGAAAGGGTACTTTTATTTTTTTGGCAGTTGACAACAATAACAAAAGTCCCCATTTAAAAAGTTGCCTCATGTTAATAAAGGTGGGACAAATGATTTTTAAAAGAATGAACAAAATGATAGTGGTATGACTTCACCACTATCTCCTAAATGTCATAATTATTCTTATAAATATTTCATTTTATTTTATTTTTAAAACATAAAAATGCAACATAATGAAAATCTATACTAATAAAAGAGAAAAATGGTAATTGGTGTACGACGATACCCTTTTCATTGGCTAATCAGGGCTATATGCAAATTAACTGCCAACAAGATGGCGGCTAATTTGCATATGTAGGCATAATGCAGGGAGGCGAAAGGGAAAGCAGGAAGAAGCCCCCTGCCACTGACAGTGATCGGAAACCCAGGGGGGAGCTAAGAGCTTGGGGGCAGGGCAAAGGCGGCCCTGGGGCTGCCTTTGCCCTGCCCCCCAGCCATGATCAGAGAATCAGGCGCCTTTTCCGCCCTGGCCAGTGATAGCAGGAAGTAGGGGTGGAGCCAGCAATGGGAGCTGGGCACGGTCGAAGCTGGCAGTCCCAGGAGCTAGGGGTCCCTTGCCTGGGCCTAAAGCGAAGCCCACGATCGCAGGGCCGCTGCAGCTGTGGGTCCCCGCTGCCCGGGCCGGACGCCTAGGCCAGAGGCGTCCAGCCTGGGCAAGGGGCCGATCCTGCGATTGGAGGGTGATGGGGGTCAACGCCTGAGGGCTCCCAGTATGTGAGAGGGGGCAGGCTGGGCTGAGGGACGCTCCCCCCCCCCACCCACACACACACCCAGTGCACGAATTTCGTGCACCGGGCCCCTAGTAGGTAATAAAAACAAATTTTGGTCAACAGTCTTTTGCATAGATCTTTGTATGCATCTCTGATTATTTACTGAATGGAGTCCTAGAAGTAGAATCAGTATTAATCAGTACTCTTTCAGCTACAAGTGACAGGAACCCATTTCCAACTAATTTTAAAAAAAGTAAAGGGATTCTGAGTTTAGAAGTTTGGTGGGTAGGTAGCTTGAGGCTTTATTAGGTCCAGGGCTTAAGCTGATGGCCTCTGGATTCTGTTTTTCTGTCTTTCTCCATCTCTTGGCTCTGTTTCCAGTCATTGGCTATTTTCTTTGGTTAGTGGGGTTTCTTACTGTGATGGAAAAGATGGTTCAATGTCAGTTCCTCGCTTAAAATCCTATTTAAGAAGTCTGGGGGCTGATTATGATGAGCCCTAATTGGGTCTACTGCAATAGCAACTATGGACACTGTGTGTCAAAATGACTGCCCTTCCAGCCAGGATGAGCTCTACCCAGTACTCATAGTCTGAAAATGGAGATGGTATTTGAAAAGAAAAGATGTGTCTGCTACCAAAAGGAAGGGCACTGGTCTAGCAGAAATGACAGCTGTCCAATGACTATTTTTGAGGTTGTGATATATGTTGCCAGATTGGCATCCGGGATGGCTTTAGCCATGGCCACTCCCAGTGGCAGCATATGGAAAGCTGGCTGTTGCTGCTGGACCTGGGCCAAGAGATTTCTGTCTTTCATATCTATACAAATACACAACATGAGCTTTTCAATAATGACTCCCTTAGATGGAAATAAAGCAACCTGGAAATCATGCACATTTAGGGAGGCTAACACTGAAAACGATCTCCATGAAACCAATGAAGGTAGTTGCTCCTCATTAAAACCTGTATTCCACTGGCCAACACTTGACAACCAGATATTCTTCAGTACTTGTTGTCTAGAGCGGCTTCTCAAACTTTAATGCACATACAGATCATATAGGAATCTCATCAAAATGCAGATCCCAATTCAATAGGTCTGCAGTGGGACCCAGTATTCTGCCTTTTAAACAAACTTCCAGGTGATGCTGATGCTGCTGGTCCAGAGACCTGTCTTTCTAGTAGCAAGATGTTAGTTAGACCAGTAGTTCCCATTATTTAAGCAAAGCAGAACAAATCATGGCAGGATCCCAACCTATCAAGATAATTGTACACTGCTTGTGGGAATGCAAACTAGTGCAGCCACTGCGGATAACAGTATGGATTTTCCTAAAAAAATTATAAATGAAACTACCATTTGACTCAGGGATCCTACTTCTAGGAATATATCCTAAGAAGCCCAAAACGTCAATCAGAAAGAGTATATTCACCCCTATGTTCATAGCAGCATAATTTACAATAGTTAAGATCTGAAAACAGCCCAAGTACCCATTAGTAGATGAGTGGACAAAAAAGCTGTAGTACATTTACACTATGGAATACTAGGCAGCAGTAAAAAAAGAAGGATATTTTACATTTAAGACAGCATGGAGGGACCTGGAGAGTATTATGCTAAGCGAAATAAACTAGTCAGAGAAAGAAAGGTATCACATGATCTCACTCATATGTGGAATCCAATGAACAAAATAAACTGATGAACAAAATAGATCCAGAGACAGAATCATAGAACAGATGAATCTCAGAAGGAAGGTGGGGGTGGGTGGGAGGGTGAGGAGAGATTAACCATGGAATTTATATGCATACATGCATAGCCCATGGACACAGACAATAGTGTGGTGAAGGAATGGGGGCGGGGGTGTGAGGTCAATGTGAAAGAAAAAAATGGTGACATCTGTAATACTTTCAACAATAAAGATAAATTTTAAAAATATAATAAAAAAAGAAAAGATAATAATTGTACTTTTAGTATCCATTAATTGAGAAAACACATTGAAAATCACTATTACGAAAAGCTTTTACAAGAGCTTGTGTTTTTATAGTCACGACAGCATCTGCTTACATTTTGGCATCTTTGACAGAACACTAAAGGACTGAGTGTTAAAATCAACATTTTGGTTACAGTTGAGGCCACCTGCTCTTCACCTTTATTTAAATGCACACCAATTTAAGCATCTTTACTGAAGTTAAAGGACAGGAGGATCTTACAGTACATAGCTATATGAGAAATATTGGATTCTCAAGATGATTTTTAGCTTAGTTACTTCTTCAGTAACTTCTAGTGACCAACCTGTGGTGCTGGGGTTCATGTCCCAGCATCAAGAAGTGTTCAGGAATCGGGAAAAGGCTGTGCGTAGATGACATAGGAATCCAGAGACTAATAAAGAGTCTGGAGACAAGATATAATTTTGAAAGGCATTGGGGGGTCAGAGGACCTTCAGCTAAAGGAACTGAAGAGTGTCCCTCCTTGTCTAAGACCCTTGCTTTTATTAACACAATTTGTCCGAAGGCAAGGTGGAGATAATACACTTCAAAGGGTATGGTTTCGAAGGGTACAGGAGCATTGTCACTTTGGGGAATAGCCTACGGCTGTTCAGGTGTTTGGCCAATAGGAGGCAATAACATGTAGATTAAGATGCCCTTTAACTGTCTGGCAGCCACAATCAGTTTCCTATTCAGGTTTGGGGAAATGCCTTTAGCCATTCCCAACAGGTGACTACATGTGTGACTCAACCCTGTTGAGTCCCCAAGTCTCATCAACCCTTTGATGAAACTCTTAAAATTATGACATGCTGGAGTTGGTCTCCGGCACTGTGGACACTATATTCTGCAAACTATAGTACTTTTATGGTCACTGTTTAAGTAGCATTTTAAACTCATAATGTCTGCTATTCCATAGTGTTTGAATATCTCATATAAGTACCCAACAAGATGATTCCAAAATATCTTTGTTGTCAGGTAGTGTGCTCTTGACTGATAAAGAATGAGCGATGAAGCTGTCCCACTGTCTTTCTCCTTTGGTCATGATTTCTGTTACATTATGCTATGCAATAATTACTTCCTGAACACATACTGAAAGACGTGAACAAACTACCGGATGCTAGGCAGATTACACAATTTGTGGGTTCCAAGGTAAAATGAAAGCATAGGGCTCCTTCTTAAAAATTATTAAGAATTCAAGATTGCAACAGGAGAGTATTAAACCAAGCCTGCGCTCTTCTGAACACTGGTTTCTGCAACTACACAGGTCCCACACTCATGAAATCAGCCTTAATACCCAAACCACTGATAGCCTACATTTTGTTTGTTTCCTTGTTGATGACAATTGTATGGCATTGCCATTTTAAAAACTGGTTTTCCAATCTGTAAATACTTCCTCAATCAGATTTGCAAGAAGAGAATCCTGGCTGAATTCACCATTAATCTGCCATGCTGTTAACTCTGGTTGTTTCTGCCTGTTCAGATTCCTGATGTACATGATATAGAAGTAGCACATTTAGAATTATCACTGTTTTTGTGTGTGAGAACAGCAGAATATAATTCAGAAAAATTATTTTTATGAATATATTTTACAGAGCAATGTTGTGCCTAGAATTTATAGTTCGGGCAACTCTCAAAAGCTGGGAGTTTCATTTCCAACAATTGAATTGAGTGACAACCCAGAGCCATCATTTGGATATTTTTAGCCTCCAGAAATAGGCTAAACACTAAAAAGAGCTGTGTGCTTGATTCATTTGTGTAGTTTCATTTTTGAACCTTGGCTAATGAGAACAAACTGTGTTTTGGGTACCTTTTTTTTCAGGTTAAAAAATATCCTTTATTATACCCAAATTGCTTGGTATTTATTATTGCATTTTAAACATATTTTTGTCTGGATTTTTTCCTCTAATGATAATTTGAGGTAATGAAGTTGAAGTTGTGCCTTTAATTCATCTTTATAAGATGTGCACAATTTTCAAATATAATTTTTTTTTCTCGAAAGACTCATGGCTTACTTGGGATTAAATAATTAAAACTCAAATACAATTCTAAAATATTACTTTGTTTAATATTATGAATGCTGGTGTATTAAACAATTTTACAAAGCATAGAAGTAATCTAATCTTTTTAAAAATTTATCTTTAGCTCTAACCGGTTTGGCTCAGTGGAGAGCGTCAGCCTGTGGACTCAAGGGTCCCAGGTTCGATTCCGGTCAAGGGCATGTACCTTGGTTGCGGGCACATCCCCAGTAGGGAGTGTGCAGGAGGCAGCTGATCAATGTTTCTCTCATCAATGTTTCTAACTTTCTATCCCTCTCCCTTCCTCTCTGTAAAAAATCAATAAAATATATTTTTAAAAAATTTATCTTTATTGTTGAAAGTTTTATATATGTCCCCTTTCTCCCCATTTCCCTCTTCCACCCCTCCCCTGCAAGCCTTCACCACTCACTGTCTGTGTCCTTGGGTTATGCATATATGCATATGAGTTCACTGGTTGATCTCTTCCCTCCCTCCACCCTCCCCTGCCTTACCTCTGAAGTTTGACTTTTCAGTGCTTCTATGTCTCTGGGTCTATTTTTGTTCATCAGTTTGGTCATTAGATTAAACAAATGAGTGAGATCATGTGATACTTATCTTTCTCTGACTGGCTTATTTTGATTAGCATAGTGCTGTCTTGGTCAGTGATGGTGAACCTATATGACATGCGTGTCAGAGGTGACACACGAACTCATTTTTTTGGTTGAATTTTCTTTGTTAAATGGCATTTAAATATATAAAATAAATATCAAAAATATAAGTCTTTGTTTTACTATGGTTACAAATATAAAAAAATTTCTATCTGTGACACGGCACCAGAGTTAAGTTAGGGTTTTTCAAAATGCTGACACACCAAGTTCAAAAGGTTCGCCATCACTGCGAGTCTAGGTCCATCCATGCTGTTGCAAATGGTTAGAGTTCTTTCTTTTTTAAAGGTGCATAGTATTCTATTGTATAGATGTACCATAGGTTTTTAATCCACTCATCTGCTGATGGGCACTTAGGCTGTTTCCAAATCTTAGCTATTGTAAATTGTGCTGCTGTGAATATAGGGGTGCATATATTCTTTCTGATGGGTGTTTTTGAGTTCTTGGGATATATTCCTAGAAGTGGGATCACTGGGTCAAATGGGAGTTCCATTTTTAGTTTAACTCCATACTGTTCTCCATTGGGACTGCACCAGTCTGCATTCCCACCAGCAGTGCATGACGGTTCCTTTTTTTCCACACCCTTGCCAGCACTTGTCATTTTTTGATTTGTTGATGATAGCCATTCTGACAGGTGTGAGATGGTACCTCATTGTTGTTTTGATTTGCATCTCTCGGATGATTAGTGCCTTGAGCATGTTTTCATATGTCTCTTTGCTTTCTTAATGTCCTCTTTCGAAAAGTGTCTAGTTAGGTCCTTTGCCCATTTTTTGATTGGATTGTTTATCTTACTTTTGTTAAGTTATATAAGTTCCCTGTAAATGTTGGAGATTAAACCCTTATCAGAGATAACATTAGCAAATATGTTCTCCCATGCAGTGGGCTTTCTTGTTGTTTTGTAGATGGTTTCTTTTGCTGTGCAGAAGCTTTTAATTTTGATATAGTCCCATTTGTTTATTTTCTCCTTAGTTTCCATTGCCTTAGGAGTTGTAGTGGTAAAGATATTGCTACGACAAATGTCTGCTATTTTGCTGCCTATGGCTTCTTCTAAGATTTTTATGGTTTCCCATCTTACGTTTAAGTCCTTTATCCATTTGGAGTTTATTTTAGTGTATGGTGTAAGTTGGTGGTCTAGTTTCATTTTTTGCAAGTATCTGTCCAATTTTCCCAACACCATTTATTGAAGAGGCTGTCTTGACTCCATTGTATGCTCTTGTCTCTTTTGTCAAATATTAATTGAGCATATGTCGATTTCTGGCTTCTCTGTTCTGTTCCACTGCTCTATATGTCTCTTCTTGTGCCAGTACCAGGCAGTTTTGAGAACAGTGGCTTTGTAGTATAGCTTAATATCTTGTATTGTGACCCCTCAAACATTGTTCTTTCTCAAAATTGCTGCAACTATTCGGGGTCTTTTTTTATTCCAGATGAATTTCTGGAGAATTTGTTCTAGGTCTTTGAAGTATGCCATTGGTATGTTAATGGGGATTGCATTGAATTCATAGATTGCATTGGGTAGTATGGACATTTTAGTGATGTTGATTCTACCAATCCTTGAATCTGGTATATTCTTCCATTTGTTCATGTATTCCTCTATCTCTCTTTTTTAGCATCTTGAAATTTTCTGAGTACACGTCTTTTATCGCCTTGTTTATTCCTAGGCATCTTAATTTTTTTATTGCAATGGTAAATGGGATTGTTTTTAAATTTCTCTTTCTGTGAATTCATTATTGGTGTATAGAATAGCCAACTATTTCTGGGTGTTAATTTTGTATCTTGCTACATTGCCGAATTCATTTATTAAGTCTAGTAGTTTTTTGATGAAGTCTTTGGGGTTTTCTATGTACAGTATTATGTCATCTGTGAATAAGGACAGTTTTACTTCTTCCTTTTCAATTATGGATGCCTTTTATTTCTTCTTCTTGTCTGATTGCAATGGCTAGTACTTCCAGTACTATGTCAAACAGGAGTGGTGAGAGTGGGCATCCCTGTCTTGTTCCTGTTCTTAGGGGAAAAGGTTTTAGTTTTTGCCCATTGAGTATGATGTTGGCTGTGGATTTGTCATATATGGCTTTTGTTATGGTGAGGTATGATCCTTCTATTCCAACCTTGTTGAGTGTTTTTAATCAAGAAAGGTTCTTGGATTTTGTCAAAAGACAAAGACTTGATTAATGTTGGATTTTCTCTGCATCGATTGATATGAATATGTGATTTTTGTGTCTCAGTTTCTTTATGTGATGTATCACATTTATTGATTTGTGGATATTGTACCTTCCTTGCATCCCTAGAATAAATTCCACTTTTTCTTGGTGTATGATCTTTCTAATGAAATGGTGGATCCGATTTGCTAGAATTTTGTTAAGGATTTTAGCATCTATGCTCATCAGGGACATTGGCCTGTAGTTCTCTTCCTTTGTGGTGACTTTATCTAGTTTTGGAATTACGGTAATGCTGGCTTCATAGAAAGAGCTTTGAAGTGTGTCTTTGTCTTGAATTTTTTGGAATAGTCTGAGAAATATAGGTTTTAGTTCTTCTTTGAATGTTTGGTAGAAGTCTCATGTTATTGGTCAGGAAGAGGGCTTTTGTTTGCTGGAGGATTTTTAAATTACTGTTTTAATTTCATCTGTAGTTATCAGCCTATTAGGTTTTTTTATTCTTCTGATTAAGTTTTAGAAGCTTGTATTTTTCTAAGAATATGTCTATTTCGTCTAGCTTATCCATTTTGTTGGAGTATAGTTTTTCATTGTATTTTTTAAAATAATCTTTTGTATTTCTGTGGGGTCTGGTGGTCGCACACCTATTTGTGATTTTCTTTATTTGGGTCCTCTCTCTTTGTTTCTTGGTGAGCCTGCCTAGAGGTTCTTCAATCTTGTTTATCCTTTCAAAGAACTCACTCTTGGTTTTATTGATCTTTTTTATTGTATTTTTTTTTCTGTCTCTATGCCACTTATTTTCCCTCTGACCTTTATTATTTTCTTCTTTCTGCTTGCTCTGGGCTTTTCATGTTGCTCTTTCTAATTCTTTAAGTTGCAGGCTTAGATAATTTATTACCAGTTTTTCTTCTTGTTGTTTTTTTTAGGTAGGCCTGTAGAGCTATGAACTTTCCTTTCAGGAGTGCTTTCACTGTGTCCCATTGATTTTGGAATGTTGTGTTTTCATTGTCATTTGCTTTTTATTTCTTCTTTGATCTCTTTCGTAACCCAATCATTATTTAATAGCATTGTTTAGCCCCCAACTGTTTCATTTTTTTATTGCTCTTATTGTAGTTGATTTCTAATTTTATGATGTTGTGATCTGAGAATATGCTTGATATGATTTCTCTCTTCTCTAATTTGAAGATACTTTGCTTTAAAAATGTCCCATGTGTACTGTAGAAGAATATATGTTCTGTAGCTTTGGGGTGAATTGTTCTGAAGATGTCTATTAATTCCATCTGATCTAGTGAGTCATTTAGGATTGCTGTTTCTTTGCTGATTTTGTGTTTAGATGATTTATCCAATGGTGTCACTGAGGTATTAAAGTCCCCTAGTATGTTTGTATTGCTGTCAATATGTCCCGTGATATCCTCTAGAAGTTTTTTTTATGTATTTGTGTGCTCCTGTATTGGGTGCATATATGTTTACCGGAGTTATATCCTCTTGTTGAATTGTTCCATTTAGTATTATGTAGTGGCCCTCTTTATCTATTCTAATGGCCTTCACTTTGAGGTCTTGCCATGACCTTCCTGGTGAGGTTCAGGATCTGACGGAGGGGCTGATGCACAAGTGAAAATGCTATACAACAAATATGAATTAGGAATGCATTGGGGGCCAGGTGAAGACCTCTTTACTGAATTGGCCCAGTGACCTCTGGCCTGGTCTGCTCTTTATGTACTTGAATACACATTTTCCCATTACCAATGCATACAGGCAGATCAAAGGTAAAGTTTGGTAAACTATGTAAGGATTATCAGGTTAGGAAATTACCTTGAGCCATTGATCCCACAGCAGGGCAGTTTTATTCTGATTTTCAGTTCTGCTGAATATCAATGTCATTGGCCTTCCAATGTTTGTTTTTGCATTCTTATGCTAACTGCTATTTGCTTTAGCCTCCAGCAAGGTCTATTTTGTCAGACATAAGTATTGCTACCCAACCCTTTTTTTTCATTTGCCGAAAAATATTTTTCCATCCCTTCACTATCAGTCTGTGTTACTCCTTTGTTTTGATGTGGGTCTCTTGTAGACAGAAAATGTATGGGTCATTTTTTTTTATCTATTCAGCTACCCCAGTTTTTGGCAAACTGCGGCTCGTGAGCCACATGCAGCTCTTTGGCCCCTTGAGTGTGGCTTTTCCACAAAATACCGACTTCTGCGCATGGGCCACGAAGTTTCAATCACACTGTACATGCGTGCCCGCACGTGGTATTTTGTGGAAGAGCCACACTCAAGGGGCCAAAGAGCCACATGTGGCTCATGAGTCGCAGTTTGCCGACCACTGAGCTACCCTATGTCTTTTGATTAGAGCATTTAATCTATTTACATTTAAAGTTATTTATTGGGATCTGAAGATGGTGACCGACAGGAAGGTAGGGAGGGAGAGAGTGTGAGAGAGAGAGCGATAGAGGAGTGTGTGGACATGTGTGTTGTGTGCTTGTATGAGCTAGGGACAGTTAGATCCTGCAGGTTTTCCAAGTAGTGGCCAAACTGGGCAGTCTTAGACGGCGGAGCTCCACTGCCACCACAGACACTCCAGGGGCGGCCAGCGTGGGCATAGAGACCACGCCATCTTGAGAAACAGAGCTGCTTGAGGCTGGGATCCTGGCCTCAGCACCACCCAGTCTGGTCTCAGACGCAAACCAGGATGCTGCAGCCACTGAGGACAGAGACCTGTGACCACAGCTGCAGACCTACAGACACCAAGAATCCAGACATCCCGGCTGCAGATTTCTGTTAGTCACAGAGCCCATCCCCCTTCCCGCAGGCTCGTGGCAGTGCCATAGGAACTGCTAGACCCACCCCTCGCACAGGGCCACAGCTCCACTACAGGAATTTGAGCCTGGGCATGCGCTGACACTGGGAATCTGTTCCCTGCAATGCAATCGCAAATCAGGTGACCAAACCCCATGCCCACACAGGGCGGCAGTGCCACCTGATTTTGATTCTGGGCAAGCACACACGCAAGTCTGTTTTTCACAGAACAGGAATGGACCTCCTACTGACATAGTGCTACTGTGCAACCGATCCCCCAAGCAGATTGGGGACCCTTATTCTCTGCGCGAGAGGCAGCACTGAGCACCAGTGACGTGACTCTGTTTCTCATAGCGTGCGCCTGGGATCCCAGATTCCCAGTGCATTCATACTAAGAGCCAGTGACTCCAATTCTTGGCACGTGCACACAGAGGGACCCTGATTCTTGGTGCGAGGCCGCACCAAGCAACAGAGACTCTGATACTCGATTCTTGGTGTGGGCACAGGGGAACTCTGACTCCTGGCACACGCTAGGGGACTCTGATTATCAGCACATGCCAGCGAGGTCTATGTTTTAGTGTGGCACAGGCAGGGTCCCTGATTCTAGGTGCATGCATAATACCACACTGAGTGCTGGTGACTGATCCTGGGCAAGCGTGGCTCCCAGCAACCCATGGCAGCCACATGTCTTGGTGTTGGAGCTCTTCAGTGACACTTTGGTGGTGTGAAGCTCCCACTCTTCACGCAACTCAATGTTTGAACCTTCTGGTGATAGTCAGAATGGGGAGACGACACAATCCCCAGAGGAAAGAAAATGAGGAGTTGCCAAGAAGGAAATAAGTGAAATGGAAGCATGTAACATGACAGAAAAAGAATTCAGAGTAATGGTCGCACATTTCATATACTGGATGGATGAGAAAATCAACAACCTATACCAGTGGTCAGCAAACTGTGGCTCGCGAGCCGCAGTTTGCCGACCACTGACCTATGCAAAAATCAGGAAGAAATTAAAAGTGATATAGTTACGATCAAAAACACCATGGAAGGTTTCAACAGTAGACTAGAAGAAGAAGGACCAATTAGTAAATTAGAAGATAAGGTAGAGAAACAAGCTCAATCTGAACAGCAACTGGAGAAAAAGATTAAAAAGCAGGAGGAGAGCCTAAGGGAGCTTTGGAACAACATGAAACGAAGTACCATACATATAATAGGGCTGCCAGAAGAACAAGAAGGGCAGCAAGGATTAGAAAATCTATTTGAAGAAATAATGACAGAAAACTTCCCGGGTATGGGGAAGAAAAATATTACACAAGTATAGAGAGTCCCAAGCAAGGTGAATCCCAAAAGAACCACACCAAGACATGTCATAATTACAATGGCAAATGTTAATGACAGAGAATCTTAAAGGCTGCAAGAGAGAGACAGAGAGCTACCTACAAAGGATCCCCCATCTGATAATCAAATGATTTCTCAACAGAAACACATCAAGCCAGAAGGGAATGGAAGGAGGTATATAAAGTGATGCAAAGAAAAGGACTGAATCCAAGAATACTATATCCAGCAAAGCTATCATTCAAAATTGAAGGGAAAATCAGAAGCTTTGCAGACAAAAAAAGGCTAAGGGAGTTTATCACTACCAAGCCAGCAATGCAAGAAATGCCAAAGGGAATGCTGTGAAAATAAGAAATAGAGGAGAACCACCAAGATGGAGGCATAGGTAAACACCTATACCTGCTGCCTCTCACAACCACATGAAAATTACAACTAAAAGGCAGAACAACTACCACTCAGAACCGCAGGAAAGCTGGCTGAGTTTTGTTCCACAACTAGAGAGGTGAAGAAAGCGCATTGAAACTGGTAAGAGGTGCAGAGTCATGGAAAGTGCTGGCACCTGGATGTGCTGCTCTTTTAACTGGGAGAGAGATACAAGCTCCTACTTGCTCTGAACCCCAGTTCTGGGTGAGACTCTGGGGGACCCAGGCACATATGGTGAGAAACTGGACTGTCTGGCATTGGGACAGGAACATGAGGGTGGCTTTCTCTCAGAGGTGCTGGCAGCAATCATTGTTCCAGCACGGGGGGCACGGATCGTGGAGACCCAGGGACCTCTCCAGTGCAGGGCTGACTGGCAGCCATTGCTGTTTGTTCTGCCCTGGTGATTCCCAGAGACCCCGCTCCACACAATTTACAACCCCACCCAAGCTGTGCACTTCGGCTTTTGCATATGAATGGCCTGTCCTTTCTCTCCCTAATACCTGTCAAGCTGCAGCTGGGTCAGAGAGCCCCAGAGCTTCCAAAAGAAGGCCCAAGGCCTGGCAGCAGCAGCCTGCCTTGCTTTACAGCTGGGCCTCGTGTGGGCACTTCCAAACCCTGTACAAAGAGGAGAAATCTTCAGTTGTCTATGTAGCTCCTCCTGGGTGGCCCCAGGCAATGGTTGACCTTGCACCTCCTTGGAAATACAAGAGCCAATGCAACCACTGGTCAGAGTGAGACCATACTGGATTACAACTCTTCACATCCATAAGAGACACACTCAAGGGGCAGACTCAGTGAGCACCAAAGCCCCACTGAAGCAAGTTCTGCCCCAAAGGGTGTCTCCTGTGCAACAGATCTTCCAGTGTAGACACACCTGGTCATCACAGCCAATTGGCCTGGAGGTCAATTCCTCCCAGTGATACCAACAGCAATCAAGGGTTGACTACAACAAGACTATGCACACAGCCCACAAGGGGTGCACCAAGAGTGTCCACCTCAGGTGACTGGGGAGGCTGAGCCACTGGGCCTTATAGGACACCTACCACACAAGGCCATTCTATAAACTCAAGGAGACTTAGCAGCTACCCAGTACATAGAAACAAACATAGGGAAGCAGCCAAAATGCAGAGACCAAGAAACAAGTCACAAATAAAAGAAATGGATGAAACAAAATACTGGATATAGAGTTCAGAACCATGGTTATAAGGTTACTTAAGAATCTTCTAGAAACCTCTGAGAAATTTAGTGAGACCTTCAAGGATATGAAAAATGACCAACTAGAAATTAAGCATAAACTGACTGAAATAAAGAATAATATACAGAGATCCAACAGCAGACTAGAGAATCCCACGAATCAAGTCAAAGATTTAAAATATGAAGAAGCAAAAAACACCCAACCGGAAAAGCAAAAAGAAAAATGAATCCAAAAATATGAAGATAATGTAAGGAGCCTCTGGGACAACTTCAAGCATACCAACATCTCAATTATGGGGGTGCCAGAAGAAGAGAGAGAGCAAGATATTGAAAACCTATTTGAAGAAATAATGACAGAAAACTTCCCCTACCTGGTGAAAGAAATAGACTTACAAGTCCAGGAAGCGCAGAGAACCCCAAACAAAAGGAATCCAAAGAGGACCACACCAAGACACATCATAATTAAAATGCCAAGAGCAAAAGACAAAGAGAGAATCTTAAAAGCAGCAAGAGAAAGACTGTCAGTTACCTACAAGGGAATGCCCATATGACTGTCCGCTGATTTCTCAACAGAAACCTTGCACGCCAGAAGAGAGTGGCAAGAAATATACAAAGTAATGAATAGCAAGAACCTACAACCAAGATTACTGTACTCAGCAAAGCTATCATTTAGAATTGAAGGTCAAATAAAGAGCTTCACAGACAAGAAAAAGCTAAAGGAGTTCATCACCACCAAATCAGTATTATATGAAATGCTGAAGTGTATTGTCTAAAAAGAGGAAGAAGAAGAAAAAGATAAAAAATTATGAACAACAAAGTGACAACAAATACATATCTATCAACAAGTGAACCTAAAAATAAAATGAATAAAAAACCCAATGAACAGAACAGACTGGTGAATGTAATAGAATCAGGGGTATGGAAGGGGAGTGGACTGACAATTCTTGGGGGGAAGAGGTTGTGGGGTGTGTGGGAAAAGTTTGGACAAAGAGCTTACACATATGAACGAGGTTAGTGGGGGGGGAGGAAGGCCTGGAGTGGGGTGGGTACCAGGTGGAGAAGCTATGGGAGGGGGAAAAAGGAACCTCTGTAATAAACTGAACAATAAAGATAAAAAACCAAAACAAAAAAAACAACAAAAACAGTCAACAGAAGAAAAAAAGAAGAAATAGAAAGGGAGGAAGGAATACAGGCATAAAGTACAGAAATGGCTACAAACAAGTCCCTATCAATAATAACATTAAACCTAAATAGATTAAATATTCCAATCAAAAGACATCCAGTGAGTGAATGAATAAGAAAACATGACCCATATATATGCTGTCTACCGGAGACCCACCTCAGAACAAGGGACTCACACAGACTGAAAGTGAAGTAATGGAAAAATATCTACCAAGCAAATGGAAATGAAAAAAAAAAAAAAAAGCTGAGGTAGCAATACTTATAGCTGACAATATAGACCTCAAAGTGAAGACCATAACAAGAGACACGAAAGGCCTATTCATAATTCTAAAAGGATCGATACAACAAGAGGATATAACAATGGTAAACATTTATGCACCTAATGCAGGAACACCCAAATAAATAAATAAAAAGACTTCTGGAAGATATCAGGGGAGAGATTGACAGCAACACAATCATAGTAGGAGACTTTAATACCCCATTAACATCACTGGATAAATCCTCAAGACAAAAAATTAGCAAAGAAACATCAATCCTAAATGACTCACTAGATCAGATGGACTTAATCAACATCTTTAGAACATCCCACCCCAAAATTACAGAATGTATGTTCTTCTCAAGTGCACATGGGACCTTTTCAAAGATAGACCACATATTAAGACACAGGCAAAGTCTCTCCAAATTCAAGAGAATTGAAATCATATCAAGCATCTTATCAGATCGCAATGGCAAAAAATTAGAAATCAACTATAGTAAAAAACAATCATAAAAATTCAAACACTTGGAGGCTGAATAGCACACTATTAAGCAATGAGTGGGTTACCAAAGAGATCAAAGAAATAAAAAACATCCTGAAACAAATGACAATGAAAACACAACAATCCAAAATCTTTGGGACACAGTGAAAGCAACCCTGAGAGGGAAGTTCATAGCATTACAGGCCTACCTCAAAAAAAAAAAAAAAAGAAAAGAAAAGAAAAGAAAAAAACCCAAAAAAACACAGACACACAAAAAAACACAGACAGAAAAAAACAAAAAATAAGAAAAACTGGTAATAAACCATCTACTCTGCAACTTGAAGAATTAGAAAGAGAGCAACAAGAAAAGCCCAGTGTGATCAGAAGGAAGGAAATAATAAAGATCAGAGTGGAAATAAATGACATAGAGGCAAAACAACAACAACAACAAAAAAATACAAAAGATCAATGAAACCAAAAGCTAGTACTTTGAAAGGATAAACAAGATTGATGAACCTCTCACCAGGCTCACCAAGAAACAAAGAAAGAGAACCCAAATAAAACCAGAAATGAAAGAGGTAAAATAACAACAGCCCCCACAGAAATATGAAGAATCGTAAAAAAAATATTAAGAGCAACTCTACTCCAACAAACTGGTCAACCTAGAAAAAATAGAAATTTTCCTAAAAAAATATGACCCTCCAAAACTCAACCAGGAGGAATAAAAAAATCTGAATAGGCCAATAACTATGGAGGAAATTGAAGCAGTAATAATAAAACTTCCAACAAACAAAAGCCCTGAACCAGATGGCTTCACAGGGGAGTTTTATTAAATATTCAAAGAAGAAATAAAACCTATCTTTCTCAGACTATTCAAAAAAATTCAAGAGGAAGGAGTACTTCCAAGCTCTTTCTACAAATCCAGCATTTTCCTAATCCCAAAACCAGATAAAGAAAATACAAAAAAAGAGAATTGCAGGCCAATATCCCTCATGAACACAGAAGCCAAAATCCTCAACAAAATTCTAGCAAATCAAATCCAGCATTACATTAGAAAGATCATACACCATGACCAAGTGGGATTTATTCCGGGGCTGCAAGGATGGTCCAACATCCACAAATCAATAAATGTGATACTCTACATAAACAAACTGAGAGATAAAAACCATATAATCATATCCATTGATGCAGAAAAAGCATTTGACAAAATCCAACACCCTTTCTTGATAAAAACTCTCAGCAAGGTGAGAATAGGAGGATTATACCTCAACATAATAAAAGTCAAATATGACAACCCCACAGCCAACATCATACTCAATGGGCAGAAACTAAAACCATTTTCCTTAAGAACAGGAACAAGACAGGGATGCCCACTCTCACCACTCCTATTCGACATAGTACTGGAAGTACTAGCCATTGCAATCAGACAAGAATAAGAAATAAAAGGCATCCAAATTGGAAAGGAAGAAGTAAAATGGTCCTTATTCGCAGATGACATGATATTGTACATAGAAAACCCCAAAGACTGTGTCAAAAAACTACTAGACTTAATAAATGAATTCGGCAATGTAGCAAGATACAAAATTAACACCCAGAAGTCTATGGCTTTTCAATGCACCAATAATGAACTCATAAAAAGAGAAATTAAAAAAAAATCCCATTTACAATTTCATCAAAAAAATTAAAATATGTAGGAATAAACTTAACCAAGGAGACAAAGGACCTGACACAGAAAATTTCAGGACACTAAAAAGAGATAGAGGAAGACATGAACAAATGGAAGAATATACCATGTTCAAGGATTGGTAGAATCAACATCATTAAAATGTCTATACTACCCAAAGCAATTTATAAATTCAATGCAATCCCCATTAAAATACCTATGGCATACTTCAAAGACCTAGAACAAATTCTCCAAAAATTCATCTGGAATAAAAAAAAACCCCGAATAGCTGCAGCAATCTTGAGAAAGAAGAACAACGTGGGAGGGATCACAATACCAGATATCAAGCTATACTACAAAGCCACTGTTCTCAAATCTGCCTGGTACTGGCACAAGAATAGACATATAGAACAGTGGAACAGAACAGAGAGCCCAAAGATCAACACAAGCCAGTATGCTGAATTAATATTTGACAAAGGTGGCATGAGCATTGAACGGAGTCAAGACAGTCTCTTCAATAAATGGTGTTGGGGAAACTGGACAGATACATGCAAAAAAAGAAAAAAAAAAACGAAAGGAAAACTAGACCACCAACTTATAGCATACACAAAAATAAACTCCAAATGGATAAAGGACTTAAACATAAGATGGGAAACCATAAAAATCTTAGAAGAAGCCATAGGCAACAAAATAGCACACATTTGTCATAGCAGTATCTTTACTGATACAGCTCCTAGTACAATGGAAAATAAAGAGAAAATAAACAAATGGGACTACATCAAAATAAAAAGCTTCTGTACAACAAAAGAAATCAACAACAAAACAACAAGACAGCCCACTGCATGTGAGAGCATATTTGTGAATGTTATCTCCAATAAGCGAATAACCTCCAACATTTACAAGGACTCATACAATTTAACAAAAGGAAGATAAACAATCCAGTAAAAAAATGGGTAAAGGACCTAAATACGTACTTTTCAAAAGACATTAAGAAAGCCAATAGACATTTGAAAACATGCTCAAAGTCACTAATCATCTGAGATATGCAAATCAAAACAACAATGAGGTACCATTTCACACCTGTCAGAGCGGCTATCATCAACAAATCAACAAATGACAAGTGCTGGAGAGGATGCAGAGAAAAAGGAACCCTCATGCACTGCTGGTGGGAATGCAGACTGGTGCAGGCACTTTGGAAAGCAGTATGGTATTACCTCAAAAAATTAAAAATGGAACTGCCATTTGACCCAGTAATACCACTTCTTGGAATATATCCCAAGAAAACAGAAAAACCAGTCAGAAAGGATATATGCACCCCTATGTTCATAGCAGCACAATTTACAGTAGCTTAGATTTGGATACAGCCTAAATGCCCATCAGCAGATGAATGGATGAGAAAACTGTGGTACATCTACACAGTGGAATACTATCCTGCTGTTGAAAAAAAAGGAACTCTTACCATTTGCAACAGCATGGATGGATCTGGAGAGCATCATGCTAAGTGAATCAAGCCAGTTAGTGGAAGAAAAATACCACATGATCTCATTCATTTATGGATAATAAATAACATTACAAACTGTTGAAGAAAAATAGACAGAGGCAAAGAAGCATTGAACAGTCTGTCAAACTACAGTGGGAAGGTAGGGGAGGGTTGGGAGGGTAAGAAATCAACTGAAGGACTTGTATGCATGCACATAAGCACAACCAACTGACACAAGACACTGGGGGCAGGGGGATGAGGACAAGTGCTGGGAGTTAGGGGAGGCTGGGGGAGGTCAGTAGGGAAAAAAAAAGACATGTACTCCTATTTGTAATACTTAAACAATAAAGTTTTTTAAAAAACAATATATTTGCAAATATAAAATTCTTTTTAAGAATAAAATCAGTTGATAGTCTAATGGGAGATCCCTTGTAGGCAACTTTCTCTCTGGCAGCCTTTAAGATTCTTACTTTGTCGTTGTTGTTTGCCAATTTAATTATGATGTGTCTTGGTGTCAGTCCCAAACAAGATGAACCCAATGGGGGTGGTTTCTTTTTCTCCCCTTTTCTTTCAAATGGGATTTATTTCTGTCTTCCCATTTTTACTCCCCATTGTTCCTTTGTGGTTGTTTCTATGTATTAGATCAAACTTCTATGTCACCCAGATTTTTTTAGTTTGTTTTATATAGTAGATGTTTTGTGGGACCCAGTGATGCAATCTCTCAGGTCTTCTGGGCTAGTTATTCTAGGGATGCCTCCTACTTGGGATATTTGGGTTCTCTTGGTGTAGTTGGGTCTTGAGTGTTATTGTCCTGTTCATGGGTTGAGTCTCCTCTCACAGTGTCTGGTTATGTGGTTCACTGTTTACTACATTGACCAAACTGCACAAAATACAACTTGACAAGACACAACTTAAAGGGCACAATACATGAATGTACTCACAACCCCAATAACCCCAATAAAAGTGACCACCAGAGATAAGAGAATTAGGAGAGAAAAAAAATCAAAATTATATTGAGAAAAGAAAAAAAAAAAGGTAAGAGAGAAAAGAAAAGGAAGAAAAAAGGAAGGGGAGAAATATATATGGGGAGAAAACACTACAAAACAAACAAATATGCCAAAAAATGCAAACAACAAATACCGAGAAAAGGGGTTTAGGGACAGAATCTGTAGAGGCAGAGCTTATATACAGAAAGTAAAGTTATGAAATTGAATAAATAGGGGAAGGATTATGGTTCAGTACAGAGGATGTAGAAAGAGAATAACTGGTTAAGAAGAAAAGTAAAAAACAAAAAAATCAATAAGTTAAAAAATAAGATAAAACAGAATTAAAAAAAATTTCTATCTATATATTCATCTATTTTCAGAAAAGGAGAATAGAGGAGAGAGAAGATAGGCTTGGGTTTAGTGAGTGAAACTAATTAAGCCACTAGGAGAAGAAGAAAGTAAGGGAGGAGAGGAAAAACAAAAGCATAAAAAAGTTGGCTAGTGAAGAGAGAGAAAAGGGAAGGGTGCATTAAGCCTGGGGGCATTGCTTCTCGCCGTTGTGGACTTAGATCTAGACTCAAAACAACTGTGATACTGTGAGTTTTTCCCCTCCCTCACCCTGATTCGCATGGCTTAGGCAGTTCTTCAGGCTGTCTTTCTGGGAACAGCTTCTCGCTGTTGTGGACTTAGATCTAGATTCCCCAGCCACCAACAGCCCTGTGCACCTCCCTTCCACAGTTGGGTGTTACGCATGTCCCCAAGGGATGTCGTCTTGGTGCAGTGCTGGTTCCTTCTGAACCCTCTTGTCCCAGTGGTCACGCATCTCTCTCTCCAGCTCAGATCCCCAATCCTATCATTCTCCAGGCATCCTCTGTCCTTACTGGCCAAGGATTGTCTCACCAGTTGTATTTAATTAGCCAATTGCAGGTGGATGTTATTTGATTTAGTTGTTTCTTCTATCTGCTCAGTGAGAAGGTGCAGGACATGTCCACCTATTCAGCTGCCATTTTGAAACTCCCAAACTAAGCCCTTTCCTTTCTTTATTGAATGCCCACTATGCACTATGCAGAGTGTATTGGGAGCAGTTGAAAATACACAGTGCCCATAGTTGGATGTCAGTTTAGACACTAAGACTCTGTCTGAGATGTGCATTCAGGAGATTTAGTGCCCTTTGAATTAATGACTAAGAGGGGTGAGCAAAGCAGGGATGGGCGGAAGGAAGAGGTGACTTGCCAGACAATTGCAACAGAGGCCTCAGAAGATCTTAAGGGGAGCTCTGGAGCTGGATGACTGACCCTTCAGAGCTATTTTACCTTGAGGCAAGGTGTTAAAGACTTTATATCTGCTCCTTGTTTTGTCACTGAATAGGGATCGAGCCAGGGTTTCTAGCTGAGAGACCCAGGTGGGAATTGTGTACCACTAACACTCCCCTCCACCTGGGGAATGGTGTCTGTCCTGCAGGAGTCTGAATGGTGCACTCACTCACAGAAGAGGCAGCTCTTCCCCACACCCTATATAATAAAGAGGTAATGTGCAAATTGACTGTCACGCCCTCGCACAAGATGGCTGCCCCCATGTGGTCAAAAGATGGCCGCCACAAGATGGCCAGCAGGGGAGGGCCGTTGTAGGTGATCAGGCCTGCAGAGGAGGGCAGTTGGGGGCAATCAGGCCGGCAGGGGAGGGCATTTGGGGGCGACCATGCCTGCAGGGGAGGGCAGTTGTAGGTGATCAGGCCAGCAGGGGAGGGCAGTTGGGGGCAATCGGGTCTGCAGGGGAGGGCATTTGGGGGCGATCAGGCCTGCAGGGGAGGGCAGTTGGGGGCGATCAGGCCTGCAGGGGAGGGCAGTTGGGGGCGATCAGGCCTGCAGGGGAGGGCAGTTGGGGGTGATCAGGCCTGCAGGGGAGGGCAGTTGGGAGCGACTGGGCCTGCAGGGGAGGGTAGTTAGGGGCGACCAGGCCTGCAGGGGAGGACAGTTGAGAGCGACCGGGCCTGCAGGGAGGGCAGTTTGGGGCGACCAGGCCTGCAGGGGAGGACAGTTGGGGGCGATCAGGCCTGCAGGGGAGGGCAGTTGGGGGTGATCATGCCTGCAGGGGAGGGCAGTTGGGAGCGACCGGGCCTGCAGGGGTGGGTAGTTAGGGGCAACCAGGCCTGCAGGGGAGGACAGTTGGGGGCGATCAGGCCTGCAGGGGAGGGCAGTTGGGGGTGATCAGGCCTGCAGGGGAGGGCAGTTGGGAGCGACCGGGCCTGCAGGGGAGGGTAGTTAGGGGCGACCAGGCCTGCAGGGGAGGACAGTTGGGGGCAATCGGGCTGGCAGGGGAGGGCAGTTGGGGGCAATCGGGCCAGCAGGGGAGCAGTTAGGCATTGATCAGGCTGGCAGGGGAGTGGTTAGGAGTTATCAGGCTGGCAGGCAGAAGAGGTGAGAGGCAGTCAGACAGGCAGACAGGCGAGCAGTTGGGAGCCAGCAATCCTGGATTTCGAGAAGGGATTGAGCCTAAACTGGCAGTCGGACATCCCCCAAGGGGTTCCAGGATGGAGAGGGTGCAGGCTGGGCTGAGGGACACCCTCCCCTACACCCATTGCATGAATTTTGTGCACTGGGCCTCTAGTTAGAATATGATGAATCAAATATTTTAAAAGCTTTGTGTGCAAAGTGTCTGAGGGGAGCCAGGTCAGGCTTTCCAGTCTTACCCTAAAATCAAAAGGCCAAAGTGAGAGGCAATATGCATTTTTTATTTTTGTTTGTGATCAAAGAACAGCTGTTCAGGAAGCTCTGATTCCGGGGGCAACCCAATTAATATTCTGATTAGGACACAGAGGCAAGGGATATGCATGAGAAAGGGAAGGAAAGGCAGTTTTATTGGTGCAGATAGGCTAATCTTGTGTCACCAATGCTAAACAATGTTTTAAATTTTGGTCTGGTAGCCATCAGGCCCTTAGTCATAATACTGCTTTCTTGTTATCTTTGCAAACAATTCTTTGAGATACACTGTTGCTTTAGTTCCAGTCCAAAGGTTATTTTGCACTGTTTGAACATTCCAAAGGTTTGAGGCATAAGACCTGCACAGCAGTTCTTCTGGCATGGCAGCTCTGACTTCATTTTAAAGCTGCTCTCTTTATTATTTGTTTATACCAGGAAGTCAAGGGTATGGAGAAAAAGGGGAGTGATTGTGAGAAGCTTTTAGGCAGTAGAATTGACAGACCTCAGTTTTTTTGGGCCTGGGAAGGAGGAGCAAGGGGACATCAGTCTCTGATCTGCAATGCTTGGTGAATATTGTGCCATTTGCCAGAAGGGCAAACCTTGGTGGGGAGTGGTTGGTGGAAGAAAATGGGGCATTCCTCACACGTGGGACAAGGAGAGTGGGTGTGTAGCCTGGTTCTCATTTCTAGCCCAAGAGCTTTGTGAGCCAGTCTTTCCATACATCTCCCTCCAAGACTTGGCTCCTTGGAAACAGAACTGATCACATGAATGTACTTTTCCCTTTGCTTACCCTTAACTGTCTGTCGTGTATTTTCGCAGAAGTCCCACCAAGGCTGACGCATGAGAACGCTTCCCAGAAGTGAGGTCATGCAGTGCTGAAGGACTGCCAGCCAAGGGCCTGGAGATTTTGGCGTGATCACTAATGGGCAAGGTGTTTGGGTTCCTAAAGAAATTTGCCAATCAGTCCTGGCTGAGTCTCAACATTTCTCAGTAGACCCTGTTGAGAAGAAGCAAGAGAACAGCAACATGAAGAAGAGGGAGAAGCTACCAAAACACTTGGATGCCTGGAACTGCCCTAAGGGTCATTACCTCCCTCCCATTTTTCAATTTTTGACTATTTAGAAACATTTTGTATACTCACTATACTCTGAAGCAGTAGAGCTTTGTGGTTAATGACTCCCGATCCCTTGTGCCACCATTTCTGCATTTTTAAGTGGGAATAACCATAGTACTGAGAGCATACAGTTGTTGAGAGAATAAATGAGATAATCTGTGGAAACTTCTTTAGATCATATAGTAGCAGTTAGTTCCTGTCTTTGCTGTTGTACCTGTGTGCAAGTATGTCTAGAGGCAAGTGCTTCTGCTGATTCAGGAGTGTAAATCTGTGATTACCTGTTACCCTGGATTTTTACATTCTTATTGCCCTATCTCATGTACACCAAAGCCCTTTCCACAGGGATCCTGATATTAGTGGTACTTGCTCCCTCTTTTTTTTTTTTTAAACCCACCACCAAAGATTTGCTTTCACTGATTGAGAGAGAGAGAGAGAGAGAGAGAGAGAGAGAGAGAGAGAGAGAATCAGTTGTCTCTCCTATGCACCCTGACTGGGGATGAAGCCCACAACATGGTATGTGCCCTCACTGGAAATTGAACCCACAACCTTTAGGTGAACAGGATAAAGCTCTAACCAACCAGACCACCCTCTTAAATTATTCATCTTTGTGGGGTCTGTGGAACCCAAGGCTGTGTTTAGAAAGGCTATGTTTGGTTGCAAGTGGGTTAGAGAAATGCCATCTTTTGGTTGTCTCATAAGTTTCTTTTGGCTTCCAGCCCCTGGAGGTGAATTTAGATTAGTGGATTTCTCCCAAAGCTTTCTTCTGATTTCTCCAACCATGAGGTGGGAACCGGGTAGGGCCTTTCCACTGGAATCCAAAATTACTCGTATCCCTGAGCCATGTAGATGCCCAGACTCAACTCTGGCAGGAACTCATAATTCTCCCAGGTACACTTTCTGTAATCTTTCTCACTTTTCCTTTGCTCATACAACAATGGCTTGTACTACACATTTACAATAAGTAATACAACTCTTGTGAATCTCTCTTTCCTAATGGATAACTAAACTTTTATTACTATTTTACTTTTCAGAGTTCATGCTTTATCTCTTCTCCCCAATTATTTTGCAAGCTCCCTAGTGATTTCTTTGTGCCTCTGAGAGTACTTTGTAGGATTTCATGTCCTTAAGTAGATTCCAGAAAAAAGTATGACTTCTGTTAAATCCCTTAGCTAGTCCTTGTCCTCAGTATTTTTTCTCTTTTTCTTACAGGCCCAGTTGGTTTACACAACATTGGACAGACCTGTTGCCTTAATTCCCTGATCCAGGTATTGATTATGAACATGGGTTTCACCCAGATACTAAAGAGGTAAGACTGTTACTCAGGCTATAAACATGTATAATCCTTTATGTTTTCAAATATTCAGTTATTCACAGTGACTTAAAGTTTTTTAGAATAATTTTAAAAATTTTTCAATTACAGTTGACATTCAATATTTTATTAAGGTATACAATATAGGGACTAGACATTTATATAACTTACCAAGTGATCAGCCTGATAAGTCTAGTACCCACCTGACACCATACATAGTTATTACAATACTAGAGGCCGGGTGCACAAAATTTGTGCACTTGGGGGGGGTCCCCCAGCCCGGCCTGTGCCCTCCCGCAGTCTGGGACCCCTTGGGGGATGTCCACCTGTTGGCTTAGGTCCACTCCGTGGGGGATTGGGCCTAAGCTGGCAGTCAGACATCCCTCTGGCAGCCCAGGAGCCCCCAGGAGATGTTCACTTGCCAGTGGGGAGCAGGCCTAAGCTGCAGTTGGACATCCTTAGTGCTGCTGAGGAGGCGGGAGAGGCTCTCACCACCACTGCTGTACTGGCAGCCATCAGCCTGGCTTCTGGCTGAGCAGAGCTCCCCCTGTGGAAGCACACTGACCACCAGGGGGCAGCTCCTGCTTTGAGCATCTGCCCTCTGATGGTCAGTGTGTGTCACAGTGACCAGTCATTCCCAGTCGTTCTGCTGTTAGGGTCAATTTGCATACTACCCTTTTATTATATAGGCTAATTGCCTGTACACCAGTGATGGTGAACCTTTTGAGCTCGGCGTGTCAGCATTTTGAAAAACCCTAACTTAACTCTAGTGCTGTGTCACATATAGAAATTTTTTGATATTTGCAACCATAGTAAAACAAAGACTTATATTTTTGATATTTATTTTATATATTTAAATGCCATTTAGCAAAGAAAAATCAACCAAAAAAATGAGTTCGCGTGTCACCTCTGACATGCGTGTCATAGGTTCACCGTCACTGCCTTATGCTGTACTTTACATCTCTGTGACTATTCTGTAACTACCTATGTGTAGTTTTTAATTCCTTTACCTTTTCATCAATTCTCCCAACCCCACTCCCATCTGGCAACCTCAAAATGTTCTCTGTATTTATGAGTTTTCTGCTTTGTTTGTTTATTCTGTTTTAGACTCCACATATAAGTGAAACCAGAAGATATTTATCTTTCTCTGTCTGACTTATTTCACTTAGTATAATAGACATCCATGTTGTCACAAATAGTAAGATTTAATTGGTTTTTTTTGGCCAAGTACTATTCAATTATATATATATCCCTTATTTATCCCTCTTTTAAAAAATTACATTTATGGGGGTGACATTGATTAATATGATCATACAGGTTTCAGGTTTGGGTTTCTATGTTGCAAGAACTGTTTATTGCACTGTGTGCCCACCACCCAAAGTCAACTCATCTTCCATCACCTTATATTAGGTCCCTTTAACCCCCGTGCTCCCACCACTTCCTTCTGGCTACCACCACACTACTGTTTGTGTCCATGAGTTTCAGTTTTATATCCCACATATGAATGAAATCATATGGTTCTTAGCTTTTTCTACCTGACTTATTTTACTTAGCATAACATTTGCAAGGTCCATCCATGTTGTCACTAATGGCAGTATTTCATCTTTTCTTATGGCTGAGTAGTATTCCTTGTGTATATGTACCACATTTTCTTTATCCTGTCCTCTGTCACAGGACACATTGGTTGTTTGCATGTCTTGCCCACTGTGAATAATGCTACTGTGAACATAGGGGTGCATATATCTTTGTTAATACATGTTTGGAGGTTTTTTTTTGGGGGGGGTATATATGCAGGAGAGGGATTGCTGGGTCATATGAGACTATATTCTTAATTTTTTGAGGAATTGCCAGACTGTTTTTCATAATGGCTGTACCAGTCTACATTCCCACCAGCAGTGAATGAGGCTTCCCTTTTCTCCACAACCTCTCCAACACTTGTTATTACTTGTCTTATTGATAATAGCTATTCTAACAGGTGTGAGGTGGTATCTCATTGTAATTTTGATTTGCATTTCCCCAATTGCTAGTGAAGTTGAATATCTTTTCACACCTGTGTTGGCTGTTTGTATGTCTTCTTGGGAGAGATGTCTGTTCAGGTCCTCTGCCCATTTTTTGATTGGGTTGTTTGGTGCTGAGTTTTATTGAGTTCTTTTTATATTTTGGATATTAAACATTTGTTGGAGCTATTGTTTGCAAATACCTTTTCCCATTTGGTCAGCTACCTCTTTGTTTTGTTGTCAGTTTCTTTTGCTGTGTAGAAGCTTTTTAGTTTGATGTAGTCCCATTCATTTATTTTTGCTTTACTTCCCTTGCCTTTAGGGTTAAGTTCATAAAATGTTCTCTATGACCAAAATCAGGTGATGGTCTTCTGGGATCTCCTTGTAAGTAACTGACAGCTTTTCTCTTTCTGCTTTAAGATTCTCTCTTTGTCTTTAACCTTTGGCATTTTAATTACAATGCGACTTTATGTAGGCCTCTTTGAATTCATCTTGCTTAGGACTCTAGGACTCTCAGTACTTCCTGGGCTTGTATGTCTATTTTCTTTGCCAAGTCAGGGAAGTTTTCTGTCATTATTTATTTAAATAAGTTTTCAATTCCTTTCTCTCTCTCTCTTCTCCTGCTATCACTATGATGTGAATATTGGTACACTTGATGTTGTCCCAGAGGCTCCTTAAATTATCCTAATTTTTGTTTTGCTGCTCCAATTATTTTCAAAATTGTTGTCTTCAAAATTGCTTCTTTGAACTTCTGCTTCTAATCTACTGTTGATTCCTTCTAATGTATTCTTCATTTCAGATATTGCATTCTTAACCTCTGTTTAAAGATGTTTTCTCTCTCCATTTATATGTTTCCTGACTCCTGTTGAAGTTCTCAGTGAGATCATTGAACACCCATATATCCAGTGTTTTGAACTCTGCATTTGGAAGATTGCTTGTCTCCATTTTCTTTCTTTCTTTCTTTCTTTCTTTCTTTCTTTCTTTCTTTCTTTCTTTCTTTCTTTCTTTCTTTCTTTCTTTCTTTCTTTCTTCCTTCCTTCCTTCCTTCCTTCCTTCCTTCCTTCCTTCCTTCCTTCCTTCCTTCCCTCCTTCCTTCCTTCCTTCCTTCCTTCCCTTCCTTCCTTCCTTCCCTTCCTTCCTTCCTTCCTTCCTTCCTTCCTTCCTTCCTTCCTTCCTTCCTTCCTTCCTTCTTTCTTTTTTGGAGTTTTGTCCCTTTTTCATTTGAAACATGTTTCTTTGTTTTCTCATTTTGGCTGCTGTTAGGTCTGATCAAATAATTGAATCAATCCCCCCTCCTCTGGGAACTGACCTTTAGGCCACTTCACAATGGGCATTCCACTTGCTTAGACCACATTCCACTTGCTAAGACCATTATCTCTCCTCTCTGGAGTTTCCCAGAATACAAACATCCACAGAGATTTCTCCACCCAGGAAAAGCCCACCTAGAGTCCTTTAAAAACCTCTGACGCCCTGTCTTTGGGTTCTAGTGCCATTTTGGGGCTCAGCCCACCTGGTATCCAGATGACCTAATGAATTTATAATTCCTTACCACTTTAGCTTCATGTGTTCCTCCTTCGGTGACCATAATATTTGGTGCTGAAACCCAAGGGGGTTCCACGGGGATGGGGAGCCATCGCCCTGGCTTCAGACACTATGAATTTGCTACTCGGAGAGCAGTAGGCAGCAGCAGCTCGACCTGGGTTTTATCACCGAATCCTACTGAGGTGACATGATGGCCGGCCTCGATTAGGCCTTCCTCCCTTATGGACACCAGCCCCGTGCCCCCCAAGCCAGCAAAGGAGAATGCTGGATCAAGAACCTCTCTTTCTCCATTGCTGATTATCCATTCCACACTGGCCAATCTTGTCTAGGTGAGTGACATTCCATAAATTCCCTCATCTTGAATCTTCTGCCTTCTCTCTCTCACTGACTTCTCAAAAGTCTCTGGTCTTGAAAGTCCTAGCGCTAGGCCAGAAGACTCCTCAGCCATTTGGCTTTGGGTCCTTCTGGATTGGAGATGCCCAGTCCAGGGGTCGCCTCTTATTTCTTTTCTTTCTTTTTTTTTTATTGAATTCATCTTTTATTCTTCTTTTGGCAAACAGATAATATGAACAAAACTATACTGCTCGCTATAGTTATACACACTCTTTCTTGCTTTATACAAGTTGTAAACATATTTAAGTAGATAAAATTCTTGACTTAGCACATTCCAGAATTCTGACATACTTTTTGAGTTAAAGCAAAAGAAAGCTTATGAAACTTCCACTGTATTATCATTACACAGCAAACGAAATTAGTATATCTGCTTTTAAATTAACATCTACCATTTTTTAAATACTTCAATTTTAGGTTAGAGCTAAAATGATTTTTATCTAAAGCAGTGGTTCTCAACCTTCTGGCCCTTTAAATAGAGTTCCTCATGTTGTGACCCAACCATAACATTATTTTCGTTGCTACTTCATAACTGTAATGTTGCTACTGTTATGAATCATAATGTAAATACCTGATATGCAGGATGGTCTTAGGCGACCCCTGTGAAAGGGTCGTTCGACCGCCAAAGGGGTCGTGACCCACAGGTTAAGAACCGCTGAAAAGTTTTATGGGGAAAAAAAACAAACAGAGCTAACCATACAAATGCTGTTCATAACCATATCAACCGTTTAAAGATGACATATTTCAGAGGGGCGGTGGTGGGTAGGAGATTAACCAATGAAGTTATATGCACATATGCATAGCCCATGGACATAGACAATAGTGTGGGGAAGGCCTGGGGAGGGGCATGAACAGGTTGGAGGGAGACAATGGGGGGCAAGGGAGGACATCTGTAATACATTCAATAATAAAGATAAATTTTTAAAAATTATACAAATTAAAAATAAACCTATCATCAAGAAAATGCCACTCATCTTGTTAGAAAAAAAAGTTACCAATAAGGTATTTTCCAATGCTTTAAATGTAGATGAAATTTATAATAACTAGGTTTCATGATACCTTATTTTATTACTTCTTAATGCTTATCTTTTAATTTTAAAGCAACAGGTTACTTCAAAATAAAGGCAATATGATTAGTATTTTATAATTTCATTATTTTATAAATTTCAGAGCCCCAAGAAAACTCAGATCTCAAAACAGGCAGCCTTCAGAATGTATTTTGCTTGGCAGCAGAATGGCTTTTAATCTCTTGAAATGGAATACCTTCATGTAGTACTTACTTGCTCTAGTTGACCAGTTTCCCACATCATCAATGAGACTGACAGCCATTTTTAATATATAAACCTGATATTTAACTGCAAAAATTAGTTGCATTCATAAAGCAAAAATTCAAATATTATAAACTTCATGCTAAATGTTACTAGCTTTTTCTAATTGGGGAAAGACATCTAATAAAAAAAGTGTAATTTTCATAATACTTTCTTATCAAATTACCAGACACATTTGTATATATGAGTACTATCTTCTTAGAAGGAATACTGCCGGGAGCCGGTCCATGCTTGCTGTTTCAAGGGACCTGGCATATATGGCATACTGTTCTTAATATGTTTGCTCACCTTCTTGGCACTATGTGTTTTAGCCAAGGTCTCTGAGAAAGGTTGTTTCCCCAGGTAGGGATTTTCCCCTGAAGTTAGGGAGGGAATAAAACCTCTTAACTGCCAGGTGGGTAATTAATCACTTTAACTACGAACAATCATGCTTAAGCTACATAATCTTTACTCCCTGGAATGGAGATAAGAAACACCCTAACCTTTGGAATAGAGATTGATAGGATTGGAATCAACTGGTATAAATACAGATGTAACAAGACAGAACCTACACACAGAACCTACACACAGAACCTAGACACAGAACCTACACAGAACCTAGAGACAGAAGAACTTCGCTGGAGAGAACATGGCAAAAGATCCTGGACAGAAACTGGCCACAAAACCTAGAGACAGAATCTAGAGACAGAACCTGGCTGAAGAACCTAGAGACAGAACCTGGCTACAGAACCTGGATAGAACATGGCAAGAGAACCTGACTAGAACCTGGTGACTGAACCTTGCTGGCGAACCTGGACAGAACCTGGCTGGAGAACCTAGCGAGGGAACATGGCTACAGAACTTGGCTGGAGATCCTGGCTAGGCTGCTGATCAACTGAACGCTGTCTCCATATCATTCCTTCTTCACCGACTCCGTCTATGCCTTTGGGAACCCCTGGACCTGCTGGGGTTGGACCCCGGCAGAATACTGTTATGTGTAACTTGAAATCTGAGCTAGATAAATCATTCACACCAAAAGGTATTATATATTGATTTTTACTACACAGTCTGGCTCCTAAAGAGTGGCTTTCAGCTTGATCCATACACGTGATACAAACATTCTCAAATACTTCAAGTTACGGAAAGAGGACATTAAAAGGCTAACAAAATAACAGTAAAAAAGGCTTTCTTTTAATCCTAGAGAAGGAAACAAAAAGAGAAAGGTTTTGTAAGAGAAATTGGGAAAGAGGAAGGATTTGAAGTATATTTGGCCTTGGACACTTTTGACAGTGCTGCTTCAACTTGTAGAAGAAGTTCATGGGTAAGAGAGGTCACAAATAGTTTCTCAGTGGAAAAAAGTGCAAGGAAAGCAAAGCAGCTGAGCAGTGAAGGAGAAAACACCACAAAGAGTACAAACATTTGTAGTTCTGAAAATAAGAAGTTTAAGAAACAGCAAGTAGTAACAAATCAATCAGACATTAGTATGTTGGGACCTTTAAAATGACACAAAAATAAAAGGCTAATCTATAATTCTTTACAGGTTTAAATCTGATAGGGAACACCTATATATTTTGAATCTGTCTCAGTTTTAACAACTGATTCCCATCTGAGAAAAAACATTTTAAAATTCTTAATCATTAAAACAAGCTTCTTGGCTGCACTTGGATGGGGAAATAAAAAAGCTTCACAGCATTAATTTCACTAATACCAAGGTTACTGCAATCAAGTTTCTTTATAAGGATAAATTAAATTTGCTATCACCATCCCCACAGTATTGCAATCTTCAAAAAAATTACACTGAAATGGTTACTGAAAGCTTTTAATAAAACATTAGGATTTATTTCAACAGAATGTTCAGGATCCCATATTAATAAAAAAAATATAAGCAAATAGGGTTGCATCTTGGCCTATGAATGATGCTCTCCACAATGGACGTACAAGTGTTTAAAATACCAGTAAGGGGATACTGGTTAAAGTTTATCTCTGACTATTTTTTAAAAACCTATTAGCAGCTATGCCATAAAACTGATTTAAAGTAGTTGTTTTTTCAGTAACGTTTAAAACAATCCAGCACTTGGTATAAATACTCATATCGGCACACTGTACAAAAACATAATTGTGCAACACTCTGTAAACTAGCTGCAGTTTTCAGTAACTCTGTTCACCAACCACGTGACAGAATTGTAATGTTCTCCTAAGCCATATGCGTGTCTCATATATACAAGTATTAATGGTTTGTTTGGATATTCTTCGCCAACTACAATAGGAGGAGAATCTGCCTGTATTATCTCTATTGGTGTTTGTAAAATATGAGACAGGGCTCTTAGCTCCAGCTGGCCTCCCCATGCAGCTGTGTTTATAATATTATCACAGTACTTTCCAAACTCTTCTGGAGTATACATATCTCCTGTATTGGGGTTTGTTAAAAATGGCAGAAAGTCTTCCATGTGGCTTTGCATATAGTTAGCAGTTTGGCTTCTTAAGGCAGCTACAGTCAGAGGGCATTCCCGCTCTTTCAGCTGATCTTCAATGGCTCTGTACATACTAGCTGCCAATATTTGAGCAAGTTTTTCACTTTCTACATGTCTAGCTCCATGTAAGTTCTCAATTTCAGCTTCAGCTATCCTTTCTTTCTGCTCCTTTTCCAATGCAGCTTTTTTATCCCGTCTCTTCTGTGCTCTTGATATCCGAGGCAGCTGATTCTCAAGAACCAAGTTTGAAATGTTAACAGCATCAAAATCTCTCTGACCCTCCTGGGAAGCCAGCTTCAACTGCTCCAGCTCCTCTCGGTGCCGCTGCTCCATTTCTGCCTCCAGCTTAGCAACATCTTCCGTGAGCTGCTTCCTCCTCTTCTTGTCGTTCTTGGGAACGGCATTCTTCATACCTTGAATTTTGGCTTGCAACTCCTTCTTCTCTTTGCGTTGCTTTCTCACCAGCTGCTCCTCTTCGTCAAGCTCGTCTGCCAAGCCTTCCTCCATGTCCACCCGGCGCCCGCACTCGGAGGAACCAGCCGGCGTGCCGGCTGGCGGGCACCTCCCCACGCCTCCTATTTCTTGTGGTAGTTTGTTTAGCAGTGGGGATGCCTGCCCTAAACAGTCACCTTTGGATTTGTGGTCTGTGACTCACCCGTCCTCTCTCATGGGCCACACTATACTCCCTCTGCACACTCATGGGGAAGATCACGCCCAAGCACTTTATTTTATTTTGTAACACTGTGTGGCCACAATATAAACTAGCCTCAATGGCCTGAAAATGGCACTTTCAATTTTAACACACTGAGCAATTATATTTCTGTCACCACAATGAAAAATGGTCAGAGATTCCCTACGTCCAGGCCTTTTGCATCCTCCGGTCCTGACCCTCTCTCTGTCAATCCTTCTCTACCCATCAGATTCTTCTCCTTCACACAAAACATCATACCCCTAACACTTCTGATTCTGAATCTACTTTTGACCCAGCAAACCACCAACCTCCACCCCCTTATGCGCTCCCAAAATACAGACCCTCCTAACAGCAACCACCTTCTCCCCAGGCCCCTCAGAGCCCAAATCCCGAGAACCTGAATTCTAATACAGCCTTTTCCCACCTAACACTCACTCTCGAGCAACCCAAAGACTGCCTTCCTCAATAGCCACTTCTGTTCCCATGCCCATTCCACCCCTGAGGGAAGTAGCAGGAACTGAGGGCATAGTCCAAGTCCACGTCTCATCCTCTATGTCCAATCTCACACAGATTGAGAGGTGTCTCAGGTCTTTTTCCACTTACCTGACCACATTTACTAAGGAATTGAGTACCTGACCCAGTCCTATGACCTGACCTGGCACGACATTTAAGTCATCCTGTCCTCCTCTCTAAACCCAGAGGAGAAGGAGTGCATTTGGATAGCTGAATAGGGCCATGCCAATATCCTCCATAGACAGAATGTGGCAGCAAACCCTCTTGGTATTGATGCATTCCTCAGAACTGACCCGAGATGAGACTATCAGGTTACTTCTCCAGGGCACCAGTTCTGTAGCCATATAATCAATCACCTGTCTCATTGCCAGACTCAAAAAAGTTTGCCCATAAAGTGGTCAACTATGACAAACAATGAAATCACTGAGGGCCCTGACGAAAACCCAGCTCTCTTCCTCTCCTGCCTCATGGAGGCCTTACAGAAATGTACCATCTTAAACCCACCTCCCCAGAGGGAACCCTTCCTCTGAACACCCATTTTATATCCCATTCAGCCCCCAAAATATGCTGCAAACTTTAAAAAAAAATAGACATAAGTCCACAAACCCCTCAAAAAATCTTGTTAACTTGGCCTTTAAGGTCTTTAATAATAGAGATGAGAAGACCCAGATCCAAAACAAAGGCGAGATCAGGCCAAAGCTGAGGCCCAGAGGAGGCCTTTCAGCTCCTAGCCACCGCTTTCATGAACCCCAAACAAAGTGCCGGTCCTCCAACCAAGGGTAACTCAGGGGCTAAGCCTCCTCCAGGCCCATGCTTCAAATGCAACAAGGAAGGACAATGGGGCAAGTCCTGCTCAAACCCAAGATCCCCTCCTGGGCCCTGCCCAAGGTATGGAAGGAAAGGCCACTGGAAATCAGACTGTAGTCTGGCCCCTCCAGGTCGGACCTTGGACAGTCCAGCCAGGCCACCCTCTGGGTCCAGTTTGGAGCTCCCAGACCTCCTGGGACTGGCCACCAAAGACTGAAGGTGCCCAGGCCCTAATAAGGCCCCACAGACTTACATCACCAGGACAGAGCCTTGGGTAATGATTGTGGTGGCAGGTAAGACAATCTCTCTTTAATTGACATGGGGATCACTTATTCTGCCCTCCCCAAATTCACTGGGACCCTTGTCCTTCCCTCAACCTCTATTATGGAGGTTGATGGATTAATCTCAGCCATTAGCCATCTCTCCTCTATATTGCATCTTACTAGACACTCCTTTTATCCACTCTTTCCTCTTTCTACCTCAGTGCCTGACAAGGGCTACCTCACATCCCCTCATAAAATCCAGTTTTCCCAAACCACAGTCACCTACCTCAGTTTCACTCTCACCCCACAGAGCTGAGCCAGTATCTTGGACCTTAAACACCTTATCTCCTCCATGACTGTCCCGTCCTCTAGATAAGAAATAGGCTCCTTTCTTGGCATCACTGAATACATTATCCTCTGGGTTCCCAAATTTAGTCTTCTTGCAAAGCCCCTCTATGACACATTGAAGGGAGCCCTCACTAAGCTTTTAGATCATAACGCCAGCATTTTCATCCCTTTAATGCTCTGAAACAACTCTTACCTCACTGCCTTCTCCACCCCCTTCCCAATGAACACCTTTCTTTACTAAAAAACTGCAAACACTTACTTAATAGTCCTGCTACTATCAGAAGGTGAACTCATTATCATCCAAACCTTAACATGTTATCTCTAAGGAAAAATGTGGCAGTTTTAAATCCAAGTGGCTAGAGACCCGGGGACATGCTGCTGAGCCTGCTTCCTCCCCCCGCCCCCCCCCCCCCGTTTCTTTTCTCCAGCCTCATATGCCTATAGGTAATTTTCCAAAGACTTTGGTAACTTAAAGACTTTAGGATTAAATGATAAACATCTAAATATTTTAAAATAACATAAAATACTGAAACATTGATTGCTAGACAAGTTTTAATTTGCCTGCTCTTAGCTCTTATTATAGAAGGTCTCTTATACTTTGTTGCATGCATATTTTCTTGAAAGTAAGATTGTGTTTAAAGTGTGTTGATAAATGTCAATCTAGATTGTTTGCTTTTTGGCTAAAGCTGGTTATTTGTGAATGGATAGAAGGTTTGTGTTGTTCAGTGAGTCAGGACCCAATCACCCCTGATGTCCAAAGGGACCCCTTCTCTCCTAGTAAGCTAAAGCAGTCCTGCCCAGGCTCTCTCCTATTGCTTAAGTCCTTATATCTAGACTTTATTTCCACTGCTAATTCACAGTCCTTGACACTATCATTGAAATCATCAACATGTCTTCCTGCTTAGTATTTAGGAATCTCTCTCCCCTTTTCTAACTTTCTTAAAAGTCATACACTGCAAAGGACACCGAGTCTGGAATGATCCCACAATACAGGGAAATAAAGCAGACCAGGAAGCCAAGGCAGTGGCTCAGAAGAAGCTTCCATCTCCTCAACTCTTAGTTATACCTCATATAACACCCTATATACTCCAGAGTATATACAGTATATACTGTATATACCCTATATACTCCTGTCCCTATTAGGTTTTGGGGCTCCTCAGGAAGATCCATGTTTAAAATTTCAGGGAAAATATATCCTTCCCCAAGGACAGGCCTATGATATCTTAAGGGCTATTCATAATTCCCTACATATAGGATACATTTACAACTCTTAAAACACCTAATTGCATGTCCTAGACTAGCCTTCCTACTGTAAGATACTACCAAAACCTGTTCTACTTGTTACTCAGTATCTCTCCAAGGACAGGTTAGACCTCCTTCTTTCTCCACTCATAGGCAAGAGGCCAAATCCCTGGACAAGACTGGCAAATTGACTTCACTCACATGCCCCCTATAAAAAGAGCCAAATACCTCGTAACCCTAATAGATACCTTCTCAGGCTTGTTAGAAGCCATTCCCCACTATGTCTGACACACCTAATTACAATAATATAATGGACCTTCTTTCATATCTCAAATGACTCAACAGGTCTCCTCCACTCTGAACATCCAGTGGAACTTACACCCCCTCCTACCATTCCCAACCTTCAGACAAGGTAGAAAAGGAAAATTCCTTAATTAAGTCTAACCTAATAAATTAACTCTTGAAACTAAAGTACCTTAAACTAAAGTACCTCCTACCTTTAGCCCTTATGCACATCAGGGCAACCCTCCCGTGCACACTCCTTTCTTAGTTCATTTGAATTTATGTATAAAAGACCCTTATTATTAGGAAACCTCCCTCCCACAGAGGCCCCTCTAGGAGATTATGTCCCCATTTTAAATCTCATCCAACAATTACTGAGAGAACATGCTCATTAGGTCCTCCCTCAACCTTTTGTGGGAGACACCCCCCCCCCCTCACTCCTCACATCCAGAGGACTGGGTACTCCTAAAGGAAATCAATTCATCAAATAATTTATAGGTTCAATGGCAAGGCCCTTATAATTACCCCAAAAGCAGCTAAACTATCGGGGCATATCCATGGTTCCACCCTTCAAGATTAAAACCCATCTCAGGAACACCTCCATCACATGAGCTGGAGTTCCCTTAGTATTACAGCCACCTGATTGGGCCAACCAGACTCTGCCTTCTCTGCATCCCAGAAGAAGAGGATGAATGAGTGAGCGAGCACCCCTGCACATGCTCCCTATATATTAACCCTACCAATCCTGACTTCTCTGAAAGTCCACCTTCTCTCCCAATACAAATATTCCAGATCCTAGTTACTACCCCCTCTCCCTTTGCATCAGGATTCTCACCTTCCTATGGGACTCCCTTCTATAAGGGGACTTTGATTACCCATGGGAAGAGACTTACTTCTTTCTAGACCCCAAACATATCCTTCCCCACCTTGGGATAATCCCTGATCCTGGAAGTGGGGGTTAGCTCTCCTTCTCATCCTATTCTAGCCCTTGTCTCCTACACCCATAAGGAATTTTCTCACCTCCACTCATTCAAATACTTAACCTTACCCATTCCCTTCTAAACCAGACCAATCCAACCTTTGCCAGGGATTGCTGGATCTGCCTTTCCCACTGCTCTTCAGCATATACCACCATCCCTATACCAATCACAAGATGGCATCAGGTAAAAATCACTCTAGCTTATAAAAAGGAAAGGGAACTACATTTCTCAAAAAGGCAGACACGCTTCTGACATCCTATAGCCCAAAAAATCAAGCCTCCCTTCTTTTCTGTATTTATATTCAATCTCTTGCTAAGGTAACTCCTTCCTCCATCTTAGTCACAGGTCCTATTACTCTACACAACCCACTAATTGCCCAAACCCCTTTATGCTTTACAAGGTCCCAAGGCAATATAATAATAAGCCATCTCCCATCATCAGCTTGCAACACCACAGTTAATGTAGAAGTACCAAATGGTCACTGGTCCCAATGGGTTGACTACCAGGTCTTCCCGGAAGCCAATGGTTATTTCCTACATCCAGTCAGCTTTACTTCTTACCCACCCATTCAGGCCCGAGGCTCCAACTGCTTCTTTCCTTCCCTTTCTCTTTTCCCTTGGATAACAACCCATTCTATCGTTCCCTTCCACGTTCACTGCAATAAAATCTCAACCACTTATCTGTCACTCCTTATCGGTAGTGCCATGGTGACTACCCTTTCAGCTTGGAGTGCGGGACTGGGAAAAAGAACCTCATACCCTTTAGTCCACCTCTTCTCTCTATACCTTTGAGCTTGTCTCCATGATCAGGGATTATTTTTCTTTTGTGGGGAGAACACATACATCTGTCTCCCCACCAACTGGACAGGAACCTGTACTCTCATCTATCTCTAACCCAATGTAGATGTAACCCCCAATAATCAGTCTTTACCTGTCTCAATAACCCACCATATCCAACACAAGAGGGCAGTTCAGATAATCCCTCTCCTAATAACCTTTGGCATCACAGAAAATGTTGGAACTGGCATAGAGGGCCTAACCACTGCTTTATCCTATTTTGAAATCCTGTCTCAGGACCTACAAGAAAGCTCTAGATGCCTAGAAAAACTAAGAAAACAAGAACCTCTCCCCCAGGGTAACCTATACTCCCCTTTAATATCACTAGTCAGGCAACGTAGACCCCTGATCTTTTCCTCCCTAAAGATAACATCTAGGCCTCAGTTGCATTTCAGCCCAAGGCCCAGAAAAACAGCAAAACCAGACAAGTAATGCTGTGCCAACCTCAGGACCAGCTTTTACTCCCAAGTCACTCAACAGGACCATTTTTGAGCCTTCACCAACCAGTTTCTTGGGGGAAATAATGCTGTTGAGACCCCTTGTTTAGCCCACTACTATCAATGCTCATTCCCCTGTGATCTCGACGTCCCACCTCAGCAGGAAGTAGATATAGAAGATATGACCTTCGTCCCTATTCCATAAACAAAAAGGCTGGAATGTTAGGTTTGATCAAATGATTGAATTTATACCCCCTCCCCTGGGAACTGACTATTAGGCCACGTCACAATGGACACTTGCTTGGACCACATTCCACTGGCTAAGACCATTATCTCTCCTCTCTGGAGTTTCCCAGAATCCGGTCCTGCACAGAGAATACTCTGCTCAGAAAAGCCCACCTAGAGTCCTTTAAAAACCTCTGACTCCCTGTTTTTGGGTGCTGGCACCATTTTAAGGCTCAGCCCATCTGGTAGTCAGATGACTTAATAAATTTATAATCTCTTACCACATTGGCCTCATGCATCTTCCTTCAGTGACCCCAACAGCTGCCTCTCTGTGTATGTTTCTATGCATTAGGTACAACTTCTTTGTCTCCTGGTCTTGGCAAAATGGACTTACGTAATGGGTATTTTTTGTGGGCCAGTAGTACAGTCTCCCTCATCACCTGAATTGGTGCTACAGGTATGTGGTTGGTGTGGGTTGTTCCTTCCTGTTGTTGAGCCTTGATTGCTATTGGCACTACAGTGGGAGGGATTGACCCTTATGCTGATTGGTTGTGAGGGCTGGCCATGACTACTGTGGACAAGTTGTTGTGCAGAATCTGATCCGATGAAGCAGGATCCACTTTAGCTGGGCTTTGGTGTCTGCTGGATTCACCCATTTGGGCGTGTCATTTGTAGAGGTGGTTGGGTAATGCTCTGGTGGGGAGTGAATCTGGTCACAAGGTGTGTTGGTTCTGGGGCCTCTTGGGAGGTTAGGCAAAGGTTAGCTGCTCCCTGGGCACTGCCTGTGGCCACCTAGTATAAGCTACAATGTGATCTGCAGGTGGTTGATGCTTGTGCTGGACTTGGAGGTTTCTGGGAGAGGCTAAGTTATGAACTGAGGCTTGCTTCTGCAAATGCTGGATTGGGGCTGCTTAGCAAGAGGATGGGCCATGCCAAAGGCCACATGCTGCTTGTTTGGGGTTTATGAACCTTTGAGACTCTTTATGGAAGTCCTCAGCATGAGCCTAGATAGCTATTTGTTTTAAAAAGCCACTGGAATAGGCTTGGATGGGGATACAAGTTCAGTGTGTTAGGGTCTCAGGGAATCACCAGAGCAGGGCAAAAAGTGTCACCTAGGTTGATGGAGACTCAGATCTGGTGCTTACCTGCACCTGCAAGGGGAGGAATCAGCAAACACACAATGGCTTCTGCCAGCACTTCTTGCTGGGAAAAGCTGCCCCTTCATCCCTCACCCCAAAGCCACATAATTCTGTTCTTCTCTGTATGTCCCTGGTGCCGTTTGAGCTGCTGCCCCAGCAATAGAGCTCAGAGCCAGTGAGTCCATCAGCAGATAAATTTGTGAACTCCTGGGACTCCAGCAGCTCTCTGTCTCAGTCAGCCACAACCTCCATTAGTTTTCACACTTAGAGGTTATGAGGACTCCTCTTCCTAGCACTGGACCCTGGGCTTAGTGACCCTGTGTGGGACTGGGACCCTTTGCTCTTCAGGGGACATGTGCAGCCAAGATAACTCTCCTGAATTTTAACCACCACATGAGTAATTGGGAACAGCCTATTCTGCGACTGCTCCTCCTAACAATCTCGATATGGCTTTTTCGGTATATCATTAGTTACAGGATTCTGTTCAGCTAGACTTCAGGCAGTTATCAGTGATGGCTGTTCAGTAGTTTAGTTGTAATTTTGATGTGGTCACAGGAGGAGATGAGCATAGCATTTACCTATGCCACCATCTTGACTGGAAGCTCACAGTGACTTGGACTTTTAAAAATATTCTTTCAAATGTTACTGGAGAAGAGTCTTGTTCTGCACATTTTGGACTACACATTCTAATCATTTGAGAAGTTTAAAATATAAATGCCTGGTACTACCCCCAGACATTTGGTTTCATTGGCCTATGGTGGGACACAGTCACTGGTACTTTTTAAAAAATATATTTTTATTGATTTCAGAGAGGAAGGGAGAGGGAGATAGATGAGAGAGAATCATTGATCAGCTGCCTCCAGCATGCCCGCCTACTGGGGATCAAGCCCACAACCTGGGCATGTGCCCTGACTGGGAATTAAACCACAAACTCTTGGTTCATAGGTCAACACTCAACCACTAAACCATGCCGGCTGGGCCACTGGTACTTTTTAAAAGATGCTTCGGGTGATTTAAACATGCAGTCATGATTGACAGCCGCGGATTTGATTAAAAAGAAATTGAGAGTAGACCAGTGTCAAAGGAGGAATAAATGAGTAGGCACGCACAAAAGTCTCTCTCTTGATTTTTTCAAACAAAGCAAACACGCATATGTATTATTACACATTCTTTTCTGCCCCGTGTTTTCTGTTTTTTTCCCCCTTCCACTGGCATGGACAATTTTGAGATACCTATAATTAAGTAAATCATTTCTAAAATGCACTGACATACCTTCACATTGCTCTTTCTTCCCAGGATCTAGAGAAGTATTTGCTTTTTCACTTTGGGGTGCTTCAGGATGGATATTGTGCTGCATGCCCTCTTTACTGTAGACCCAGACAAGACCTACTGTGTCTGCCTTTTATTTTAGTGTGATTGTCAGGCAGAGTGGAGAGAGAGGTGGTGGGGCAGCAGTTGTTGTGCTGATACCCTCTCAGGAGGTTAAAAATCATGGTGTTTTTTAATCTTGTCTGTACATTTAAATTATATGGGAAACTGAAAAATTTGATAACTGAGTCCCACCTCCAGAAATTCTGATTTAGTTATTCTACAGAGTGACCTGGACTTGGAGATTTCTGGAGGTTTCTTCAAGTGATTCTAGTATGCACCTAACATTGAGAACTGTTGTAACAAGAGGTTCATGTCTGTTCTAATTTGGCAGGGTAACAGTACCAAGGAGAGTGGAAGAGCAGAGGAGAAATGTCCCCTTCCAGTTGCTCTTACTGCTGGAGAAGATGCAGGACAGTCGACAGAAAGCAGTGCGACCCATGGAACTCGTCTACTGTCTCCAGAAGTACAATGTACCATGTAAGACAGTGCTCCCAGCACTTGCTCCTGATCTAGTGCTCTAAAGGGTGCGGGAGATTGAGAAAGAGATAGGAAGAAGAAGGAGGGGGAAGAAAAGAAGAGGGAGGAGAGAGACAGGGAGGAGAGGGAGAAAGAGAGGGAGAAGGAAGGAGAAAAAGGGAGAGGGGAGAGAGGAGGAGGAGGATAGGAGAGGAGAGGGGAAGGAAGAGAGAGGAGAGGGGAGAGGGACTAATAAGGAAGTTAGGTAGACTGTGGACCTCTTGTGTTGGAGGCATTTATGAAGATCTGAAATATTTTGAAGAGCTCCATTTATATATGCATAAATAATACCAAATACAGATTTGGTGGTATTATTATTTTTTTTAATTTTTTAAAAACAGAATATGATTATATTTAATGCACAAGTTTGATACAACCAAAAAGTAAAACAGCAGAGTAAAATAGTAACAAAAAAACATGGTATATCATTTGCAATGCATGAGAAATGGTTAACATCTTTAGTTATAAACAAGCTCTTAAAATCCAGTGACACTATAATAATGCAAGGAAGCTGGAAAAATGAAATGAAAAAGTACAAGTGATGATTAAGCAGTGAGCATTTATGATTTTGCTGAGCAGTGATGAAGAATAACTTCTCTGCAGTGTCAGTGAGCAAAATAAAGACAATGACACCTAATAGTCTACAGCTTTGAAGAGTGTTGTGCAGTTTGAAGTCTCAAGCAGGGGGAGGCAGAATAAAGAGAAGGACCTAGAATGAGGGGAAAGCTAACTTTTGAGTCTATATATAAATTGAGTATTTTTAGCCAGAGTAATTCCAATTCGTTGGAATTTTTTTTAACAAGTTAGTTGAATAAATTCAAAACAGATTTGGTATTATTTATGCATATATTACTTTCACACTTACTCTTTTTCTGCCTCACAGTAGAATGAGTAAGCCTAAGAGTTTCCTCAAAGCTGATTCAGCTGCAGGTAAGGAATCCCAGGAAAACATAATAAAGGATTAATAAGGAGAAACCATTTTCTACAAAAGACAACTCATAAAATAGTTTTGTTTTAAAAACCAGCTTTATTGAGATATACATCACATACTGTAAAACTCAATCTTTTAAAACTATGTAATTCAGAAGTTTTAGTATACTCACAGAGTAGTGCAGTCATCACCACAATATACTTTTAAAACATTTTATCACCCGAAAAGTGACCCCATACCTTAGCAGTCATTCACAATTCTGTTTTGTTTTCTTCTAGGTTTTATACTTTTAGCTCTTACATTTAGATTTTGTTTCATTTTGAATTAATTTTTGTGAATGTTGTGAGGTAAGGGTCCCAACTTCATTCTTTTGCATGTGAGCATTTAATTATTCTAGCACCATTGTAGAAAAGAGTATTCTTTACCCATGGAATTCTTTTCTTTTTAAAAAATCTTAATTGTTGAGAGTATTACATATGTCTCCTTTCCCCCTTGTTGACCTCTCCCAGTCCACATCGCCCAGATCTTCACCACCCTATTTTCTGTGTCCATGAGTTATGCATATTTGCACCAAGTTTATTGGTTGATCTCTTCCCACCCATCCACCCTCTTCTGCATTCCCTCTGAAGTTTGACAGTCTGTTCTATGCTTCTGTGTCTCTGGACATGTTACTTTATGGTGTTCATTAGATTCCACTTATGAGTGAGATCATGTGATACTTACTTTTCTCTGACTGGCTTATTTCACTTAGCATTCATGCTGTTGCAAATGGTAAGATGAGGCAGGGGGTCCCGCAGGGGTGAGGCCGACGGAGTCCTAACGAAGCATGCCTGACTCCGGAGACCAGGTTCAAAGACGCAGATCTGAGTTTATTGTTTAAGTGCAGCAACATATATAACATTCCAGACCAATCAGAAGTTTACACCATCCTTAGGGCAACCAATGGTAGGAAAGATAGGGTACTATGTAGGGGCTCTAGGGGGCTTACTCAGGTGGGCACTGCCACTTCCCGGTGTGCCGAGGAAGCTTGTATAGGTGGAGTGCGCTCACGCCATTGCATCTGCCACTGCACTGAGATAAATCTCCTGAGCTCTTCCCACATCTCCCCCTTCTTTTCTTATTAGTGCCTGCTGGACGTGTATGATCATGGCTTGCTGGGCACTTAGCTTATTGAACATGTTGTATAAACAGCGAAATAATACTATTCCTATGACGAATCCTACTATCATGACTCCCCAAATGAGGAGGTTGGCTGGGTTTAACCAGGAGGTTAGACGGCTGAGGGCATCACTTAAGAAACTAAACTCAATGGGTTTCACTTGGGTATTATTGCATGAGGTGCTAGGTATATCCACCCTTGTCCCGGGGCAGTCCCATTATCTAGAGTCCACTTAAGGAGGTTAGGGCTACTGCTATCAGCCCATACTGTCCCATTCTATGGCAATGAGACTGGTTCCGCTCCGTCACAGGGTAAGCCCACAGAACAGTCAGACACTTGGACAGCGGGGAATTGTAGGCTGTCGGCGCTGACAGGCATGAGCACCCCTGGATGAGGTATGGCCGCCCATACATGTTGTGCTCGCACCTGAGAGTTCGCTGTTATGATGGTACACATTAATAGGAATAATGTCCCTTCTGACGGATTGCCTTCTGGTGCCAGGCATGCAGCTTGGTCCTGTAGGTTCTTGATGTCTCCCCAGGTAATGTTGTGGGCTCGTCGATGTCTTGGTCATCTCTGCTGCTGGGGCTGACTGTCCTCTATGGTCAGGTCCTCCATTTCCTCTACTGGATGTGATGGTGATGGTGGTCTACGGCTCATCGCTGGTGGTGCAGGGTTTGATGTAACGGGCAGGAATCCACGTGGGATTTTTCTCACCGTCTGGAAAAACACAAGCAAACCCTCTCCCTTGGGTTAAGAGTGGTTCGGGGCCCTTCCAAGCCCTGGTTAGTGGATCTCTCCACCGGACCAAGGGGAGAGGTGTTGGTACATCTCTGAGACCTCCCCAATGTTTGAAAATGGGAGGAAGACCGTCGGGGGCAAAGTGAAAATAATTGAGAGTTAATAAGGCCTGTTGTAATAGTTGTTGGGGCGCGTATTTCCCCTTTCTTTTTCTTTTTTAATCTGGGTTTTTAATTCTTTGTTCTGTTGTTCTACTATGGCTTGTCCCTGTGGGTTATAAGGTATGCCAGTAATGTGCTTGATGTTATGTTTCGTGAGGAATTGCTGAAAAGCCTTGCTAGTGTAGTAGGGGCCATTATCTGTTTTAACTTCCCAGGGGAAGCCTAATGTTAAAAATGCTCCCTTGAGGGTTGCTATTGCGTGGCGAGTCTTTTCACCTGTGTGAGCTTGAGCATACGTGGCTCCAGAGCAAGTGTCAATGATTACATGTACATATTTGAGCCTACCAAAGCTTGGAATATGGGTCACATCTGCTTGCCATAAGGCATTGGGTTGGAGCCCCCGGGGGTTGACCCCTTGTGGCTGGAGGGGGCCTAAAGGCAATAGGGGGCTACAGGTTTTACATGCCCGTATGAGATGCTTGCAGCTAGAGAGGGTTAAATGAGGAAATAGCTTGTGCAAGCTAGCTGCCTCTATCTCTGGATTGTTTTTACTCTTGTCTTCATGGCTGGAGCATTCCTGATAACTCCTCTCTGTTGCAGGAATCCACATGGTCTTGGAGTTGTTTTCTGAAAATATACAAACGTATTCTCGACCAAAGGTTAATAAAGGAAACTTTTCTTGGAGTTCTGTTTATTTTTGCTTAAATGAATTTCCTTTGGCTTATGTTGACATCACATAGGTTTTTCATGAGTGTCTTGCTGTTAGCATTATAAATGAAAAATTTTTCTAGATGTAAATTAGTTACAGGATATCTTTCCTTACATGGTATTTTTCCACTATCTCCCCCCCCCCTTTTTTTAAATATTAGGATGTTTTTGGAAATTTTTTACTGTAGTCTTGATAATTTTTAATTTTAATTTTTTGTATAAAAATATGACTGCTTTAGGTTTATAGCATGTTTTACCATGAAATGAAAATTTTGGTTAATACTTCTTGAGCCAATTTTTAATTAATCTGAAAACTTGACTACTATTTTACTATCAAATTCAATACTCTAATAACAATCTTAGTTTACACTGTAAATATTAATGGAAAGGATTATTTTGCATCCTTTTAGAAGGCCTTGAGCATTCCTGGTGTTAGGCTGGATTTAGATATAGGGTAGCCGCTGTTAGCCAAGTCTCTGTTATCTGGGAGATTTATGGTACTAGCTAGCCACTATGAGGCTTCAACCTCAGCATGAACAGAGAGCTCAGGCAACAGTTGTGGGCAAATGGAAGAGGGACCCCCTTGCAAAAAGGGCAAGAGAGGTCAATATAGAATGCTTAAGTGCCTTTCCAGGGGGCCTTCCACACAATGGAAGGGATTAAATCCTTTTATGTTTTTATTAAATTGTTGCCAAGCAATTAGTTTGTAAGCTTGTTTGGAATAAATTTATAATATGCTGTTATAAAATATTAAAAATTATTAATGAGCTGTTGTTATTTTAAATTATATTTTAAAATTCTACTGTATTTTAAGAAATATTATATAAAATAACTTGTTTTGCCCTTTCTTAGAGGCAAAAACTCAAGATATATATTTATTAATTTTTATTTGATAAAGTTTTCCATGTGATTTCAAGCACATTAAAATGGCTTTATTAAAAAATCCTTTAAGAAGAGAGAATAATCTTTTGAAAACATTTCAGGGCCCATGAAATATCTCAAAGTCATTCCTTGGTTATAGTACTTTTTATAATTATTAAGAGATATCAATTAAATTAAAACTGACAAGATTTTCTTTTTATACTTTAGGCATTTAGTTACCACAGTTATAATTTTTCCCAATTTAATTTAACTAGAATTTTAAACTCTTAGCTGGCAAGTTAAACATTCAGGATTTCTTTAGATTAATAAGAGTAGGTGCTTCCTTTCCTGTGTAATCTTAAGTATATTGTATTAGTCTATTTTAGTATTGGAAGTGTTAAAGAGAAGAAAACTGGACAGAGATAAGTTTGCCTGCTAGCAGCTAGGGTCCTCGCATACCTTGGATAAGCAAAAATCAACAAAGAACTCTCTCTCCCTGTTCTCCATGGCAACGGCCTCTTTTTTCTTTCTTTCTTTCTTTCTTTCTCTGCATTAACCATTTGGATATCAGGAATATTGTTGCAGATTTGGTGGCATTTGCTGTAGCTGTGGGGTTAATATTCACAGGAAAGAGTCTAGGGGTCTCTAGCCCTAAGGACTTCTTTGCTCTATCTCTCTGGCTACACAAGGATTGATATATCCCCGTCCATGGATTATCATTCATGTCTCCCACGAAAGGGTTACTTGGGGGCCGCTGGGCAGTTAAACTTTTTGTTCACTCTGCAAGGGGAGCGAGGGAGTGACTCCGGCAGGAAGCCTCCTGGTGTGACTTCCCTGATTTCACTTCGCTTGAGGTTTTTTCTGTCTCAGTTTCAGCCTTTCTTGAGCTTTGAGAAACTACATTTGGCTTGTTGAAAACAGCCCAGGAATCTGCGGGGGCAGAGGGCTCTGGAGGGGAATAGGGAGGTAAAGGGTCTTCTGTTCCCCTGTCTGCACCTCTAGTGGCGGAGAGCCAGGGGTTAAATGCTATTAGGATAGCCCAGAGCTTTTGTAGCTCCCTTTCTGTTACCTTTACTCGCCTGCTCAGTAACAGCGCATGGAGTGCCCGAGCCTAAGGAGCTTGGGCTGAGTGGGGAAGGTTTCCCATTGTTACAGAGGGGCACTCACCTGACTCAACGCTTTCTTGCTGGGGTCCCTGCTCAGGGCGCCAGAATGAGGCTGGGGGGTCCCGCGGGGGTGAGGCCGACGGAGTCCTAACGAAGCATGCCTGACTCCGGAGACCAGGTTCAAAGACGCAGATCTGAGTTTATTGTTTAAGTGCAGCAACATATATAACATTCCAGACCAATCAGAAGTTTACACCATCCTTAGGGCAACCAATGGTAGGAAAGATAGGGTACTATGTAGGGGCTCTAGGGGGCTTACTCAGGTGGGCACTGCCACTTCCCGGTGTGCCGAGGAAGCTTGTATAGGCGGAGTGCGCTCATGCCATTGCATCTGCCACTGCACTGGGATAAATCTCCTGCACTCTTCCCACAGTAAGAGTTGTTTGTGGTTGTTTTTTGGGTTTTTTTTGCATAGCTGCATAGTATTCCATTGTGTAAATGCAACACAGTTTTTTTAAATCCATTCAACATGGGATGTTTCCAGATCCTAGCTATTGTAAATTGTGCTGCTATAAATACAGGGGTACATATATTCTTGTAGATTGGTGATTCAGATTTATTTTTCCCCCCCATTATTGATTAAGATATTACAAATGTGTCCTTATTCCCCCAATGTCCTGTCACCTCTCCCCAAACCTGCCCTCACCCTCACCCCCTGTTGTCCACATCCATCGCTTATATGCATGCATACAAGTCCTTTGGTTGATCTCTCCCCCTCACCCCCACCCTCCTCCACCTTCCCTCTGAGGTTTGAGCATCTGATCGATGCTTCTCTGTCTCTACATCTGTTTTTTGTTCATTGGTTTATGTTGTTCATTATAATCCACAAATGAGAGCATGTGATATTTATCTTTTTTTGACTGACTTATTTCACTTAGCATAATGCTCTCCAGCTCCATCTATGCTGTTGCAAATGGTAGGAGTTCCTTCCTTTTTACAGCTGCATAGTATTCCATTGTGTAGATGTGCCAAAGTTTTTTAATCCATTCATCTGCTGATGGACACAGGCTGATTCCAAATCTTAGCTATTGTAAATTGTGCTGCTATGAACATAGGGATGCATATATCCTTTCTGATTGGTGTTTCTGGTTTCTTGGGATATATTCCTGGAAGTGGGATCACTGGGTCAAATGGAAGTTCCATTTTTAGTTTTTTGAGGAAACTCCATATTGTTCTCCACAGTGACTGCACCAGTTTGCATTCCCACTAGCAGAGAAAGAGGGTTCCTTTTTCTCCGTATCCTCGCCAGCACTTGTCGTTTGTAGCTTTGTTGATGATAGCCATTCTGACAGGTGTGAGATGGTACCTCATTGTCAGTTTGATTTGCATCTCTCAGATAATTAGTGACGTTGAGCATGTTTTCATATGTCTCTCAGCCTTATGAATGTCCTCGTTCGAAAAGTGTCTAGTTAGGTCCTTTGCCCATTTTTTGATTGGGTTGTTTATCTTCCTTTTGTTAAGTTGTATGAGTTTCCTGTGAATGTTGGAGATTAAATCTTTAGCAGAGATATCATTGGCAAACATGTTCTCCCATGCAGTGGGTTTTTTTGTTGTTTTGTTGATGGTTTCTTTTGCTGTGCAGAAGCTTTTTATTTTGATATAGTCCCATTTGTTTATTTTCTCTTTAATTTCCATTGCCCTAGGAGCTGTGTCAGTGAAGAAATTCCTTCCGCATATATGTGAGATTTTGCTACTTATCGATTACTCCAAGATTTTTATGGTTTCCCGTCTTACGTTTAAGTCCTTTATCCATTTTGAGTTTATTTTTTGTGTATGGTGTATGTTGGTGGTCTAGTTACATTTTTTTGCATGTGTCTGACCAAATTTCCCAGCACCATTTATTGAAGAGACTGTCTTGACTCCATTGTATGTTTTTTTTAAAATATATTTTTATTGATTAAGATATTACATATGTGTCCCTGTCCCCACGTTACCCTCTACCCCCCTCCCCCGCTCATGCCCTCACCCCCCCACCCCCCCCCCCCCCGTTGTCCGTGTCCGTTGGTTAGGCCTATATGCCTGCATGTAAGTCCTTTGGTTGATCTTTCCCCCTTGCCCCCACCCTCCCCTACCCTCCCTCCAAAGCCTGACAGTCCAATCAATGCCTCTCCATCTCTGGATCAGTCCTTGTTCATCAGTTTATGTTGTTCCTTATATTCCACAAATGAGTGAGATCATGTGGTATTTATCCGCTCTCCAGTTCCATCCATGCTGTGGCAAATGGTAAGAGTTCCTTTTTCTTTTTCCTCTTCTTAAAGAATACCTTTCAGCATTTCATATAATGCTGGTTTGGTGGTGATGAACTCCTTTAGCTTTTCCTTATCTGTGAAGCTCTTTATCTGACCTTCTATTCTGAATGATAGCTTTGCTGGATAAAGTAGTCTTGGTTGTAGGTTCTTGCTATTCATCACTTTGAATATTTCTTGCCACTCTCTTCTGGCCTGCATGGTTTCTGTTGAGAAATCAGCTGACAGTCGTATGGGTACTCCCTTGTAGGTAACTGACTGTCTTTCTCTTGCTGCTTTTAAGATTCTCTCTTTGTCTTTTGCTCTTGGCATTTTAATTATGACGTGCCTTGGTGTGGTCCTCATTGGATTCCTTTTGTTTGGGGTTCTCTGCGCTTCCTGGACTTGTAAGTCTATTTCTTTCACCAGGTGGGGGAAGTTTTCTGTCATTATTTCTTCAAATAGGTTTTCAATATCTTGCTCTCTCTCTTCTTCTGGTACCCCTATAATTCTGATGTTGGTACGCTTGAAGTTGTCCCAGAGGCTCCTTACACTATCTTCATATTTTTGGAATCTTTTTTCTGTTTTCTTTTTCAGTTGGGTATTTTTTGTTTCTTTGTATTTCAAATCTTTGACTTGATTCTTGGGATCCTCTTGTCTGCTGTTGGATCTCTGTAAATTATTCTTCATTTCAGTCAATGTATGCTTAATTTCTAGTTGGTCCTTTTTCATGTCCTCCATGGTCTCACTATACTTATTGAGGGACTCATTAAATTTATCAGCGGTTACCATAAAATTCTTGAAAAACCTTATAAACGTGGCCTTGAACTCTATATCCAGTCGTTTGCTTTCCTCCATTTCTGCCATTTGTGAGCTGTTTCTTTGTCTCCGCATTTTGGCTGCTTCCCTGTGTTGATAGAGTGGCTTTGTGTGCTAGGTGTCCTGTAGGGCCCAGTGGCTCAGCCTCCCCAGTTACCTGAGGTGGACACTCTTGGTGCACCCCCTTGTGGGCTTTGTGCACAGTCTTGTTGTAGCTATGCCTTGGTTGTTGTAGGATCACTGGGAGGAATTCACCTCCAGGCCAATTGGCAGTGAGAATCAGCTGTGTCTGCAGTGGGAGAACTTCTGTGCTGGAGACACCCTTCTGGGGCAAGACTTGCTTCAGTGGGGCTTTGGTGCTCACTGAGACTGCACCCTGAGTGTGTCCCTTATGGATCTGAGGAGTTGTGATCTGGATGGTCTCCCTCTGACCACTGGGTACAGTGGCTCTTGGATCTAAGGAGGTGCTAATTTAGCCTCGGTCTGAGGTTACACAGCATGAACTACGAAGAGAACTGCAGATTCCCCTTTCTTTTTTTGGAGTTTGGAGGTGCCCTGATGATGCTCAGCTGTGTAGCAATGCAAGCCGCTGTGGGGCCTTGGGCCTTCTCTTGGAAGCTCTGGGTCTATCTGGCCCGGCTGCGGTTAGGTAATTACAGGTTGCAAATGGCCGGGGCATTCATATGCAAAAGCCTATGCCACAGCCTGGGCAAGGCGGGGTCTCAAGGAATCAAAGGGCGGAGCAGGCAGCTGTGGCGGAGCCTCAGCCCCACTCTAAGGAGTCGCGAGTCCCAGTGTCCCAGCAATGGCTGCAAGCACCTCTGAGGGAAAGCTGCCCTCTAGCTCGCCCACTGCCAGACAGACCAGTTTCTCCCCGTATGAGTCCTGGGTCCCCAGAGACTTCCCGGAACCGGATTTCAGAGCCGTCAGGAGCTTGTGTCTCCCTCCGGATTCAAAAAGACAGCCGCGTCCTCAGGTGCCAGACCCTTTCCACGCGCGCGGGCCCCCGTACCTCTGCACTCCACCTCCACAGCTCCTCTGGCTCTCAGTGTGCTTTCATTTCCTTCTAGTTGTAGAATTTACACTCAGCCAGCTCTCCTGTAGTTCTGGATGATGTCTGCCTTGTGGTTTTGATGCATTTATCAATTGTTGTGGGAAGCAGCAATTTCCCGGTGTTTATCTATGCCGCCATCTTAGTTTTTCCTCCATTGTATGTTCTTGCCTCCTTTGTCAAATATTAATTGAGCATAGTGGTTTGGGTCAATTTCTGGGTTCTCTATTCTATTCCATTGGTCTATATGTCTTTTCTTGTGCCAGTATCAGGCAGTTTTGAGAACAGTGGCTTTGTAATACAACTTGATATCTGGTATTGAGATCCCTCCTACTTTGTTCTTCTTTCTCAGGATTGCAGCAGCTATTCTTTTTTTTGTTTTTATTCCAGATGAATTTTTGGAGAGTTCTTTCTAGTTCTGTGAAATATGCTATCGGTATTTTAATGGGGAGTGCATTTAATCTTTAAACTGCTTTGGGTAGTATGGACATTTTGATGATGTTGATTCTATAAATCCATGAACACGGTATGTTTTTCCATCTGTTTATGTCTTCCTCTATCTCTTTTTTCAATGTCCTGTAGTTTTCTGGGTAGAGGTCTTTTACCTCCTTTGTTAAGTTTATTCCTACGTATCTTAATTTTTTTTGTGCAATGCTAAATGGGATTGTTTTTTAAATTTCTCTTTCTGTAAGTTCACTATTGGCATATAAAAATGCCATAGATTTCCTGGTGTTAATTTTGTATCCTGCCACATTGCCAAATTCATTTATTAAGTCTAATAATTTTTTGATAGAGTCTTTAGGGTTTTCTAAGTACGGTATCATGTCATCTGCAAATAATGACTATTTTACTTCTTCTTTTCCAATTTGGATGCCTTTTATTTCTTCTTCTTGTCTGATCTGTTTGGCTAGCACTTCCAGTACTATGTCGAACAGGAGTGGTGAAAGTGGGCATCCCTGTCTTGTTCCTGTTCTTAAGGGAAATGGTTTTAGTTTTTGCCCATTGAGTATGATGTTGGCTGTAGGTTTGTCATATAAGGCTTTTATTATGTTGAGGTATGATCCCTCTATTCCCACTTTGCTGAGAGTTTTTATCAAGAAAGGGTGTTGGCAACAAATCAACAAACGACAAGTGCTGGAGAGGATGTGGAGAAAAAGGAACACTTGTGCACTGCTGGTGGGAATGCAGACTGGTGCAGCCACTATGGAAGACAGTATGGAGTTTCCTCAAAAAACTAAAAATGGAACTCCCATTTGACCCTGTGATCCCACTTCTAGGAATATATCCCAAGAAAACAGAAACACCAATCAGAAAGGATATATGCACCCCTATGTTCATAGCAGCACAATTCACCATAGCTAAGATCTGGAAACAGCCTAAGTGCCCATCAGTAGATGAATGGATTAGAAAACTGTGGTACATCTACACGATGGAATACTATGCTGCTCTAAAAAGGAAGGAACTCTTACCATTTGCAACGGCATGGATGGAACTGGAGAGCATTATGCTAAGTGAAATAAGCCAGTCAATGAAGGAAAAATACCACATGATCTCACTCATTCATGGACAATAGAGACCATTATAAACTTTTGAACAATAATAGATACAGAGGCAGAGCTGCCTCAAACAGATTGTCAAACTGCAGCGGGAAGGCCGGGGAGGGTGGGTGTGCAGGAGGTAGGGGGGTAAGAGATCAACCAAAGGACTTGTATGCATGCATATAAGCATAACCAATGGACATAAGACACCGGGGGATAGGGGAGGCTAGGGGACTGTCTAGGGCGGGGGGAAAAAATAGACACATATGTAATACCCTTTGTAATACTTTAAGCAATAATAAAGAAAGAAAGAAAGAAAGAAAGAAATAAAACTGTTTAGAAGCCGCCAATAAACTTAATGAGATCTACAAGAAAACTAATGAGACCCTCGATGTTATATTGGGGAACCAACTAGAAATTAAGCACACACAGACTGAAATAATGAATATTATACAGACTCCCGACAGCAGACCAGAGGAGCGCAAGAATCAAGTCAATGTTTTGAAATGCGAGGAAGCAAAAAACACCCAACCGGAAAAGCAAAATGAAAAAAGAATCCAAAAATGCGAGGATAGTGTAAGGAGCCTCTGGGACAGCTTCAAGCGTACCAACATCAGAATTATAGGGGTGCCAGAAGATGAGAGAGAGCAAGATATTGAAAACCTATTTGAAGAAATAATGACAGAAAACTTCCTCCACCTGTTGAAAGAAATCGACTTACAGGTCCAAGAAGCGCGGAGAACCCCAAACAAAAGGAATCCAAAGAGGACCACACCAAGACACATCATAATTAAAATGCCAAGAGCAAAAGACAAAGAGAGAATCTTAAAAACAGCAAGAGAAAGTAACTCAGTTACCTACAAGGGAATACCCATACGACTGTCAGCTGATTTCTCCACAGAAACTTTGCAGGCCAGAAGGGAATGGCAAGAAATATTCAAAGTGATGAATACCAAGAACCTACAACCAAGATTACTTTATCCAGCAAAGCTATCATTCAGAATTGAAGGTCAGAGAAAGAGCTTCACAGATAAGGAAAAGCTAAAGGAGTTCATCACCACCAAACCAGGATTATATGAAATGCTGAAAGGTATCCTTTAAGAAGAGGAAGAGGAAGAAAAAGGTAAAGATACAAATTATGAACAACAAATATGCATCTATCAACAAGTGAATCTAAGAATCAAGTGAATAAATAATCTGATGAACAGAATGAACTGCTGATTATAATAGAATCAGGGACATAGAAAGGGAATGGACTGACTATTCTTGGGGGGGAAAGGGGTGTGGGAGATTCGGGAAGAGATTGGACAAAAATCGTGCACCTATGGATGAGGACAGTGGGTGGGGAGTGAGGGCGGAGGGTGGGGCGGGAACTGGGAGGAGGGGAGTTATGGGGGGGAAAAAAGAGGAACAAATGTAATAATCTGAACAATAAAGATTTAATTAAAAAAAGAAAGAAAGGGTGTTGCGACTTTGTCACATGCCCTTTCATCAATCGATATGATTATGTGATTTTTGTCTCTCAACTTGTTTATGTGATGTATCACGTTTATTGATAGCCTTGCATCCCCAGGATAAATCCTACTTGGTTATGTTGTATGATCTTTCTGATATACTGCTGGATCCGATTTGCTAGGATTTTGTTGAGGATTTTGGCATCTATGTTCATGAGGGATATTGGCCTGTAATTCTCTTTCATTGTGTTGTCTTTATCTGGTTTTGGTATTAGGGTGATGCTGGCTTCATAGAATAAATTTGGAAGTGTTCCTTCTTGAATTTTTTGGAATAGTCTGAGGAGGATAGGTTTTAGTTCTTCCTTGAATGTTTGGTAAAACTCCCCTGTGAAGCCGTCTGGCACCGGGCTTTTGTTTGCTGGAAGCTTTTTGATTACTGCTCAATTTGTTCCATAGTTATTGGCCTATTGAGATTTTTAGATTCTTCCTGATTGAGTTTTGGAAGGTTGTATTTTTCTAGGAATTTGTCCATTTCCTCCAGGTTGTCTAGTTTGTTGGAGTAGAGTAGTTCATAGTATTTTTTAACAATCCTTTGTATTTCTGTGGGGTCTGTTATTATTTCTCCGCTTTCATTTCTGATTTTGTGTATTTGGGTCCTCTCTCTTTGTTTCTTGGTGAGCCTGGCTAGAGATTCATCAATCTTGTTTATCCTTTCAAAGAACCAGCTCTTGGTTTTGTTGATCTTTTGTATTGTTTTTTTGGTCTCTATGTCATTTATCTTCGTTCTGATCTTTATTATTTCCTTCCTTTTGGTTACACTGGGCTTTTATTGTTGCCCTCTTTCTAACTCTTTGAGTTATAGGGTTAAGTAATTTACTCTCATTGTTTCTTGTTTTTTTGCAGTAGGCTTGTAGAGCTATGAACTTTCCTCTCAAGACTAGTTTTGCTGTGTCCCATAGGTTTGGATTGTTGTGTTTTCATTGTCATTTGTTGCCATGATGTTTTTTATTTCTTCTTTGATCTCTCTGGTAACCCAGTCATTGTTTAATAGCATGCTATTTAGTCTCCATGTGTTTAATTTTTTTTGGATTGTGTTTATTGTAGTTGATTTCCAGTTTTATGCCATTGGGATCTGAGAATATGCTTGATATGACTTCCATCTTCTTGAATTTGAAGAAACTTTGCCTGTAACCCCATATATGGTCTATCTTTGAAAATGACCCTGGTGCACTTGAGAAGAATGTATATTCTGTGGCTTTAGGGTGAAATGTTCCGAAGATGTCAGTTAATTCGATCTGATATAGTGAGTCATTGAGGATTGATGTTTCTTTGCTGATATTTTGTTTAGAGGATTTGTCCAGTGGTGATAGTGGGATATCAAAGTCCCCTACTATGATTGTATTGCTGTCAATCTCTCCCTTGATCTCCTCCAGAAGTTTTTTTTATGTATTTGGGTGCTCCTATTTTGAGTGCGTATATGTTTACAAGAGTTATTTCTTCTTGTTGGATTGCTCCATTTAGTATTATGTAGTGGCCTTCCTTATCTCTTTTTATGCCCTTCACTTTGAGATCTAATTTGTCATATATAAGTATTGCTACCCCAGCCTTTTTTTCATTTCCATTCACCTGAAAAACCTCTTTAGATCCCTTCACCATCAGTCTGTGCACATCTTTTTTTTTTTGAGGTGGGTTTCCTGTAGACAGCATATATATGGGTCATGTTTTCTTATCCACTCAGTTACCCTATGTCTTTTGATTGAGGCATTTAATCCATTTACATTTTAAGTTATTATTGATAGATACTTGTTTGTCGCCATTTTTATTCTTTAACCCTGTGTTCCTTCTTTGTTTTGTATTTTTCCTTTTTACAGCAGACCCTTTAGCATTTCTTGCATTGCTGGTTTGGTGGTAATAAACTCCTGTAGTCCTTTTTTGTCTGTGTAGCTCCTGATTTCACCCTCAATTTTGATTGATAGCCTTGCTGGGTACAGTATGCTTGGATTCAGACCCTTCCTTTGCATGACTTTGTATATTTCTTTCCATTCCCTTCTTTCCTGATGTGTTTCTGTTGAGAAATCAGTTGCTAGTCTAATGGGGGATCCTTTTTAGGTAACTTTCTGTTTCTTTCTGGCTGCTTTTAAGATTCTTGCTTTGTCATTGGTGTTTGCCAATTTAATTATAATGTGCCTTGGCGTTGGTCTTTTGGGGTTCATTTTGTTTGGGACTCTGTGAGCTTCTTGGATATGTGTAAGTTTTTCTTCTCTATATCAGGGCAGTTTTCTGCCATTATTTCTTCAAACAGGTTTTCTATTCCTTGCTCAGTTTCCTCTCCTTCTGGCACAACTATTATGCAGATGTTGTTTTGTTTCTTGTTGTTCCAAAGTTCTCTTAGGCTCTCCTCCGGCTTTTTAATTTTTTTTCTAGAAGCTGCTCTGCTTCGGTATTTTTTCCAACCTTGTCTTCTAGCTCACTGATGCGGTCCTCTGCTTCTTCTAGTCTACTGTTGATGCTTTTCATTGAGTTCTTTGTCATTTTTCATTTCTTCTTGGTTCTTCTTCATTTCCTCTTAGTTCTTACACATATTGTTGAATTTGTCTTCCATTCTTTTCATCCACCTTATGGCCATTTCTTTGAATTCTTTCTCTGACAGGTTGCTTGCCTCCATTTTGTTTACTTCCTTTTCTGGTGATGCCTGTTTTTCTTTCATATGCAGGCTGTTTCTTTGTCTCCCTATGATCTCTCTTCTCCGGGTGTCTGGTTATGTAGTTCTCTCCCTGCTGCATTGATTTACAGTCATAAAATACTACACAACAAGGCACAATGCATAAGGCACTGAATACAAATGTGTTCACGATACTAATAACCCCAAATAAAGGTGACCACCAAAGAAAGGAAAATTAGTGGATAAGAAAGAAAGAAGAAGAGAAAAAGAAAAAAGAGAAAAAGAAAAAAAAAGGAGTGCAAAAATTAAATTGGGAAAAGGAAAAAAAAGTAAGAGAGAAAAGAAAGAGAATGAAATAGCAGAGGAGACGAAACTATTTATATGGGGAGAATACTCCAATAGAACATCCACTAATCCCAATAAATGCCAGCAATAGATACCTAGAGAAAAATGCAAACTACAAACAACAACTAATATCAAGTGAGGTCAGGGAAAACAGAAGCAAAAAATAACTGGGGAAAAAAACCAACAAAAAAATAAAAAGAAAAAGCGAAACAATCTCACAAACAAGCATGAAAACCCCCAATATAATCAACAATCAAGCAAACAACAACAAAACGACAGAAAAAAATTTGGATAGTGACGAAAGAGAAGAGAGAGTTGTATATGGGCTTAGAGCAGGGGATTGGAAATTAGATATATAACTAGGGTGAAATTTTCACAGGGGGTAAAAAGAAGGAATAGGGAAAATCTAAAGTAGGAATAGGGTACAAGAAACAGGACAACAGAAGGGGAAAAGTGAAGAAGAGAGTTTTGGCATAAAGGTAAAGTTGAGATAGAGTAAAATGATGCTAAAGGAAAAATGAAAATAGAATGTAGAACACTAATCCCAAAATAAAATAAAGAGAAAATAAAATGACACTTAAAAAAAAGATAAAATGGTAGTAGTAATAATACTGGTTAAAAATAAAAATGTAGTAATTAAAAAGGTAAAATCAGGTGAAGAAAAAAAAATGTAGTTTCTTAAGTAAAAGGTGAAAAAAATAAAAATGGGCAGTAGTTAAGGTCCTTCATTTCCTCTACTGTTCTGTTTGGCACGCCTTAGTCCATTAGTCCTCTCTAGCCAGTATTTAGGTGTTGTTTTCCCTATCGCACTTTATACTGGTTTGGTGCTGGGGTCCAACCCCAGCAGGTCCAGGGGTCCCCAAAGGTGTGGACGGAGTCGCCGAAGAAGGAATGACATGGAGACAGTGTTCAGTTGGTCAGCAGCCTAGCCAGGATCTCCAGCCAGGATCTCCAGCCAAGTTCTGGTCTGGATCTCCAGAGAGGTTCTGCTTCGGATCTCCAGCCAGGTTCTGTGTCCATGTTCTCTTGCTAGGCTCTCCAGGTTCTTCAGCCAGGTTCTGTAGCCATGTTCCCTCGCTCGGTTCTCCAGCCAGGTTCTGTACTAGGTTCTCCAGCCAGGCTCAGTCACCAGGTTCCAGTCAGGCTCTCCTGCCAATCTCCGCAGTCAGGCTCAGTCCAGGATCTCCTGCCATGCTCTCTCGCCAGGCTCCGCCTCCAGGATCCCAGGCCAGTCCCTCTCCAGGATCCTCCGGCATGCTCTCTCCAACGAAGTTCTTCTGTCTCTAGAGAACGTTCTGTGTAGGTTCTGTGCCTAGGCTCTATCTCTCTTGGTCCTGTCTTCCAAGCCCTGTCTCCTAAGTTCTGTCTCTTGCTGTCTTGTTACATCTATATTTATACCAGTTGATTCAATCCTATCAATCTCTATTACAAAGGTTAGGGCGTTTCTTATCTCCATTCCAGGGAGTAAAGATTATGTAGCTTAAGCATGATTGTTTGTAGTGATTAACTACCCGCCTGGCACTTAGTTAAGGAGTTTCATCCCCTCCCTGACTTCAGGGAAAAATTCCTACCTGGGGAAACAACCTTTCTCAGAGAGGTGACCTTGGTTAAAACACACAGTGCTAAGGGGAGCAAACATATTAAGAACCGTATGCTATATATGCCAGGTCCCTTGAAACAGCAAGGATGGACCGGCTCCCGGCAGTTTGGGAGAGTCGACTGCCCCAAAGCTGGCTCCTTGATCATTACTCCCCACTCTGATTCCCAGGTTCCACAAAAACAACTTTCCCCTGCAATCTCTGTGAGTGACCCCAATTGGGCGATCCTATGTATTGGGTTTAATAATCAAAAGCAAAGATTTAAGGAAAAAAAAAAAAGAGCCAGAGTATGTGCATGAGTTCTCAGCCCTCCACCATCCAGCTCTGTGTTAAATTCTCTCAAAGTCTCTTCCGCACGTCCTCTCTCACCTGGCACAAACAGCCAGCACACTGAGGCTGCCTTTTTGCACCCAGTCCAGCTATGGGCTGATTTTTAGAGTTCCCTTCTGCCAGCAGCCCTGTGGGATCCCTTCCACACTCACGGATCACACTGGCCCCAATGGCCGTGGACTTTGTGGGGCGCAGACTTCCCCCGAGCGCGTTTCTCCAACCTGAATTACAAACCACACCTTTATCTAGGCGAAATATGACCTTTCTGTGAGGAGGAGCAGGGCTCGTCTGAGTCCACGTATTTGCGCTGCTTGAGATCCGGTGTTCCTGGGTTCTTAGCTGGTCCCTGGGTGCCGTGGTTGCAGTGTCTCTGGATGTATACGCTTCCGTTATCAGCCACTGAAGATGGTGCTGTCTCCGTGGCTGAGCTGGCCGCTCTGGGAGAGATTTCAGCAGCAGTGGAGGCTGCCCGGTTAGGGGAGCCCGATCCGGCAGTCTTCAACAGTCCTCTGGAGTATAGTTATTGCTCCCCCACAAATTTACACACTCAGGACGTCCACACACTCTCCTTTTGTTCTCTCACTCTCACACTGGCTTACAGTCTGCCTTCCCATCGGCAGCCATCTTCTCTTTAGCTCCCAGAAGTTTTTTTATGTGTTTGGGTGCTGCTACATTGGGTTCTTATATGTTTACCAGAGTTATATCCTCTTGTTGTATAGATCCCTTTAGAATTATGAAGTGGCCTCCATTGTCTTTTTATGGTCCTCACTTTGAGGTCTATTTTATCAGATATAAGTATTGCTACCCCAGCTTTTTTTCATTTCCATTTACCTGAAAGATATTTTTCCATTCCTTCACTTTCAGTCTGTGTCAGTCCCTTGTTCTGAGGTGAGTCATGTTTTCTTATCCATTCATTCACTGGATCTCTTTTGATTGGAGCATTTAATCTATTTACATTTAATGTTATTATTGATAGGTACTTGTTTGTAGCCATTTCTATTCTTTATGCCTGTGTTCCTTCCTTCCTTACTATTACTTTTTTTTACAGCATTCCCTTTAGCATTTCTTTCATTGCTGGCTTGGCAATGATAAACTCCCTTAGCCCTTTGTTTGTTTGCAAAACTCCTGATTTCCCCTTCAATTTTGATTGATAGTCTTGTTGGATAGAGTGTTCTTTGACTCAGTCCTTTGCTTTGCATAGCTTTGTATACCTCCTTCCATTCCCTTCTAGCTTGATATGTTTCTGTTGAGAAATCATTTGATTATCTGATGGGGGATCCTTTGTAGTTAACTCTCTGTCTCTCTTGCAGCCTTTAAGAGTCTCTTTTTGTCATTAATATTTGCCGTTGTAATTATGATGTGTCTTGGTGTGGGTATTTTGGGATTCATCTTCCTTGGGACTCTCTGTACTTTTGTAACTTTTTTCTTCCCCATACCCAGGAAGTTTTCTGTCATTATTTCTTCAAATAGATTCTCTAATCCTTGCTGCTCTTCTTGTCTTTCTGGCACCCCTATTTTATGTATGTTACTTCATTTCATGTTGTCCCAAAGCTCCCTTAGGCTCTCCTCCTGGTTTTTAATCTTTTTCTCTAGTTGCTGTTCAAATTGGGTTTGTTTCTAACTCACTAATTTGGTCCTCTGCTTCTCCTAGTCTACTATTGAACCCTTCCATGGTGTTTTTGATTGTAGCTATATCACTTTTGATTTTCCCCTGATTTTTGCTTAGGTTGTTGTTTTTTTCATCCATCTGGCTTATGAACTGTACGATCATTATTCTGAATTCCTTTTCTGACATATTGTATGTGTCATATTTCACTTATTTCCTTTCTTGGTGATTCCTCTTTTTGTTTTTTGGGGGGATTGTTTCATTGTCTCCCCATTCTAGCTATGACCAGATGGTCCAAGCGCCAAGTTGCGGGGGCCTGAGGTGTGTGGCAGGAGCATCGCACCACCTGAGCGTCACTGAGATGTGTGGCTTCTGTGGGTCGGCGGGAGCCACACACACCGAAAATCAGAGTCCCCACATGCCTGTGCCGAGAATCAGTCACGGGCACTCAGTGTGGCCTCTCGCGTCCGCCGAGAATCAGAGTCCCCACGCATGCCAATAATTAGAGTCACTGGTGCTTGGTGTGGCTTCATGCTCACACCTACAATTAGATTACCTGCATGCATGCTGAAAAACAGAGTCCCTGCATGCATGGACCAAAAACCAGAGTCCCCCAAGCATGTGCTGGGAATTGGAGTCCCCATGTGCACATGCCGAGAATTGAGAATCAGAGTCTCTGGTGTTTGGTGTGGCCTCACGCACTCTCCGATAATTAGGGTCCCAGTGCACATGCGACAAGAAACAGAGTCCCCAGGGATGCTCCCTGAGAATCAAAATCACTGGCCCTCAGTGTGGCCTAGTGCACACTCCCAGAATAAGTTCGTGCATGTGGATAATCAGAGTCCCCATGAGCGCGCGATGAGAAACAGAGTCCCTGGGTGCATGTGCCAAGAATCAAAGTCATTAGTGCTCAGTGTGGCCTCGCATGGCACCAAGAATCAGTCCGTGTGTGCTGATAATCAGAGTCCAAGTGCACGCATGCGACAAGAAACAGAGTCTCCTCTTGTGCGTGCAGAGAAACAAAGTCACTGGTCCTCAGTGTGGCCTTCCAAGTGTACCAATAATCCGAGTCCCTGGCCTGCTAGTGGAGTGGGGTTGCACATTGCCTGGTGTTGGTGGGAGGCTCGCTTGCACACCACATGTCATGCAGGCCCTTTACCACTGTGGCAGGCTGGGCGGGGGGCAGGCGTGTGTGCTTTGTGACTAACTGAAATCTGCAGCCTGGAATGTCTGGAGTCTCGGTGTCCCTGGGTCTGTAGCTGTGGTAGCAGGTCTTTGTCCAGAGTGGCTGCAGGGTCCCGGTTTCCATCTGAGGCCAGTCTGGGTGGTGGTAAGGCTAGAATCCTAGTCACAACAGTTCTTCCCTTCATTATGGCATGGTTTCTGTGCCAGCGCTGGCTGCCCGGGAGTGTTTGCAGCAGCAGCAGGGTCTCACAGTCTAAGACCTTCCAATCCACCAGCCCCTGAAAGTCGTGCAGGATCTAACTGTCCCTAGTTCACACACACACTCACCACACACGTCCACACACTCCTCTTTCGCTCCCTCACTCTCTCACACTCTCTCTCTCCCTGCCATCTTGCCGGTTGCCATCTTCCTTCTTCCTGTATCACAGCTTTTTTATCCACTCATCTATTGATGGGCACTTGGGCTATTTCCAGATCTTGGCTATTGTAAATAATGCTGCTATGAACATGCGGGTGCATATATTTTTTTCTGATTGGTGTTTTGGGATTCTTAGAATATACTCCAAGAAATGGGATTGCTGGGTCAAAAGGAAGTTCCATTTTTAATATTTTTGAGGAACCTTCATACTGTTTGCCATAGTGGCTACCCCAGTCTGCATTCTCATCAATAGTGCACTAGGGTTCCCTTTTCTCCACATTCTCACCAACACTTGTTGTTTGTTGATTTATTGATGGTAGACATTGTTGCAGATGTGAGGTGATATCTCATTGTACTTTTAACTTGCATTTCCCTGGTAATTAGTGATGTTGAGCATTTTTTCATATTTCTCTTAGCCATCTGTATGTCCTCTTTGGAGAAGTGTCTATTCAGATCCTTTGCCCATTTTTAAATTGGATTATTTGTCTTCCTGGTGTTAAGTTGTATAAGTTCTTTATATATATTGGAAATTAACCCCTTATTAGATGTGTCATTGGCAAATATGTTCTCCCATACAGTGTGTTCTTTTGTCACTTTGTTGAAGGTTTCTTTTGCTGTGCAGAAGCCTTTTAGTTTGATGTAGCTCCATTTTTTTTTTTTAAATTTCCCTTGTTTCTCTTTGCCCTAGAACAGGGGTGGGCAACCCCTGGCACGCGTGCCAAACATGGCACGCCAGTAACTTTTGCTGGCACGTGAAACCCTCTCTTATAATCTTCCATTTATAATTGTGAATCTTTGTTCTCAGTGATGAATTTTGTTAAGTCTCGTAATAGGAGTAGCCTTACGGATGAAAGTAGTAGCTCGTGCATATCTCTGAAGGTCATGAAATATAAACCTGATGTAAAATCTCTGTCATCAGTGATGCAGCAGCAAAAGTACCACTGATAATATCAAATGGAGTCATAAAGTTGTCTGTCGGACTATCAGTGTACATGTATACGTTAAAAAATAAATGCATTTTTCATCATCATATACTGTGTTTTTATCGCTCGAATGAATTTTAGTATTTCTTCAAGGTTTTTCACATACGTACACCTTAAGAGATATCAAGTAGGCATAACATGTTCTCAAAAAATTAGGGTTGGCACGCAAAAGAATTTTGAGTCAGAGATTTTGCTGGTTTTGGCACGCACTCACAAAAAAGGTTGCCCACCGCTGCCCTAGAAGATATATTGGCAAATATTTTGCTATGAGAGATGTCTAAGATTTTACTACATTTGGTTTCTTCTAGGATTTTTATGGTTTTGCAACTTACATTTAAGTGTTTTACCTATTTTGAGTTTTTCTTGTGTATGGTTTAAGTTGGTGGTCTAGTTTCATTTTTTGCATGTACCTGTCCAATTTCCCAATACTATTTATTGACAGGATTGTGTTTACTCCATTGTATGCTCTCACCTACTTTGTCAAATATTAATTAACCATAAAGGTGGGGGTTGATTTCTGGGTTTTCTGTTCTTTCCCATTATCTATATGCCTGTTCTTATGCCAGTACTGGGCTGTTCTTTGTTTGTTTGTTTTTTAGTTATGTTTCAAGTTTATATTTCATTTTGTTTTATTGTTTAAAGTATTACCTATATCTCCTTTTTCCCCAGTTGACCTCCCCCTCCCCCCAGGACAAGCCCCCATCACCCCAGTGTCCCTGTCCATTGGTTATGCTAATATGCATGTATACAAGTCCTTTGGTTGATCTGTTGCCATACACCCACCCCGCCCCCCCCCGCCTCCCCTGAGCTGTTTTTTTAAAAAATATGTTTTTATTGATTTCAGAGAGGAAGAGAGAAGAAGAGAGAGATAGCAACATCAATGATGAGAATCATTAATTGGCTGCCTCCTGTGTGCCCCCTACTGGAGATCTAGCCTGCAACCCAAGCATGTGGCCTGACCAGGAATCAAACCATGACCTCCTGGTTCATAGGTTGATGCTCAACCACTCTGAAACCTTGGCCAGGCAGCACCAGGCTGTTTTGATTACAATGGCTTTATAGTATAATTTGATATTTGGTATTGTGATTCCTCCAACTTTGCTGAAAGCTCTCAAGATTGCTGAGGCGATTGGGTCGTTTTTGGTTCTACATAAAATTTTGGAATATTTGTTTAGATCTGTGAAATATGCCATTGGTATTGAAATAGGAATTGTATTGAATGTATAGATTGCTTTGGGTAGCATGGACATTTTAATGATGTTTATTTTCTAATCCATGAACACGGTATATGCTTCCACTTGTTTGTGTCTTCTTTAATTTCTTTCTTTAATGTCACATAGCTTTCCCAGTACAGGTTTTTTGTTTTTGTTTTTGTTGTTGTTGTTTTTTTACCTCTTTGGTCAAATATATTTTTAGGTACCTTATTTTGTGTTATTATAATATTAAATGGAATTGCTTCCTCAGGTTCTCTTTCTGAGAATTCATTATTGGTGTATAAAAATGCCACCAATTTCTGTATATTTATTTTGTATCTGCTTTGCAAAATTCATTTGTTAGATCCAGGATTTTTGTTGTTGTAATTTTTTTTTAGTACTTCTAGTACTTTGTTGAATAAGAGTGGTGAAAGTGGACATCCCTGTCTTATTCCTAATCTTAAGGGAAATGCTGTTAGTTTTTGTCTATTGACAAAACTAGGTTTGTCATATATGTCCTTTATTATGTTGAGGTATGATCTTTCTATTCCCACTTTGCTGAGAGTTTTATCATAAACTAGAGGCCTGGTGTACGAATTTGTGCATGGGTATGGTTCCTAGGCCTGGCCTGTGATCAGAGCCATCTTCCCCAGCTGCCCGCAGCTGGCCCCGCCCCCTGCCTCCACCCACCTCCAGTTCCCCATTCACCATTAGGCAATCAGAGCCTGCCGGCTAGGGGAGGCACCAAGAGGTCGGCCACTCCCTGGTCCTGCCCCCTACCCCAGTTCCCCATTTGTCATTGGGCTATCAGAGCCTGCTGGCCAGGGAAAGGGACCAAGAGGTGGTTAGTGCACCTCATAGTGACTGGCCATCCAAGGCTTGCCTGAGCCTTGGGCTGGCCATTGGCGGCTGGGGGGCTGAGGGGACTGGGTGACTCTGGAGGCAGGTGCATGGAGCCTTGCCGTGCACCTGCCGCCTCGGTGGAGATAAAGGGACTGGGCGCCGCCATCTTGTGGCTGTAGGCACTGCCATCATTAAGGGCATGGCAGTCAATTAGCATATTCCCTCCTTATTGGCTGTGGGCACCACTGTCTTTGAGGGTGGGGCAGTCAATTAACATATACCCTCCTTATTGGCTGTGGGTGTCACCATCTTTGTGATGGTGTGAGGTTCAATTAGCATATTACCCTTTTATTATATGGGATGGCTGCTAGATTTTATCAAATGCTTTTTCTGCATCTATTTTTCTTGAAGGGGGAGTGTCTTTATGGATTAAGGTATTACATATGTGTCCTTATCCCACCCATTGCCTCCCACCCCCCACTCATGCCCTCACCCCCTGTTGTCTGTGTCCATTGATTAAGCTTATATGCATGCATAAAAATCCTTTGGTTGATCTCTCCTCCTTACCCCCACCCTCCCTACCTTCCCTCTGAAGTTTGATGGTCTGATCAATGCTTCTCTGTCTCTGGATTTATTTTTGTTCATCAGTTTATGTTGTTCATTATATTCCATAAATGAGTGAGACCATGTGATATTTATCTTTCTCTGACTGGCTTATTTCAATTAGCATAATGCTCTCCAGTTCCATCCATGCTATTGCAAATGGTAAGAATTCCTTCTTTTTTACCGCAGTGTAGTATTCCATGTGTAGATGTATCACAGTTTTTTAACCCATTCATCTGCTGATGGACACTTAGGCTGTTTCCAAATCTTAGCTATGGTAAATTGTGCCACTATGAACATAGGGGTGCATATATCCTTTCTGATTAGTGTTTCTAGGTTTTTGGGATATATTTCTGGAAGTGGGATCACTGTGTCATTTTTCTGTATCTATTGACATGTGATTTTTATTCTTCATTTTGTTTTTGTGATGTATCACATTTATTATTTTGCAAATATTGTACCAACCTTGCATACCTGGAATAAACCCCATTTGGTCATAGTGTATTATTTTTTTAATGTGTTGCTTGGATCTCATTAGCTAAAATTTTGTTGAGGATTTTAGTATCTATGCTCATCAGGGATATTGGCCTATAGTTTTCTTTGTTTGTAGTATCTTTATGTGGTTTTAGAATTAGGATAATGCTGGCCTTGTAAAAAGATCTTGGAAGGCTTCCCTCCTCTTGAATTTCTTGGAATAGTTTTAGGTGAATAGTTATTAGTACTTCTCTGAATGTTTGCTAAAATTCACCAGTGAAGTAATCTGTTCCATGAATTTTGTTTACTGCTTCAATTTCATTTGTTGTTATCTGTCTATTCAGGTTTTCTGATTCTTTTTGATTCCGTTTTAGAAGACTGTATGTTTCTAGGAATTTGTCCTTTCCTCCTGGGTTGTCCAATTTGTTTGCATAGTTGTTCATAGGATTTCCTTGCCATCCTTTGTGTTTCGTTTTTGTTGTTGTTGTTTTTGTTAATCCTCACCCGAGGATATTTTTGCGTTGATTTTTAGGGAGAGTGGAAGAGAGAAGGAAAGACAAAGAGAAACATCAGTGTGAGAGAAACACATTGATTGGTTGCCTCCTGCAGTTGCCTCGACCAGGGCCCCAGCTGGAGAGGAGCCTGAAACCAAGGTACATGCCCTTGACTGGAATCAAACCCAGGACCCTTTGATCCACAGTCCAATGCTCTACCTACTAAGCCAAACTGGTTAGGCCTGTGATGTCAATTTTTACTTCTGCTCATTCATTTCTGGTTTTATTTATTTGAGGCCTCTCTCGTTTCTGATGAATCTGGTTAAAGATTCATCAATATTATTTATTTTTTTTCAAAGAATCAGCTCTTGGTTTCATTTATCTTTTGTATTTTTTAAAATCTGTATGTCATTTATTTCTGCTCTGGTATTTATTATTTTCTTTCTTTTTCTGAGCTTGTTTGTTGTTTTTTGTCTAGTTCTTTTAGGTATAGGATTAGATTTTTTATTTGATGTTGTTCTAGCTTCTTGAGGTAGGACTGTAATGCTATGAATTTCCCTCTCAGGATTGCTTTAGCTGTGTTCCATAGATTTTGGGTTGTTGTGTGTTCATTTTCATTTGTTTCCAGGTAATATTTTTATTTCTTCCTTGATCTTTTTGTTAACCCATTCATTATTTAATAACATGCTGTTTAGCTTCCATGTGTTTGAATGTTTTAGGGTGTTTAAAATTGTAGCTGATTTCTAGTTTCATGTCATGGTTATTCAAGAAGATGATTTCACTCTTTTTGAATTTGTTGAGACTTAAGTTGTGTCCAAATATGTGGTCTATCTTTGAGAATGTTTCATGTGCATTTGAGAAAAATGTATATTCTGCTTGCTTTGGGATGGAATGTTCTGCAAATAACCATTAAATTCATTTGATCTATTGTGTCATTTAAAGTACCTGTTTCCTTTTTGATTTTTTGTCTGGAAGATCTATCCAGTGATGATGTGGGGTATTAAAGTTTCCTACTATTGCTGTACTGCTGTTGCTCACTCCCTTAAATTCCAGCAAATGTTTTTTATATACATAGATGCCCCCATATTGGGTATATATAGTTTACATGGGTAATATCCTCTTGTTGGATTTATTCTTTTAGTATTATGTAATGCCTTTCTTTGTCTCTTGTTATGGCCTTTGTTTTGAAGTCTGTTTTGTCAGATATAAGTATTGCTACCCCAGTTTCTTTTTGGTTTCCATTTGCATAGAATATTTTTTCCATCCTTTCACTTTCAGTCTTTGTGAATGTTTTGTTCTTAGGTGGGTCTCTTGTAGACAGTATATAAATGGGTCATGTGTTGTTATCCATTCCATTACCTTATGTCATTTTACTGGAACATTTAATCCATTTACATTTAATATTATTATTGACTAGAGGCCCGATGCACGAAATTTGTGCAAGAGTAGGCCTTCCTTTCCGCAGCTGCCGACACTGGCTTCCCTCTGGCACCTGGGACCCGGGCTTCCCCTTGGCACCAGCAGGCACCCGGGACCTGGCCTTCCCTCATAGCCCCTGCTTTGTCCAGAAGGTCGTCTGGAAGGATGTTGGTCTAATTAGCATATTATGCTTTTATTGTAGACTTGAGGCCCGGTGCACAAAAATTTGTGCACTCGGGGGGGGAGAGGGGGTCCCTCAGCCCGGCCTGTGCCCTCTCGCAGTCTGGGACCCCTCGGGAGATAATGACCTGCTGGCTTAGGCCCACTCCTGGGTGGCAGAGGGCAGGCCCAATCCCTAGGTGCAGCCCCTGGTTGGCCTCAGAGCAGGGCCGATTGAGGAGTTGGGGTGCCACCCCCTGTCATGCACAGAGCAGGGCGGATTGGGAGGTTGCCATGCCACCCTCAGTCACGCTCAGGGTAGGGCCAATTGGAGGGTTGGGGCACCGCCCCCCTGTCACACTCAAGGCAGGGTTGATGGGGAGGTTGCGGCGCCACCCCCTGTCACGCACAGAGCAGGGCCCATCAGGGGGGTTGGGGCTCCATAACCTGTCACACACAGAGCAGGGCCCATCAGCGGGTTGAGGAGCTGCCCCCTGTCATGCTGATCCTGGTGCCGGGAGGCCTCACGGCTCTGCTGATTCCAGTGCTGGGAGGCATATTACCCTTTTACTATATAGGATAGAGGCCTGGTGCATGGGTGGGGCTGGCTGGTTTGCCCTGAAGGGTGTCCTGGATCAGGGTGGGGGTCCCCACTAGGGTGCCTGGACAGCCTGGATGAGAGGATGATGGCTGTTTGCAGCTGGTCACACACCCTTCAGGGTGGGGGTCCCCACTGGGGTGCCTGGCCAGCCTGATTGAGGGGATGATGGCTGTTTGCAGCTGGCCACACCCCCTTCAGGGTGGGGGTCCCCACTGGGGTGCCTGGCCAGCCTGATTGAGGGGATGATGGCTGTTTGCAGCTGGCCACACCCCCTTCAGGGTGGGGGTCCCCACTGGGGTGCCTGGCCAGCCTGATTGAGGGGATGATGGCTGTTTGCAGCTGGCCACACCCCCTTCAGGGTGGGGGTCCCCACTGGGGTGCCTGGCCAGTCTGGGTGAGGGGCTGAGGGCCGTTTTCAGGCTGGCGGGTGACTGAAGCTCCCAACCTGTCCTTCTTTTCGTTTTTTTATTCTGGGCCAGCTTTAGCTCTGAGGCTTGGCTCCAGCTCTGAGGCCTCGGCTGCTGAAAGCAGGTATCTGGTTTGTTTGGGTTCTATAATTGTAACACTGTTGTGGTCCTTCTCACTCCAGCTCTGAGATCCCGGCTGGCTGAAAGCAGGGATCTGCGTTTGTTCTATAATTGAAACAATGTTGCGGTCCTGCTGGCTGAAGCCCAGCTGGCTGGGCCGGGGTTTTGTTTAGCTTCTATATTTGTAACAATCTTTCTTAAACTGCAAGCTCAGAGGCGGACAAGGCAGGTGGGGAACGTTGGTTTCCTCCGTCATTGAAGCAAGCAAGCCTCCTGTTCACTTCAAGCTGCCTGGCTGCCGGCCGCCATCTTGGTTGGCAGTTAGTTTGCATATCGCCCTGATTAGCCAATGGGAAGGGTAGCGGAGGTATGGCTAATTACCATGTTTCTCTATTATTAGATAGGATGGGTACTTATTTATTGTGATTTTATTTTTTGTACCTATGTTCCTCTCTTTCTATTTCTAATTCTTAAAGCAGTCCCTTTAACATTTCTTGCAAGGTTTATTTGGTTGTAATGAACTACTTTTAGCCTACTTTTCTTGCCTAAGAAGCTCTTTATTTTGCCTTCAATTTTTAATTATAGCTTTACTGGTTAGAGTAGTTTTGGCTGCAGGTCCTTCCTTTCATAACTTTGAATATTTCATGCCAGTCCCTTCTGGCCTGAGTGTTTTCTATGGAGAAATCAGCTTACAGCCTTATTGGAACTCCCTTGTGGGTAACTAACTGCCTCTTTCTTGCTACCTGTAAGATTCTCTCTTTGTCTTTAATCTTTGCCATTTTATTTATTTATTTATTTTTAAAATATATTTTATTGATTTTTTACAGAGAGGAAGGGAAAGAGATAGAGAGTTAGGAACATCGATGGGAGAGAAACATCGATCAGCTGCCTCCTGCACACCTCCTACTGGGGATGTGCCCACAACCAAGGTACATGCCCTCGACCGGAATCGAACCCAGGACCTTTCAGTCCGCAGGCCGATGCTCTATCCACTGAACCAAACCAGTCAGGGCAATCTTTGCCATTTTAATTATTCTGTGTCTTGGTGTGGGTCTGTCAGGGTTCATCTTGTTTGGGACTCTGTGCTTCATGAACTAGTGTGAGTTTTTTCTTAACTAGGCTAGGGAAATTTTTAGCCACTATTTCTTCAAACAGGTACTCTATCCCTTGTTCACTTTCTTCTTCCTCTTGTAACCCAATAATGTGGATGTTGTTACATGTCATCTTGTCCATGATATCCTTTAAACTGTACTCATTCTCTTTAATTATTTTTTCTTTTTGCTGCTCTGATTGGATGTGTTTTCCTATCTTGTCTTTTGATTCAACCCTCTGCTTTATCCAACTTACTTTATATTCCTTCTAGTGTATTCTTGATGGCATTCTTCATTTATGATTGGTTATTTTTCATGGTTTTTTATGTTCTTTGTCATGTTGTGGTAGTTTTCACTAAGCACCTTGGGCATCCTTATAACCATTACTTTGAACTCTATTTCTGGTAAGTTCCTTACCTCCATTTGTTTTTTTTTTTTCCTGGAGATTCCTCCTGTTCTTTCATTCTGGGCCTGTTTTTGTTTTACCTTTTCTTTTTTATCTCCCATTATGGCTGTCTCTTTGTTTTTGTTTCTATGTATTAGGTAGAACTCTGACTCCCAGTCTTTGTGGGTTCACATTATGTAATAGGTGTTCTGTGAGACCCAGTGTGAAATCTCCTTGATCTCCTGAGCTAGGTGATCTACGAATGTCCTTTGTGTGTGGTAAGTGGACCCTCCTGTTGTAATTGGGTCTTGATTGCTGTTAGTTTGTTCATGGGTGGTATAGACTCTCTTGAGGCTGAACTCTGAACACAGCATGCAAGCTTCTATATAGGTGATGCAAAACAAAGAAAAAAGAAAACAAAAAACAGCAATAAGAAAGAGAATAAGGAGGAGGAACCAAGATGGCGGCGTAGGGAGTAGACCTGTGCGTGCTGCCTCCCACAACATCATTGAAACTACCAACTATAAGACAAACAACCACCATTCAGAACCATGGGGAAGTTGGCCCAGTGGGAGTTCTACAACTGGAAGGAAAGAAAGAAGCGCAGTGAGACTGAGTAGGAGCTACAGAGGCGCCAAAAACAGAGTTACACAGTCGCGCGCCCCGCAGGCTGCAACTGGATGTGCGTTTTTTTTTCATTCGGAAGCGGTTACGAACCCTCGAATCCTCTGGGCTTGCTCGGGTCGGGTCTCTGAGGCCCCAGGCCCCACGGGGAGAGCCGGCACAGCCCTGCAGCGGTCAGAGAGCGAGGGAGGCTCTGGCATGCAGCTGCTCGCCAGCACTGGGGGACGCGAAGCCCCGTTGTCCCAGAGAGGAGAGGAGCCGCGGAGACACCGCCATTGCTATTTCCTCCGCCCTGGCGACTCCCTGAGACCCAGCCCTAATCAATTTACATCCCCATCCAAGCTGTGCCAGGTGCACAAAAAGACCCACCTGCGCTTTTGCAGCCTAGCCCAACAAATTGCAGACTTCAACTCCTCACACCCATGGAAGACACGCTCAAGAAGCAGACCCAGGAGAACCAAGATGGTGGCGTAAGGAAGAGACCTGTGCATGCTGCCTCCCACAACAACATCGAGGCTACCAACTGTGGGACAAACAGCTATCATACGGAACCATGGGAAAGCTGGCCCAGTGGCGGCTCTACAACTGGAAGGAAAGAAAGAAGAGCATTGAGACTGAGTAGGATGTGTAGAGACACCAAGTACAGAGCCCAACCCAACAAACTGCAGATTTCAACTCCTCACATAGAAAGAACAACATTGAGACTGAGTAGGATGTGCAGAGGCACCAAGTACAGAGCCCAACCCAGCAGGCTGCAGATTTCGGCTCCTCGCATCCAGGAGGGATGCACTCGGGGGGCAGAGTCGGGTTCGGGGCAGGCCGGGGCCAGGCCCGGCTGGGCTGGCGATGTGGAACCGCTGTACCAGCAGGCACACAAGCATGCCCACCAGTTTCAGTCTCTCATGGGACGCTGGGGGACGGCAGACGGGCAGTCTGTGCACTTGGTGGAGGGCGAAGTCCGAGCAGGCGTACTGGATGTTCAGCCACCAGGAAAGCCTGGAGATTTTGTCTGGTGGGGAGCCGCCCGGCAGGGGACAGAGTGCCAAACTTCGTGTTTCCCCGGTGAGACTGGGACGGCCCCGGTAAGGTTGGGACAGCCCTAGTGAGGTTGGGATGGCCCCAGTGAGGTCGAGACTTCCCCAGTGAGGTCGGGATGGCCCCAGTGAGGTACGGACAGCCCCGGTGAGGTTGAGACGGCCCCGGTGAGGCCGAAATGGCCCAGGTGAGGTCAGAATGGCCCCGGTGAGGTTGAGACGGCATCCGGGGCCGGAATGGCCCTGGTGAGGTCGAGACGGCACTGGTGAGGTCGAGATGGCCCCAGTGAGGTCAGGACGGCCCCGGTGAGGTTGAAACAGCCCCGGTGAGGTTGAGACGGCCCCAGTGAGGTTGAAACGACCCTGGCGATGTACAGCACCGGCAAGGTCGAGGCGGCCCCAGTGAGGTCAGGACAGCCTCGGTGAGGTTGAAACGGCCCTGGTGAGATAGGGATAGCCCTAGTGAGGTCAGGATGGCCCCAGTGAGGTTGGGACGGCCCCGGTGAGGTCGGGACGGCCCTGGTGAGGTCAAGATGGCCCTGGTGAGGACGAAACGGCCCCAGTGAGGTTGGGACGGCTCCAGTGAGATTGGGACAGATAATGGGGACCAGTATAGACTGATGAACAGGGGTAGATGCAGAGGCAGAGCAGCATTGAACAGACTGTCAAATTACAGTGGGAAGCCTGGGGAGGGTTTGAGGGGGGGCATTAAGAGATCAACCGAAGGACTTATATGCATGCATATAAGAATAACCAATGGACACAAGACACTAGGGGGTAGGGGCCGGGGGAATGTCAAGGGGGGGAAAAAAGGAGACATATGTAATACTCTTTGTAATATTTCAAGAAATAAAAATTATTTTAAAAAAAGAATAAGAAAAGAAAAAAGAATCAGAAGAAAAAAAGAAATAAGAATAAACAAAGAATTAAGGAAAAGAACAGAAAAGAATACAAAAACTAAAAGGAAAAATACTAAAGAATAAAAGATAGAAATGAAAGAATAAGGATAGAAAAAAATAGAAAAAAAGAAAAGAGAAAAGTAAAGAAACATAAAAGAAAAAGGAAAGAAAATAAACAGAAAAAATTGGAGTTCATCTCAGCAAAGTTTAGTGCATGCTGTGTTCTCCCTTTGGATATACTATTTGTGAAGCTTGTTGGATTCTGCACCAATGATGTTTGAAGCTTTCTACTGGGTGTGTTGGTTCTATGCCTCTTGGGAAGAACTCTGGTGTAAGCCAGTGTTAAACTATGCTATGCTTGGGCCTTGGCAACCTGTCTGAAGCTACAAGCAATCCACAGTTTGTAGCTGCCTCTAGTGGACTTGGCTGTGCGTGAGAAAGACCAAGCTGTGCTCCAAGGCTAGCTTATTTTCAGTACAGGGCCGAAAGGTGGAATAGCAAGCATTTCAAGGCACTCTGGGACCTGCCTCCAAATGCCTCCACCTGCTGTCTGGCTGTAAGTTTTAGTCACTGAAAGGGCTCAGTCACTAGGAGTGCCTCTGGTAGAATCAGGAAGATGGGACTAGTGGCTCTTCTGTGAAGGGAGGTGCCTTTCAGACTTCATGGAAGATGGTGGGTATGATTCCCCCATCCCAGAGCCACACGTCTGAATCTGTCCATGATTTTTCTCTGACCTTGGCAAGGCAGAGCCCCTGGTAGTTAGGTGGGTGGAACTTTGAGAACCCAGGGGTTGAGTCTGCTAAAGCTGGGAGGGTTTCCCTTGATGGAGAAGTGTCAGTCTGGTTCATGGGGAAATGGTAGGAATGACCCCGCCCAAAAGCCAGTCGCTGACCCCTTCCCTGAGTCTGCTCAGACTGCTACACCCTGGCCAATGCTGCTGACTCTTCAGCAGGGCTTAAGACCTGAGAGGGATTTCTGAGGGTGAGTAGTAGCTTTCCTGCAGGCTGATTCCTCTCAGTGGGGATTGCTCCACCCAAGAAAGATGGCTGCTGCAGGATTGGAGGATGACTCAGTACAGGAATCCTGTTGAGTATGCCCCCTACATTTCTCCCTAATGCCACAAACCTCATATTCTCCTTAGGTGACTCCAGTCTGCACTGCACTCCCTCTGCAGGAGTCCAGGGTGAGTAGAGGCAAACAAAATTTTGTGTGTTGGTCCTTTAAGAGGGTGCCTTTATCTCCAGTGGGTTCCACCTCTCCTTGGCAGACAGAAACCCTGCCAGAATTTCACAGCCAGATGGTATGTGGGCATCTGTTTCTGCCTCTAGTGCTCTGGTTGGGAGCCCATTCTGGAGTTTAGGCTTCACACCTCTCAGAGGGAACCTCCCACAACTGAGCTATCCCTCTGTAAATTCAGCTGCTGCCCATGGGGGTGTGAGGCCAGCTCCTTTCGTATCTCTGCCCTTTCTACCAGTCTCTTAGTGGTTTCTTCTGCCAGTCCTTTGTCATAAGTATCTTCTTCAGAGTCTTTAGTTTGAAATTCAGGGTGATTATTCCCCAATTTAGTTGTCTTTCCAGAGTGGTTCTGGGTGGAGGTCAGAGTAAGATCCATCAAATCTGTCACCATCTTGAAAAGAGCTGAAAAAGCCTCTTCTTACTTAGATTCTGTATTTTTTTATTGCATAAACATTTTAAAGATATTTGTAAACTTTTGGTTCATGCCCAGAGTTGTGAAAAAATTTATTTTGACAATTTTTAAAAAACCAGTATTTTAGTTGCTTTATGGAGGAATAGATTTGCAGAGACCCTGACTCTACTATTACTGTTTTAGTCTCACCTTCCTTTAACTTTCCACAGCTGTTTGTACACCTGGGGGAAATTTCCTTATTCTTAATTATGTGAATATTTGTCCTCCACTAGACTATAGGTTTCTTTGGGACAGGAACATTCTTTGGTGTGTGCAGTGCCTTGCACATAGCAGGTGTTAAGTCAATTATTGGTTGGGCAAATATCTCTGTATTTGTTAGGTATGGTCAGACAAAGCAAAATGTCTCCGCATGGTAAGGTCATCCTACTGCTTTTATGTTCAGTGTTGGCTCTGTAGCAGGCAGTAAATAATTTTCTGGAGATAACATCAGTTCAACCCTGCTGTTTGTCTTTAAGTTTTGGGATTATTATTTTAGAATATAGCTGAATTAATCCATTAAACTAATATGTAATATTTACTTATTATGTGCAAGGTGTCGTACTAGTGCTGTAGACAAGGCAATAAAAGTAATAGAGTCTTTGACTCCATGGAGTTTAAAATTTAGAGGAGAGAAAGGCAAAAACAAAAATAAAACAACAACAACAACCCCCAAACATTAAGTACAAATTGTGATAAATATCATAAAGGAAATAAAATGGTGTCGAGATAGAGATAGCAAATGTGACTATTTAGTACACTTACAATAATGGCTTTTTGTTGCAATGTCTTTGTATTTTGGCAGATATATGTCCTTTTGGAAGACAGTCCTCAGTGTGTTTAAAATTTTTTTTTTGTCTTCCTAGGCTATTTTCCTAAGAGATCTGTACATGTCATTTTAGCTTTATGTTTAGATATATAACATATACAGAATTCACTGCTTCATTCTTGCCTCCTCTTAGCCAGCATATTTTATCACTGCAATGGGTTCCTTTTTCTTGTTATCTCAGACACTGCCGGGAAGACCTAGGTCAGATACGAGTAATGGGAACCTGCTACATTTTTAGAAGAGTGAATAAAGAAAATATATAAAAGCAAAATTAACACCCAAATATCTATGGCATTTTTATACACCAATAATGAACTCACAGAAAGAGAAACTTAAAAAACAATCCCATTTACCATTGCAACAAAAAAATTAAGATACCTCTGAATAAACTTAACTAAGGAGGTAAAAGACTTATACTCGGAAAACTACAGGACGTTGAAAAAAGAGATAGAGGAAGATATAAATAAGTGGAAGATTATACCATGTTCATGGATTGGTACAATCAACATCAACCAACCCTGGCGATCAATGGGGTGACAGATGTCGCAGCCAGATCACCCTCACATCCAACAATCAACATCATTATAATGTCCATACTACTCCAAGCAATCTACAGATTCCAATGCAATCCCCATTAAAATACCAACAGCATATTTTGAAGACCTAGAACAAACTTTCCAAAAATTTGTATGAAATAAAAAAATACTCCAAATAGCTACAGCAATCCTGAGAAAGAAGAACAAAGATTGAGGGATTACAATACCAGATATCAAGCTATATTGCAAAGCCATTGTTCTCAAAACTGCCTGGTACTGGCACAAGAACAGACATATAGACCAATGGAACAGAACAGAGAACCCAGAAATCAACCCAAGACATTATGCTCAATTAATATTTGACAAAGGAGGCAAGAGCATACAATGGAGTCAAGACAGTCACTTCAACAAATGGTGTTGGGAACATTGGACAGATACATGTAAAAAAAACTAGATCACAATTTACACCGTACACAAAAATAAACTCAAAATGGATAAAAGACCTATATATATAAAGAGCCAGGGTCCACAAAGACTGAAGGCTCAACTTAACATGGGAAGTCAGTGCTGCATTGCAATAATGGCCTTACTGCAGCTGGTGCCAGGGCAGCAACCCAGCACTGACTGCTGAGGGGACTGCTGATTAGGCCCAGAGAGAGGCCTGCAGAGAGAGAGACAGGGTCTGATCTGCAGCCTCAGTGGCAGCTGTTGATCAGCCCTTGCCTCTCTCTTTCTATCCGGGATTCACCAGCAGCCCCACCTCTGTTTCTCTCCAGGCCTCTGTGGGGCTGCTGATCAGCCTCGCCTCTTTGATCAGGCCCATAGATGGCCCAGAGATGCTGACTGGCATAGAAACCAACAAATCAGAACCAAATCTGGGTGAAGTGCCAGAAGCCACTGGCTGCCTAGGAGGCGGAGCTTTTGATGCTGACTGGCATAGAAACAAACAACTCAGAACCTAATCTGGGTGAACTACTAAGGCAGAACCTAAGGTGGGGGCTGAGGAGGGGTTTTAAGGGCAACAGCTATTTGGAGTATGGTGTAAGAAAGCAGTTCAATTTTTTTAAATATATTTTTTCTTGATTAAGATATTACATATGTGTCCTTATCCCCATGTTACCCCCTACCCCGCCCCGCCCCCCCCCCCGCTCATGCTCTCACCCCCCTCACCCCCCGTTGTCCGTGTCCATTGGTTAGGCCTATATGCTTGCATATAAGTCCTTTGGTTGATCTTTCCCCCTTACCCCTCCCCTCCCCTACCTTCCCTCCAAGGCCCGACAGTCCAATCAATGCCTCTCCGTCTCTGGATCAGTCCTTGTTCATCAGTTTATGTTGTTCATTATATTCCACAAATGAGTGAGATCATGTGGTATTTATCCGCTCTCCAGTTCCATCCATGCTGTGGCAAATGGTAAGAGTTCCTTTTTCTTCTTCCTCTTCTTAAAGAATACCTTTTAGCATTTCATATAATGCTGGTTTGGTGGTGATGAACTCCTTTAGCTTTTCCTTATCTGTGAAGCTCTTTATCTGACCTTCTATTCTGAATGATAGCTTTGCTGGATAAAGTAGTCTTGGTTGTAGGTTCTTGCTATTCATCACTTTGAATATTTCTTGCCACTCTCTTCTGGCCTGCATGGTTTCTGTTGAGAAATCAGCTGACAGTTGTATGGGTGCTCCCTTGTAGGTAACTGACTGTCTTTCTCTTGCTGCTTTTAAGATTCTCTCTTTGTCTTTTGCTCTTGGCATTTTAATTATGATGTGTCTTGGTGTGGTCCTCTTTGGGTTCCTTTTGTTTGGGGTTCTCTGTGCTTCCTGGACTTGTAAGTCTATTTCTTTCACCAGGTAGGGGAAGTTTTCTGTCATTATTTCTTCAAATAGATTTTCAATATCTTGCCCTCTCTCTCCTTCTGGTACCCCTATAATTCTGATGTTGGTACGCTTGAAGTTGTCCCAGAGGCTCCTTACACTATCTTCATATTTTTGGAATCTTTTTTCTTTTTTCTTTTTCGGTTGGGTATTTTTTGTTTCTTCGTATTTCAAATCTTTGACTTGATTCTTGGGATCCTCTTGTCTGCTGTTGGATCTCTCTAAATTATTCTTCATTTCAGTCAGTGTATGCTTAATTTCTAGTTGGTCTTTTTTCATATCCTCCAGGGTCTCACTAAATTTATCAGCGGTTTCCATAAAATTCTTGAAAAACCTTATAAACGTGGTTTGGAACTCCATATCCAGTCATTTGCTTTCCTCCATTTCTGTCATTTGTGACCTGTTTCTTTGTCTCCACATTTTTTATGCTTCCCTGTGTTGGTAGAGTGGTTTTGTCTGCTAGGGTCCTGTAGGGCCCAGTGGCTCAGTCTCCCCAGTTACCTGAGGTGGACATTCTTGGTGCACCCCCTTGTGGGCTTTGTGTACAGTCTTGTTGTAGCTATGCCTTGATTGTTGTAGGATCACTGGGAGGAATTGACCTCCAGGCCAATTGGCAGTGAGAATCAGCTGGTCTGCAGTGGGAGAACTTCTGTGCTGAAGACACCCTTCTGGGGAAAGACTTGCTTCAGTGTGGCTTTGTTGCTCACTGAGTCTGTCCCCTGAGTGTGTCCCTTATGGATCTGAGGAGTTGTAATCTGGATGGTCCCCCTCTGACCACTGGTTCACTGGCTATTGGATCAAAGGAGGTGCTAATTTAGCCTCTGCCTGAGGTTACCCAGCAGGAGCTATGAAGAGAACTGCAGATTCCCCTTCCTTTTTTCGAGTTTGGAGGTGCCCTGATGAGGCCCAGCTGTGAAGCAATGCAAGCTGCTGTGGGGCCTTGGGCCTTCTTTTGGAAGTTCTGGGTCTGTCTGACCCTGCTGCAATTTGTTAGGTAATTTTCAGGTTGCAAAGGGCCAGGGCATTCATATGCAAAAGCCTCTGCCACTGCCTGGGTGGGGCGGGGTCTCAGAGAATCAAAGGTTGGAGCAAGCAGCTATGGCTGGTCCTCAGCCCTGCCCTAAGGGGCCGTGCGTCTCAGTGTCCCGATAATTGCTGCAAGCACCTTTGAGGGAAAGCCGCCCTCAAGTTCAGAGTTCTGCCTACTGCCAGACAGTCCAGTTTCTCCCCGTATGAGTCCTGGGTCCCCAGAGACTTCCCGGAACTGGAGTTCAGCGCAGTCGGGAGTTTGTGACTCCCTCCCGATTCAAAAAGACAGCCACGTCCTCAGTTGCCAGCCCCTTTTCCTGCGCGCTCGAGCCTCCATACCTCTGCACTTTACTTCTGCAGCTCCTCTGGCTCTCAGTGTACTTTTCTCTTTCCTTCTAGTTGTAGAATTTCCACTCAGCCAGCCTTCCTGTAGTTCTGGATGATGTCCGTTTTGTCTTTTAGTTGTATTTTTGAAGTTGTTGTGGGAGGCAGCAATTTCCAGTGTTTACCTATGCCGCCATCTTAGTTTCTCCCAGTTCAATTTTTTAGTGACTGCTTTGCCAGTATAGTGCATATGGCTGGCTGTCAGTACAGATATAGGGATTATGTGTTTTTGTCTGCCAAGAGAATGTCCTCCTGTTGAAAAAAGCTTTCCCCCGGCTCCATTTAAGCAATCCTATCCTATATAATCTATCTATACTAATAAAAGGGTAATATGCTAATTAGACCAGTTCAATCAGCCACCTTTCAGATGTCTGACTTCCTTATGGACAAAGCCATGGTGGTGGAGGCTGAGGCAGAGGCAGTTAGGAGCAATCAGGCCAGCAGGGGAGGGCAGTTGGCGGCGAGATCAGGCTGGCAGGGGAGGGAAGTTGAGGGTGAGATCAGGCCATCAGGGGAGAGCAGTTAGGGGTGATGAGGCAGGCAGAGGCAGTTAGGGGCAATCAGGCCAGCAGGGGAGGGCAGTTAGGGGTGATATCAGGCTGGCAGGGGAGGGCAGTTTAGGTAAACCAGGACAGCAAGGGAGGGAACTTGGGGGCGAGATCAAGCCGGCAAGGGAGGGTAGTTAGGGGTGATCAGGCAGGCTGGCAGAGGCAGTTAGGGGTGATCAGGCAGGCAGGCAGAGGCAGTTAGGGGTGACAAGGCAGGCAGGCAAGCAGAGGGGTTAGGGGCCATCAGGAAGGCAGGCAGAGGCAGCTAGGGGCCATCAGGCAGTCAGGCAGAGTGGTTAGGGGCAATCAGGCAAGCAGGCAATGGGGTTAGGGGCAATCAGGCAGGCCGGCAAAGGCAGTTTGGGGTTATCAGGCAGGTAGGCAGGTGAGTGGTTAGAAGCCAGCAGTCCCAGATTGTGAGAGGGATGTCTGACCACTGGTTTAGGCCTGATCCCACACGGGCCTAAATCGGTGGTTGGACATCCCCCAAGGGGTCCCCAATTGGAGAGGGTGCAGGCTGGGCTGAGGGAACCCTCTAGCCCCGTTCATGAATTGGGGGCGAGATCAGGCCGGCAGGGGAGGGCAGTTAGGGGAGATCAGGCAAGAAGGCAGAGGCAGCTAGGGGTGATCAGGCAGGCAGGCAGAGGCGTTAGAGGCAATCAGGCAGGCAGGCAAAGGCAATTCAGGGCAATCAGGCAGGCAGGCAGGTGAGCAGTTAGAAGCCAGCGGTCCCAGATTTCGAGGGGGATGTCTGACCGCCGATTTAGGCCTGTGGGATCGGGCCTAAACCAGCAGTCGGACATCCCCCAAGGGGTCCCTGATTGGAGAGGGTGTAGGCTGGGCTGAGGGAACCCCCTCCCCCCATACACGATTTTGTGCACTGGGCCACTAGTTTAAACATAAAATGGGAAACCATAAAAACCTTAGAAGAATCCACAGGCAGCAAAATATCAGACATGTCATAGCAGTATCTTTACTGATAAATCTCCTATGACAATGGAAACTAAGGAGAAAATAAACAAATAGAACTACATCAAAATAAAAAGCTTCTGCACAGCAAAAGAAACCATCAACAAAATAACAAGAGAGTCCAATGCATGAAAGAACATATTTGCCAATATTATCTCCGATAAGGGTTTAATCTCCAACATTTATAGGGAACTCATACAGCTTAACAAAAGGAAGGTAAACAATCCAATGAGAAAATGACCTAAATAGTCACTTTTCCAAAGTGGACATACAGAAGGCCAAGAGACATATGAAAAAATGCTCAAAGTCACTAATCATTTGAGAGATGCAAATCAAAACAACAATCGGGTACCACCTTACACCTGTCAGAAAGGGTATCATCAACAAATCAATAAATAGTAAGTGCTGGCAAGGATGTGGAGAAAAAGGAACCCTCATACACTATTGGTCGGAATGCAGACTGGTGCAGCCTCTGTGGGAAACATATGGAGTTTCCTCAAAAATTAAAAATGGAACTCCTATTTGGCCCAGTAATCGCACTTCTAGGAGTATATCCCAAGAAATCAGAAACACCATTAAGAAAGAATATATGTACCCCTATGTTCATAGCAACACAATTTACAATAGCTAAGATTTGGAAACAGCCTAAGTGCCCATCAGTAGATGAGTCAATTAAAAAACTGTGGTGCATCTACACAATGGAATACTACGCTGCTATAAAAAACAAGAACTCTTACCATTTGCAACAGCATTGATGTACATGGAGAGCATTATGCTAAGCGAAATAAGCCAGTCAGAGAAAGAGAAATATCACATGATCTCACTCATTTGTGAAATATAATGAACAACATAAAGTGATGAACAAAAATATATCCAGAGACATAGAAGCATCGAACAGACCAACAAACTTCAGAGGGAAGGCAGGGGATGGTGGCAGGGAAGGAGTAAGAGATCAACCAAATGACTTGTATCCATGCATATGAGCATGACCAATGAACACAGACACTGGGGGGGGGGGGGGCGGTGAGGGTATGTGCTAGAGGGTGAGGGTGGCCAGGGAGAAGCCAATGGAGAAAAAGGAGACATATGTAAAACTTTCAACAATAAATAATTAAAAATAAGTACATAAAGACAGAGAAATCGGTGGCCATAGGAATCTAATTAGAGTATTGGTTTGGCATACCTGGTAGACATAGGAAAGAATCCACTGTTGACTGTTGGTTTTATCTAGCTGTGTCCCTGAGTAGAGGCTAATAGGTATGGGTGGCAAATCAGAGGACAGAAAATTTGGATTTTAATTTTTAAGAGGAACTCGCAAAATCAATACCAACCTTTTTTTTTCCATTTCTAACTCCTAACATGTAGTGGAAACAGCCTTAAAATGAGACAAAGGCTAGGAAAATGCAAAGTGGTGAGTGCTCATGTGCATCTAGGTAGCTAGGGCAGAAGGGCATGAAAAGTATTCGTGGTGACCTCACTAATTGGGCTGTTACTTGTCTCTTTTGCCAGTGTTTGTCCAGCATGATGCTGCTCAACTCTACTTCACAATCTGGAACCTAATTAAGGGCCAAATCACTGATGTGGACTTGGTAAGATTCTAGGAATAGAGAACTAAAAAGTTTAAGATGCTGCTCATTTAACTCATTAAGCAATTGTTAATGCAATGTATAGAGGGTGTTACTAGTAAAAGAGAAAATTCTATAAAATGCTTATCACAATTCCATAATATTATTAATGTTATTATTTTGTACCTTTTTTTAATAGAGCCAAGAGCATTAGTGGCTGCCATTTCTGGAGCTTCTATCTCGTGGCTCCCACTTCTGGAAATTATCCTGACCTCGTCCACTTATGGCTCTGTGTCCTTCTTATCTCTCCCCTCCTCTGTCTTATAGGTAGAGAGACTGCAGGCCCTGTATACAATCCGGATGAAGGAGTCCTTTATTTGCCTTGAATGTACCATAGAGAGTAGCAGAAACAGCAGCATGCTGACCCTCCCACTTTCTCTTTTTGATATGGACTCAAAGCCCCTGAAAACAGTGGTAAGGGATTTCTCTTTGTGAATTTCCTGTTCCCATGTAACCCAGTGTTACCAATGCCTCTTGATTCTTTTTTAAAAAATTGAATTTATTGGGGTGACATTGGTTCAAAGAACCATACAGATATACAATTCAATAACACATCATCTGCACACTGCATCGTGCATCCATCACCCCAAGCAAAGTCTCTTTCCATCCCCATTCTCCCCACTTTGCCCACCTCCACCAACCCTCACCCCTTTCCCTTTGACTATCATCATATTGTTGTGTATGTCTGTGTGTGTATGTGTGTGTGCGCAAAAGTAGGTTTATAGTTGTTTGTATGGAAAAATATATAATACAAGAATAAATAATATTACAAGAATAAACTCTGTGTTTCATGTACTCACAACTGTAAACCTACTTTTGCTCACGTGTGTGTGTGTGTGTGTGTGTGTGTGTGTTTGTTTGTTTTTTGCCTAATCCTTTCACCTTCTTGCTTCTTCAGTTTACTAATTGGGCTTTTTAGCTCACCCTTGACTTTCAAAAAGTCATTTCTGTTTTCTTTGCATGGCTCTGCCTAAGTTCTCCTTTGATTTGACAAAAAATAATTTCCCCTCCTATTTCCACTTTCAAGTGCCCCCTCCTGTTTTTTTCTTTCTGATCAGTAGGTACTTTTTGAGATCCTGACCTCTGGGCCAGACATTAAGGGGGACATAGAGATAACTAAAATAAAAACTCTGTTTGCAGGGTGAGGGGATGTGTTCTAGATGGGAAATGCCAACCCTGTTTTATTTTTTGTTCTCCTGGGACAGGAGGATGCCCTTCACTGCTTCTTCCAGCCCAGGGAGTTGTCAAACAAAGACAAATGTTTCTGTGAGAACTGTGGGAAGAAGACCCGTGGGAAACAGGTACTCACTCCATGAAACCAGATTCTTCCCCAGTCCAGGTTGCCCCATGAGGGTTTCCCAAAAGACTTCATAGAGTCACCAAGGCACCTCATGGGGACTGAGGGAGGGATTCCTAATTGGGCCCCTGGATCCTAGGGCTCCTCAGATCACATCACTGAGAGGGACAGAGCCTTTAAGGATAAGAAGAGAAGGTCTTAGAGCAGGGGCAGAGTTTTTTCCTCAAGACTAGACTAACTCCATAGAGCAGATTCTATTGTTGCCCTGGATTCCAGGGCCTGTAAAGAATCTGGGCTGCTCAGGCCTTCTGCACAAGAACTCAACAGACAGCCAATAGGACCTCCACTGTGTATTGTATCATTCTGCTCCCCCTCTTTTTTTTCTTTTACAAGCTCATGTATTTTAGTAGTTTAAACAGACATTTCAGAAAACAATTAGAATAAAAGATAACACTTCAGAAACTGCACTGTGTTCACTGAAACTACATTTAGATAATTAATAGAGGATTGCTAATACACTTAATTTTTTATCATTTCACACTCATAACAACTCTAAAAATGTTGGTAATAAATTCAGAAATTCTCATATTAAATGCTATAACAATATTTAGTATTTTAAGCTTATCAATATTTAAAGTTTTAAACATGATGAATGTACTTTTTGCTTGTTAAATTATCTAGGTTGGATTGGTGATAATGCCAGTAGCAGGAGATAATGTAGTATATCTAAATTGTTTCTATGTTTATTTAACAACACTCATAGCAGAGAAAGCAGTCTCTCAAATGTATATTTAAGGGAATGGAGGAGGAGGAATCCATAGGCAGCAAAATATCAGACATATCTCATAGCAGTATGGGACTACATCAAAATAAAAAGCTTCTGCACAGCAAAAGAAACTATCAACAAAATAACAAGAGAGCCCACTGCATGGGAGAACATATTTGCCAATGTTACACTGATAAGGGTTAATCTCTAAAATTTTTAGGGACCTTATACAACTTAACAAAAGGAAAATAAACAATCCAATAAAAAATGGGCAAAGAACCTAACTAGGCACTTTTTGAAAGTGGACATACAGAAAGCCAAGAGACATATGAAAAAATGCTCAAAGTCACTTATCATTCAAGAGATGCAAATCAAGACAACAATCAGGTACCATCTCACACATGTCAGAATGGCTATCATCAACAAATCAACAAATGACAAGTGCTGGCAAAGATGTGGGGAAAAGGGAACCCTCATACACTGCTCTTGAGAATGCAGACTGGTGCAGCAGCTGTGAAAAATAGTATGGAGTTTCCTCAAAAATTAAAAATGGAACTCCTGTTTGGCCCAGTAATCCCATTTCTAGGAATATATCCCAAGAAACCAGAAACACCTATAAGAAAGAATATATGCACCCCTATGTCCGTAGGTAGCAGCACAATGTTTAAGGGAATGGAAGAAGCAGCTATGAGTTGGAAACAGCTGAAGGACCCATCAGCAGATGAGTGGGTTAGAAAACTGTGGTACATCTACATAATGAAATACTATGCTGCTGTAAAAAAGCAAGAACTCTTACCATTTGCAACAGCATGATGGATCTGGAGAGCATTATGCTAAGCAAAATAAGCCAGTCAGAGAAAGATAAGTATCACATGAACTCACTCATTTGTGGAATATAATGAACAACATAAAGTGATGAACAAAAATATATCCAGAGACATAGAAGCATCAAACAGACTGTCAAACCTCAGAGGGAAGGCAGGGGAGGGTGGGCAAGTGGGAGAGTGGTAAGAGATTAATCAAAGAACTTGTATGCATATAAGCATAACCAATGGACACAGACAATAGCAGGTGAAGGCCTGGGCTCGGGGTGGTGGGGTGGTGGGAGGGGAGTGGGCTGGGAGAGGACAATGGGGGGAAAAGGAGGCATATGTAATACTTTTAACAATAAAGAAAAGTAAATAAGTAAAAATTTAATTTTGAAAAAATAAAAATAAATAAAATATTTTATAAAAAAGAGATTTTATTTACTTATTGACTTATTTATTTTTTCAATTGTTTACACTATTACAGATGTCCCCATTCCCTTCCTCTCACTTTTCCCACCTTCACCCAGCCCCTGCCACCCTATCCCTGGCCTTAACCACACCATTGTCTTTATCCATGGGATATGTATCTGCTTCCCTTTTAACATACCTTTTGCTGTGGTATTTCTCTGAATTTACCCATTTCAAGTGCCTTAGGATTTCATCTCCACAGTGATTTTGCTTTTGTAGGTCTTGAAGCTGACGCATTTGCCCCAGACCTTGACAATCCACCTTATGCGGTTTTCCATCAGGAATTCACGGACAGAAAAAATCTGCCACTCACTGTATTTCCCCCAGAGCTTGGATTTAAATCAGTTTCTTCTGACTGATAACGACCTCTGCAATGCTGAGTACCAGGTGACATGCTCCTCACCTCCTGTCCACTGCCATCTCATTAGACACTGTGTCCTTTTGATTTTGCCCATCTCCCCTAGGCTGCTTGAAGTTACACACTCAAATGACATTTTGTGGTGTCTCATCTGTGTCATTCTTTCATCTCAGAAATTATGTCTTCTGCTCTTCATGTTTGGCATACAAAAAGGAAGGAAAACTCACCACCAATAAGGTGTAATTAATAGAAACATTTTCATATATTCAAGAAACACTTATTTTTAAAAATAATATTTTAATGATTGAGACCTGTGTGTTTTTGAACAACAATGGCGAATTGTTTTCACCATGCCACCACCACCATCACCACCACCCTCATTTGCTCTTTATAGCTGCTTTTCTTAAAGATTCAAAAGATATATTTATAAATATTGGGTTTGTACTCAGATAGCTCATAGCATGGGGAGTAGGAACCTGTGGGAAAGAACCCATAATTCAGGACCTTCCTTTTAATAAGATGTGTAATACTTACATGTACATAGGTAAACACAATGGGCTCTAAATATAACACCAACCAAGTTTTCTTCTAAAAGCAGCTTATGTCCACTTTGAGGGTAATAAGGAAGTGTCCAGTACATTGGACCAAATTTAATCAAAATAAAGTTGAATTCAACTGTCCTGAGCTAATAACTTATTGAAAAATTGTAAGAAAAAAAGTGACATAAATATATTTTCTCTATATGTTTGAAATTATACATTTAGCACATTCTACTTTTAGCTGTATATACCATTTTCTGAACTGTTTTGTTCCAGTGGTCTGTTTACTATTCATGCTCTAGTATTTTAAATATTGAGGCCTGATAATATGTTAGAATAGCTTATATTATAATATAGTTTCTTTATCAATTCAGGGCATATACACTTCATAGGATTCTCATTTTTTCCCTAGTTTTGTTTATTTTTACTTGCACAGTTTACCTGATGAAGTATATCTAAAAATTTTTTCTACTTAAAAACAACACTCCCCAGGGAACCCCCAATTTGTTCCCCTGCAGATCACTGGGGAAAGGGATAGAATAATGAAAGTGGAGGTAAGCACATGCCTTAGAAGTCAAAATGATGCAAGGAGAGGTGCTTGACCATAGAGGCCTGTCCATCTAACCTGGAGAAAGAATGGATTGGTCAGGAGGCAGGCCCAGTGCAAGCTTGGAAAAGCTTGAGAAGTTGGTTGTTTATTTTGAAAAAGCTCCTGGTGAACATATAACCCCAGGGAACAAAGAGTTATCTCTCCCTCAATAATGTGCACTCATCCGTTCTTTCCTGTATTATCTCTATAGCAACCATGTAGGTTTAGCAGCCCTGCCCGTGGCAGACCTCCTGAGCTTCAAGGGACTAAGCTTTAATAGGAAACAGAAACTCTGGACATTGGCCTTTGTTCTGATCTTGATGAAGACAAGATTGGATTTTTTACAATTTGGGATGAGGGAGATGGGACATTGGGAACCCACAGGCATCCTTCTATTTCAACTGGAATAAATCTTGCCACACCACACACATACCCCCCTCCGCCGCGCGCGTGCGCGCGCGCTCGCGCGCGCGCGCACACACACACACACACACACACACACACACCAACCACACAAAAAACTTGTGGAAAATTTTGAATATATTCTAAAGTAGTGATGAATTATGCAATGAATCCCCATGTCCATCAAGCAGCTTAAACAGTTACCAAAACTCATGGCTAGTCGCTTTATCTATACCCTTATTCTCTTCTTTCCTTGACAGTCTCCTGGATTATTTTGAAGTAAAACCCAGATACTATACCATTTCATTAGTATTTCACTGTCTCTCTAAAGAATTAACATGCTTTTTCTAAACATAACCAATTCTACCTCATAATTCCTTAATATAATCTAATATCCAGACAATATTCAGATTCCCCTGACTGCCTTGTAATTTGTTTTGTTTGAATCCAGATATAAACAAGGTCTGCACGTGCATTTGCTTAAGTTTGTTCCCTCCTTCTCTCCCTTCCTTTCTTCTTTTAGGTTAAGTTTCATATTTTATGTTTTCTCTCATTGTCTTTACCTTGCAATTCAATTGGTTGAGTTTTATTTAATAGATATCTAACATTGGCTGGTTAGTGAGATTTAACATGTTCCTCTATCCTTGTATTTCTTGCAAACTAAGTAGTTAGATCTAGATAATTGTCTTGCATTTTAAAAATCCAACATAAAGTCTCCAAATGAAAATAGAGAATAATTTGAGCCCCTGTGTAGGTAACTTAGCATCATTTGCACTATCCTCACCCCTGTCCTCCTTCACTGATCCTGTTTCTAAGTCTCAGGTTAGGAACATTATTTGACTGGTTGAGAAAATAGAATATTCCTAACTAACATGGAGATCCTGTTCATAATAAATCAAAACTCTATCTTTCTTACCACTGTCCCCTTTTCATAGAGAATTATTTATCTTGACTTTCTAAGTTTGAGTGAATAGAATCACTTAATGCCAAATCTAATGGATACTTCTTGGTCTTACATGATATTTCTGTGATATTCTGTGCTAATGATCCTATTTTTCTCCAAAATTTATCTACCCTAGTTTTCTCTTTTTCTGGATCCTTTCATGCCCATCCTTCTTTGTAATTTATTTATTTTTATTTTTAATTGATTTTTTAGAGAGAGGGAAAGGGAGAGGGAGAGATGATAGGAACATTGATAATAGAGAAACATTGATTGTCTGCCTCCTGCACCTCCTTTACTGGGGATCAAGCTTGCATCCCTGGCATATGCCCTGACTGGAAACATAACCAGCAAACTCTTGGTGCATGGGACCACGCCCAAGCCACTGAGCAACACAGGCTGGGCATGTTGGTATTTAGTTTTAATTTTATTCTTTCTTCCCATTTTTTATATGTCATTGTATTAATTCTCATAGTTTCAATGATCACCTCAAACTGAACACATGTAAATATGTATCTCCTGTCCAGATCTCTCTTGACCTCCAAACCAGTATGCTCATCTCCTAGTGAATGTTGTTACACAGTCCCCAAATTCATTATCTTAATTCCCAAACAGTTCTGTTCCATATTTAATTTTATGGTACCAGCATCTTCCCGAAATCTGGGATTCATCTTTATAGTGCCTTTGGCTTACTCCCCATCTCTGCATCCAATCGGTTACAATGTACATTTAATTTTGCACAAATCTGTTTTCTCATCTCCACCTTTACTACCACTTCCTCACTATAGCGTAGGGTTTAAAAGCTTGAGCTTTGAAACCAGATTGGCCTGGGTTGAAATCCTACCTCTTTTGAACTTTGGGTAAATTACTTTACCCCATGAGCTTACAGTTCACCTCTGCAAAGTAGGATTTATAGGCTTGTGTAAATATTAAATGAAATAATGCATGTAAAAACTTGGCCAAATGCATAGTGAATGCTAAAAGTTAGCTAATAATTATGTCAATAATGATTATCATTTTAGTGCTCACACTGATATTAATTATTCAGGTTATTATCATTTCTCCCTTGCACGATCATGGTACTCTAACGTGTCTCATTGGTTTCCCTCTCATATGAACTCTTAATCCATTTTTCAAACCACATTATTTCAGTGCATTTCTCAAACACAAATCTTATGGACTTCCCAGTGCCCTCCCTGACTTCCTTTTCCTCAATATGCTCTGCCATGTTATGCTGCAGAACCTTTGCAGTTTCTGGGTCCATTTTGAGTATACCCCCTTTCCATAACTTGTCTACTAATTTGTTCATTCTGGAAAAGATCATTTCAAGCATGTCTTCTCTGGAGAGCTTTTCCCCCAGCTCCTCAGCCTTTCCTCAGCTGGTTGTTCCTTTTCCTTTTTTGTGCAAAAGTTGAGTTTTCCAGAATTTACCTGTAAATACATCTGGTATAAAGCATGACATTCTAATTCTGGCTTACTTAGCTGTGAAATTATTGAAGTCAAGGAATGTTTTCTAGTCCCCTTGAAGTACCAGGGCCTGGCATGGAGTACTCACTGAATAAACAAGTAATGAAATGTTTCCTTATTTTAAAGTAGGGTTAGAAAAAGAAGGATGATGGGTGAATAATTTTATGCCTTGTGTTCTTTCAGCTTGAAGGACTATATGAACTCTTTGCTGTGATTGCCCATGTGGGGATGCCTGACTTTGGTCATTACTGTGCCTATATCCGGAATTCTGTAGATGGAAAATGGTTCTGTTTCAATGATTCCAGTGTTTGTTGGGTAAGGAACATCATCTACATCATCTAAATTGCCTCTTGCCTTATATTAGCTACCTCTGCTATATTCTGAGCCCAGGGCTAGATGGGTCCTCAAGGTCAAGCAAGCCACATTATTGTTCTCTGTGTGTGGGACATTTTATGAGCTTGAAAGCTGTTTTCTGCATGAAGTGTCCAAATGGTCTCTAAGAGTCCACTTAGCTCAATGTCTATATTTTTGATGTTCTAAGCTCAGTGCCTTCAAGCTCTGTGGGAAATATATGGAAAGCAAGAAAAGTTAGAAATACGAAGTTGAACTCTGGGCTGAACATAACCAAGTGTAAACAGAGGGACAAGGGTACTGAAAGAAATTTCATTTACATGGCATTTATCACTAGATGCTGTGGGTTTTGGGAGTTCCTAGGGGTAGGTTTATCTGAAGGAGTGAGGGAGGGCAGAATGTAGCACCCTGTACTCTCTGGATGCTTCACAGATGTCAGCTGGTTGCTTCACTTTCTATGTTATATACTTCCAGGTATCCTGGGAAGATATCCAATGTACCTATGGAAATCATAACTGCCGCTGGTAAGAGAAGTGTTAGTGATGGAAACCAATGAGCTTACACAGGATTCTTATTGCCGTGTGACACTCTCATGGATTCAACTGCCCCTTATATTTACATAACTCCTCAGGGACTAACTGGCCAGCCTCATCTTTCAATACCCATCCCATTGCACCATATTTTCTCACAATTTAGACTCCAACAATAACTAAAGAGGAAGTTGCTCCCCAAACATCAGATCCTCCATTTTCCCCTCATGACTTTGCACATGCAGTTCTGGCCAGTATTACCCTCTCTTAACTTATCATCAAGGCAAAGTCCTATCCATACTTCAGTACCTCTGCTCATGGTCTTTTCCTACTCTTTTAATGCCTTGTACTGATTCACCCAGGTATGTCTGTAGGGGCTTCTCAGTGCTTTCACTGCGTTTTGAGCATACTTCTTTTATAAAAAGGGTCACACTCTTTTGTCATTTTTGTTTATGTAACTTTCACATTAGACCACAAACTCTTTGGGGGCAAGGATCGATCACTCATTTTCTCTTTCTTTGTCTGGTGCAGTGGCTTGTGTTAGTAAATATCAATAACTATTTTTTAGAAATCAATAACTACAGAGAGGAAACTGAAAAGAAAAAAAGCTGGGTGAAATTAAATCAGAGATTTTATAAGTTTTCCCAGCTGAGTTTCTGGGTTAGGGTGATATTTGAGATGATTTTAGCCACAGAAGTAGGCCAGATCATTTGAAAAATAATGAATGAGCTAGAATTTGTGTTTGAAATCCTTCTCCAATGTTCCTTTTTTCTACTTTCTTATAACCACCTCCTTTGAATGCTCACTTTTTGTCACTTTCTGGTTGCCAGCAACTTCCCCATTATTTAAGTAACAGTTTGGCAAACTTTCTCTATAAAGGGCCAGAGAATAAATATTTTAGGCTTTGTGGGCCAATTTCTGTTGCAACTATTCAACTCTATCTTTGTGGTCAAAAGCAGCCACAGATCATTTATGAATGAGCATAGCTGTGTTCCAATTAAGTTTATTTGCAAATACAGGATCTGATTTGACTCATGGATTCCTAGTTTGTCAACCCCTCATTTAGATGTTAACTAACTGCAGGTTAGTTGTTATTTTCCTAGGTCACACATTTTGTTTTCCTCTGGGGTGATGGATAGATGAACACTTTATCCAACAACCTGGAAAGTTTGTTGACTTTTTTCCTACTGTGAATTAATAATGTATCAGTTAACTCTGAATGTTGCATTTCTGCTATGATGTTGCATTTTTTTTTTTATTTCTAGGCGGGAAACTGCCTATCTTCTGGTGTACATGAAGACGGAGTCCTAATGAATGTATCCTAAATCTTTAGGAACTGACAAAGTATCATTTTCCTTGTCTATTCCTGAACTTGCTCTTTTAAAAAGATTTTGCAATGAGGAGAAGCACTGTTTTCAAATTGTATAATTAAACTTTATTTATAATCAGGATAGTTATCAGAAGATTTAAACAGTGACACTGCACAGGTCTAGATCAGTCAGAATGGATATTTCCATCAGTTGACTCTGGCCACATGGTTGGAGCAGTGTCCTGTGTCTTCCCAGTTGTGTAAGACATCAAGTGTTTAGTTGGGAGATTGTGGGAGTCCAGATGCTTTCAGGGGAAGAGAGACCTGGCCACCAATGGTAGTGGGAAGTATTCAGGTGGCAAGGGGCAATGGTAGGGAAGTATTTAAATATTTTACAACTTAGTATGATCGTACTGGTTTGTATTGACTGAATATAATTTTTGTTTATACTTTAAAATTTTATTTTTAAAACCCATGTTAATTTCATAAAACTCAAGTGACAAATATGTATTGAATACCCACTCTTCATAAGAATGCATGCTAGGCACAATAATGAATAAAGTTTTTCTCTCAAAGGCATTTGCAGTTTAATGGACAGTGATTAAAATACATAAGGTTTTTGGTATAGGAATTCAGAGTAAAGGGAAATCACTTCCATTGTAGAGCCATGGGAGAAGACTTCAGGATGGAAAAAGGCTTAGGATGGAAGACAATGCATTTATAGGGAAAAGCATACTCAATGGCATGGTTGAAAAAGGCAAGGCTCAAGGTTCAGAAATTGCCTATCCACCTTGCTTTGAAAGAAGAAAGCAAGTGATAATGATGGCAGGTATGTGGGACTCTGAATGTAGAGAATCTTGAACTGAACTAAGAAGTTAATAACTTAATTTTAAGTTATCTTTATTGTTGAATGTATTACAGATGTCCCCCCTTTTTTCCCCATTGACCTCTTCTAGCCCACACACACTCCATGCCCCAGGCCTTCACCACGCTATTGTTTGTGTCCCTGGGTTACAAGTTATTTGGATAATCTCTTCCAATCCACCCACCCCGCCTTCCCTCTTCTATGTCTTTGGATCTATTTTGTTCATCCGTTTATTTTGTTCTATAGTATCACATGAGTGAGATCATGTGATACTTATTCTTCTCTGGTGGGCTTATTTTGCTTAGTATATTCTACAATTCCCTCCATGCTGTCTCAAATGATAAGATATCCTTCTTTTTTACTGCTGCATAGTATTCTATGGTATAGATATACCACAGCTCTTTTATCCACTCATCTACTGATGGCACTTGGGCTGTTTTCAGATCTTAGCTATTGCAAATTGTGCTGCTGTGAACATAGGGTTGCATATATTCTTTCTGATTGGTGTTTCAGGTTTCTTAGGATATATTCGTAGAAGTGGGGTCACTGGGTCAAATGGAATTTCTATATTTAATTTTTTAAGGAAACTCCATATTGTTTTCCATAGTGGCTGCAACAGTCTGCATTCCCACCAACAGTGCACTAGGGTTCCCTTTTCTCCACATCCTCTCCAGCACTTGTCATTTGTTGATTTGTTGATGGTAGCCATTCTGTCAGTTGTGAGATAACTCATTGTTGTTTTAATTTGCATCTCTCTGATGGTTAGTGACTTTGAGCATTTTTTCATATTTCTCTTGGCCATTTGTATGTCCACTTTGGAAAGTGTGTATTTAGGTCCTTTGCCCATTTTAAAAATTGGATTATTTGTCTCCCTTTTATTAAGTTGTATTAGTTCATTATATAGTTTAGAAATTAACCCCTTATCAGATGTATCATTGCCAAGTATGTTCTCCCATACAGTGTGCTCCCTTTTTGTTTTGTTGATGGTTTCTTTTGATGTGCATATGCTTTTTATCTTAATGTCGTCCCATTTGTTTATTTTCTCCTTAGTTTCCTTTGAGATGTAGCGGCAAACATATTGCTACAAGAGATGTCAGAATTTGTTGCCTATGGTTTCTTCTAGGATTTTTATGGTTTCACAATTTATATTTAAGTCTTTTATAACAATTTTCAGTTCATTCTTATTTATGGTATAAGTTGGTAGTCTAGTTTCATTTTTTGTATAAATCTGTCCAATTTTCTCAATACCATTTATTGAAGAGACTGTCTTGACTCCCTTGTATGTTCTTGCCTCTTTTTTTCAAATATTAATGGAGTGTATTGGCTTGGGTTGATTTCTGGGCTGTTTTGCTTTGTGTGTTTTTTCCATTGATCTAAATGCCTGTTCTTGTGCCACTACCAGGCTCTTTTGATTACAGTGGCTTTGTAGTATAACTTGATATCTGGTATTGTGATCCTTCCAACTTTACTCTTTTTTTAATTTAAATTCTTTATTGTTTAAAGTATTACATAAGTCTCCTTTTCCCCCCATTGACCTCTCCCCAATGGCCCTCACCCCCCAGCATATGCCCTCACCACACCGCCCCTCCCAACCCCCCAGTCTGTGTCCATTGGTTATGCTTATATGCATGCATACAAGTCCTTTGGTTGATCTCTTACCCCCTCACTCCCTACCTTCCCTCATAGGTTGGACAGTCTGTTCGATGATTCTATGCCTCTGGTTCTATTATTGTTCATCAGTTTATGTTGTTCATTATATTCCACAAATGAGTGAGATCATGTGATATTTATCTTTCTCTGACTGGCTTCTTTTGCTTAGCATAATGTTCTCCAGTTCCATCCATGCTGCTGCAAATGGTAAGACTTCCTTTTTTTTTTTTTTTTTTTACAGCAGCATAGTATTCCATTGTGTAGCTGTACCATGGTTTCCTAATCCACTCATCTGCTGATGGGCACTTAGGCTGTTTCCAAATCTTAGCTATTATAAATTGTGCTGCTATCTTGAAATCTTAAGAGTTTTAATCACTTTCCTTAGAAAACGCCAACTCATTTCTCGGAATTATTTATTTAAGTTGTACACTCGTAATTTCCCAGCTATTTGAACTTGAATTCTGTGTTGTGGTACTGACTTACAGATATTAAGGCTCTATTTACTTGTAATCCAAGTGTTTCATATATATTTCTAGACATTTCCATGTCTACCATTGTGAACTCTAAGCGTTTTAACCTCAATCACATAGTGTTCTAAGCTCTACAGAATTGAATTCTTGAGGGTTTTAATCACTTTCCTTTAAAACACCAAGTCACTGACTTGGAATTATAAATGTAAACAGTACACACGTAATTTCCCAGCTGTTTGAACTTTTATTTTCTGTGTTTCAGTACTGTCCTACAGACATTAAGTCTCTACTTACATGTATTTTTAGCGTTTCATACACATTCCTATACATTTACAGGGTCTACCATTGTGAACTGTAAGAGTTTTAACCTCATTCACATAGTGTTCTAAGCAATATAGACTTGAAATCTTAAGAGTTTTAATTACTTTCCATAAAAAAAGCCAACTCAATAACTCAGAATTATGAATGTAAACAGTACACTCATAATTTCCCAGCTGTTTGAACTTGAATTCTGTGTTGCAGTACTGCCCTACAGATATTAAGGCTCTATTTACTTTTAATCCAAGTATTTCATATACATTTCTAGACAATTCCAGGGTCTATAATTGTGCGTTATAAGAGTTTTAACCGCATTCAGATAGTTTTCTGAGCTCTATAAATGTGAATTCTTAAGGGTTTTAAGCATTTTCCTTATAAAAGGCCAACTCACTTAACCGGAAGTATAACTGTAAACAGTATACTTGTAACTTCACAGCTGTTTGAACTTGAATTCTCAGTGTTTCAGTAATGCCCTTCAGACATTAAGTCTCTATTTACATGTATTTTTAGCATTTCATAGACATTCCTATACAATTCCAGGGTCTAACATTGTGAACTCTCTAAGAGTTTTAACCTCATTCACACAGTGTTCTAAGCTCTATAGACTTGAATTCTTAAGGGTTTTAATCACTTTCCTTTAAAAAAGCCAACTCATGACTTGGAATTATAAATGTAAACAGTACACTCGTAAATTCCCATCTGTTTGAACTTGAATCCTGTGTTGTAGTACTGCCCTACATATATTAAGGCTCTCTTTACTTGTAATCCAAGTGCTTCATATACATTTCTAGACAATTCCAGGGTCTATCACTGTGATTTCTAAGAGGAATATCCACATTTAGATAGTGTTCTGAGCTCCATAAATGTGAATTCTTAAGGGCTTTAATCAGTTTCCTTAAAAAACGCCAACTCATTAAACCAGAATTACAAATGTAAACAGTACACTTGTAATTTCCCAGCTGTTTGAACTTGAATTCTCAGTGTTTCATTAATGCCCTACAGACATTAAGTCTCTATTTACATGTATTTTTAGCATTTCATGCACATTGCTATACAATTCCAGGTCTACCATTGTGAACTCTAAGAGTTTTGACCTCATTCACACAGTCTTTTTCACACAAAATTAAATTCCCTACATAGTACTGCTAAAAGTGGAAACATGTATTTATTAAACAAATCAAAAATGGGTTACCATTTTCAGGGTCTAAACTGAATATTTAATTATAAAACATATTAAGCATAAGAACATTTCAAGGAAATATGAAACAAAAACATTTCTTCCTTATTTTCAATAGCCTTTTCTAATGCCAAATAGAGAGGAGGACATTGAAAACAAACAACAACAACAAAATACTTGCTGATGTGTAATAAAAGATTCTAAGAAAAAAATTACCTATTAGTTATTATTTCATTCAAGGGATTATGAGATGCAAAAACAAACACATCAATTTACTAAATAGTCAAGTGGGAAGGTAAACACCTCTCTCAAACTATGATATCTTAGTGAATGGTGAATAACAAAGGAAACTCTCTAAATATCAAATCTACCAAAAACAAACAAACAAACAAAAAACAAAACAAACACACACCTAGAAATAAGTGACAATAATTCAGTAAAACTAGAAATAATCAACTTGCTATATGTGTGTCTTCAGTAACACCAGTATCTATGCACCTCCCCAATCATATCACTTTATCAAGTTTATGTGGATCTTCTTTATAGTATACTAGTTTCATAAAATGTGGAATATTTTTTGAGGAGAAAAACAGTGTAGGTCACCTAGGCCATTTGTTCTTGTAACTCTCTGGGTAAGGGAAAGCATATGGCTAGCACTTTTGCTGCCATTTTTATATCTGCAGAAACTTCTAGCACATTTATGGGAAGACATACAATGCACTCTTGAAATTAGGTCTTTGGATGTAGCTTTCAAGATCATGCTTTGTTCCATTCTTCCTGGGTGATCAAATTGCACCCAAAAGGTGGTCTAGAATGTGAATTTCAAACATGCTATTGATAGGCCCAGAATTGTTGCTGTAAAGGGGAAAAAAAGACCCACATTAATTGAATCCTGGCTTGTTCTTACTCATAATTCATAAATATATTTTCTATATCCTACCTAAAGCAATATGAATTGATTTTTAAAACCATGTGAAATATTCTGATGCATAATCCCACAGGTTTTAAACTATGTATTACTTACTATTATTAAAATTAAATTTTTCTTACAACAAAAACTACATTCAGTAAGTATAGGTCAACAATAAAACAATAATGTTGCAACCCTTTTTTCATTTACTCTGGTTTTCTTCTTGGTACACTGATGACCATTAGCCAGAGTATTATATTTGCAGGTACTTCATATGTTAAAATTTCTTTATAATTCTCTGGATATGTTTCTCATAAACTTTTTGGCAAGGTCACTATGATTTCCATTTCATAGATATCATTTGGAAATAATAATAGTATTTACCTCAAAAGATTTTTTCAGTCACTAAATCATATATATTAAAGACATAAAGTATTTGACAAATTATTTAATTATTGAGCACTCAAAACATGATGGCTATTATTATTATGCAAAAGTATTAGCAACTATTTTAAGGTTATCAGAAATACATTTAAAATTTTATCTTTATTGTTGAAAATATTACAGATGTCCATTTTTAACCCCATTGGCCTCCTCCACCCTGCACACCCCCATCCAGGTGTTCACCAAACTATTGTCTGTGTCCATGGGCTATGCATACAATTTGTTTAATCTCTCCCCACTTACCCACCCTCCTGTGTCTTCCCTCTGAGATTAATCAGTCTGTTCCATGCTTCTATGCCACTGGACCTATTTGGTCCATAAATTTATTTTATTAGATTCCACATATGAGATCATGAGATACTTGTCTTTCTCTGACTGGCTTATTTCACTTAACATAATACTCTCCAGATCCCTTCATGCTGTCTCAAAGGGTAAGAGATTCTTTTTTTTTTTTTTTTTTTACTGCCGCATAGTATTCCATGGTATAAATGTACCATTATTTTTTTAAAATATATATTTTATTGATATTTTACAGAGAGGAAGGGAAAGGGATAGAGAGTTAGAAATATCGATGAGAGAGAAACATCAATCAGCTGCCTCCTGCACACTCCCCACTGGGGATGTGCCTGCAACCAAGGTACATGCCCTTGACCGGAATCGAACCTGGGACCCTTGAGTCTGCAGGCTGACGCTCCATCCACTGAGCCAAACTGGTCAGGGCTACCTTTGCTTTTTTATCCACTCATCTACTGATGGGCACATGGGCTGTTTCCAGATCCTAGCTATTGTAAATTGTGCTGCAATGAATATACCAGTAGGTGTGCATACTTTCTTTCTGATTGGCATTTTTGGTTTTTTGGGATATATTCCTAGAAGTGGGTCAAATGGTAGTTCCATTTTTAATTTTTTGAGGTAACTCCATACTGCTTTCTACAGTAGCTGCATTCTCTCCAACAGTGTTCCTTTTTCTCCATGACCTCACCAGCGCTTGTCATTTTTTGGTTTATTGATGACAGCCATTTGTTCTAGATCTGTGAAATATGCCATTGACATTTTAATAGGGATTGCATTGAATCTGTAGATTGCCTTGGGTAGTATGCACATTTTAATAATGTTAATTCTAGCCCTGACCAGTTTTCTCAGTGGATAGAGTGTCAGCTTGTGGACTAAAGGGTCCTGGGTTCGATTCCGGTCAAGGGAATGTACCTTGGTTGTGGGCACATCCCCAGGGGGAGGGGGGTGTGCAGGAGGCAGCTGACCGATGTTTCTCTCTCATCAATGTTTATGACTCTCTATCCCTCTCCCTTCCTCTCTGTAAAAAATCAATAGAATATATTTAAAATAAAAATAATGTTAATTCTACCTATCCATGAACACACTATATCTTCCTCTATATATTTTTTCAATATCCTGTACTTTTCTGAGTACAAGTCTTTTAACTCCTTGGTTAACTTTATTCCTAAGTATCTTAATTTTTTACTGCGACGGTAAAAGGGATTGTTTAGTTTAGTTTTTCTTCCTGAAATTTCATTATTGGTGTACTAGAGGCCTGGTGCATGATATTCGTGCACAGGTAGGGTCCCTAGGCCTGGCTGGTGATCAGGGCCTATCTGTGGGGCAACCGGTGGGGCAATTGGGGGCCCCTGCTGGCACGCCTTGGCCAGCCTGGTGCCAACTACTCACCAGCCATGTCCCCCCGCCGCAGCCACCGGTCACGTCCCTCTGTGGGAGGCGACCGGCGAGGTGATCGGGAGGTGGTGCCACCTGCTCTCCATCCGGCTCCACCCCTTGATTGCCCCGCCGCCGCTGCTGGTTGCCTCCCTCTGCAGGGCAACTGGCAGGATGATCAGGGGGCCCCAGCTGGCACCCGCCTTGGCTGACCTGGAGCCTGCAGGCTGGGGGCAGCTCCGGCATTGAGTGCTGCCTTCTGGTGGTCAGTGCGCATCACAGTGACCAGTCGTTCCACTGGTCATTCACCGTTTGATCAATTTGCATATTAGGCTTTTATTATATCAGAGGCCCGGTGCATGAATTTCCTACATGGAGCAGGGGGTTCCCTCAGCCCAGTCTGCACCCTCTCCAATTGGGGACCCCTTGGGGAATGTTTGACTGCCAGTTTAGGCCCGATGTCCGACTGCCAGTTTAGACCCGATGCCTGTGGGATCAGGCCTAAACAGGCAGCCAGACATCCCTCTCCCAATCTGGGACCGCTGGCTCCTAGCTGCTCACCTGTCTGCCTGCCTGATTGCTCCTAACTGCCCTCTCCTGTTGGGCTGATCTCGTCACCAACTGCCCGCCTCTTCTGGCCAATTTGGTTCTGATTTGTCGGTTTCAATGCCAGTCAGCATCAAAAGCTGTGCCTGCTAGGCAGCCATTGGCTCCCCACAGCACCCAGATTTGGTTCTGCTTGGTCGGTTTCTTTTCTTCCTTCCTTCCTTTCCTTCTTTCTTTCTTTCTTTCTTTCTTTCTTTTTTTTTTTTTTTTTTTTTTTTGAACATACCATGATTTTATTGTCTTATAATCAAGCAGAATATGAAGCTTAGAACTGGATTGCTTGGCCCTTTCTCTTATCTCCTCCCAATTCAAAATGCTTGCATCTCTTAATAGCCAGCATTCTCTTAGATCTGCAGTTAGGCTCAACGCATTCAAGCCTCAGCACAATCTTCTTTGTAGTTTTAGCCTTTTTTCAGAAAATCGGCTTAGTCTGCCTACCATATCCACTTTGCTTTCTGTCATAACGCTGCTTTCCCTGTGCATACAGAGAATCCTTGCCCTTCTTATACTGTGTTACTTTGTGGGGTTGATGCTTGCCACACTTCTTACAGAAAGTTCGGTGGGTTTTAAGAACGTTCACTGTGCCTGCGAGAGCTATAAACAGGGAAAAAGTGATTGGTCGGTTTCTATGCCAGTCAGCATCAAAACCTCTGCCTCCTAGGCAGCCATTGGCTCCCCATGGTACCCAGATTTGGTTCTGATTGGTCGGTTCCTATGCCAGTCAGTGTGAAAAGCTTCGCCTCCTAGACAGCCATTGGTTCTTCACAGCACCCACATTTGGTTCTGATTGGTCGGTTCCTATGCCAGTCAGCATATCCAGGCCTATCTGTGGGCTTGATCAGAGTGGCAGGGCTGAACAGCAGCCCCCCAGAGGCCAGGAGAGAGAGAAAAGCCCAGCTGCTGGCTAAGCTCAGAAAGAAAGAGGGAGAGAAAGAAAGAGGCAAATACTGATCAACAGCTGCCACTGAGACTGGGAATCAGACCCTGCCTCTCTCTCTGGGTCTCAGCCCCTTGGGCAGTCAGTGCTGGGTCGCCACGGCAACCCAGTGCTGACTGAAGGACTTCAGAGTTGGTCAGCCTTGGGTAGTGATCAGTGGTTAAAACCCTGGCCTTTTATATATTAGGATAGGATTTTTTTAAAGCCAATTTTTGAGTGTTCATTATGTATCCTGATACATTGCTAAATAAATTTATTAAATCTAGTAGTTTTTTGGTGGAGTCCTTAGGTTTTTCAATGTATATGTCATCTGTGAATAATGAGTTTTACTTCTTTCCAATTTGGATGCCTTTTTTGTTTCTTCTTGTCTGATCACTGTGGCTAGAACTTCCAGTACTATGTTGAATAAGAGTGGTGAAAGCAGACATCCCTGTCTTGTTCCTGTTCTTAGGGGAAATGGTTTTAGTTTTTGCCCATTGAGTATGATGTTGGCTGTAGGTTTGTCATATAAGGCTTTTATTATGTTGAGGTATGATCCCTCTATTCCCACTTTGCTGAGAGTTTTTATCAAGAAAGGGTGTTGGACTTTGTCAGATGCCCTTTCTGCACCAATCGATAAGATTATGTAATTTTTGTCTCTCAACTTGTTTATGTGATGTATCACGTTTATTGATTGGTGGATATTGTACCAGCCTTGCATTCCTGGAATAAATCCCACTTGGTCATGGTGTATGATCTTTCTAATGTAATGATGGATCCGATTTGCTAGAATTTTGTTGAGGATTTTAGCATCTATGTCAGGGGTGGGCAAACTTTTTGACTGGAGGGCCACAATGGGTTCTTAAACTGGACCGGAGGGCCGGAACAAAAGCATGGATGGAGTGTTTGTGTGAACTAATATAAATTCAAAGTAAACATCATTACATAAAAGGGTACGGTCTTTTTTTTTTTAGTTTTATTCATTTCAAACGGGCCGGATCCGGCTCGTGGGCCGTAGTTTTCCCACGGCTGATCTATGTTCATCAGGGATATTGGCCTGTAATTCTCTTTCTTTGTGGTATCTTTATCTTGCGATTCTCTAGTCTGCTGTTGGATCTCTGTATAATATTCTTTATTTCAGTCAGTGTATGCTTAATTTCTATTTGGTTCTTTTTCATAACCTCGAGGGTCTCACTAAATTTATTGGCGGTTTCTAGAAAATTCTTGATAAACATTATAACCGTGGTTTTGAACTCTATAGCCAGTAGTTTGCTTTCCTCCATTTCTGTCATTCATGACCTGTTTCTTTGTCTCCACATTTTGGCTCCTTCCCTGTGTTGATAGGGTGGCTTTCTGTGCTAGGTGTCCTATAGGGCCTAGTAGCTCAGCCTCCCCAATTACCTGAGGTGGACACTCTTGGTGTACCCCTTTGTGGGCTGTGTGCACAGTCTTGTAGTTAAGCCTTGACTGTAGTTGGTATCACTGGGAGTAATTGACCTCCAGGCCAATTGGCTGTGAGAATCAGCTGTGTCTATGTTGGGAGAACTTCTGTGCTGGAGACACCCTTATGGGGCAAGCCTTGCTTCAGTGGTGCTTTGGTGCTCACTGAGTCTTCCCCCTGAGTGTATCCCTTATGGATCTGAGGAGTTGTAATCTGGATGATCCCACTCTGACCACTGGGTATACTGGCACTTGGACCTCTAAGGAGGTGTTAATTTAGCCTCTGTCTGAGGCTACCCAGCAGGAGCTATGGAGAAATCTTCAGATTCCTCTTCTTTGTTTGGGATTTGGAGGTGCCCAGATGAGGCCCAGCTGTGAAGCAATGCAAGCTGCTGTGGGTCCTTGGGCCTTCTCTTGGAAGTTCTGGGTCTGTCTGGCCCAGCTGCAGTTTGTTAGGTAATTTTAGATAGCAAAGGGCCAGGTTATTCATATGCAAAAGCCTCTGCACACAGCTTGGGTGGGGCAGGGTCTCAGGGAATCAACAGGGTGGAGCAAACAGCTATGGCTGATCCTCAGCCCTGCCCTAAGAGGCCCTGGGTCTCAGTGTCCTACAGTAATCGCTGCAAGCACCTCTGAGAGAAAGCCGCCCTTGACTTCCGCCCGATGCCAGACAGTCCAGTTTCTCCCCATATGAGTCTGGGTCCCCAGAGACTAGCCCGGAACTGTAGTTCAGAGCGGGAGCTTGTGTCTCCCTCCCAATTGAAAAAGACAACCGCGTCCTCAGTTGCCAGCCCTTTCCGCGTGTGCCTCTCTGTACCTCTGCACTTTACTTCCACACCTCCTCTGAGTCTCAGTGTGCTTTTCTCTTTCCTTCTAGTTGTAGAATTTCCACTCAGCCAGCCTTCCTGTGATTCTGGATGATATCCATTTTGTCTTTTGTAGTTTTGAAGTGGTTGTGCGAGGCAGCAATTTCAGGGTTTACCTATGTTGCCATCTTGGTTTCCTCTAATTCCCTTTTAATGTGCACGAATTTCATGCACTGGATCACTAGTGTTTTCATATCCTGTGATGGCTAGCAGTCTAAGAACCTGCTGAGTGTGAGGCTATAACATGGTATGTGGTATTATGGAAGTAGGGGGGAAGAAGGGAAGGGCTCTAGAGAAACTCAGGTTCCGTCTGGTTACTAATGGTCAAACCAGCAGATCCACATCCAGATTCACTGGCTCTGGATATGTAGATAGCAGTCCTGTAGCACATGGATCAAGGGCTGGGTTAACTACACCTGGTCCCAAGCCTAAGTGATTTCTGACCAGAGTATTCACAGCAGATTGCAAATCAAGGCCCTTGCTGGCTGGAATGACAAAGTCCAATCTGATTAAAGACCCCAGAAGACTTACCAGGCAGTTGGGATGTGTTGTGCATGTCTGGCCCAGCACAGAATTGCATTGCTGAGGAAGAAACTTTGAGACTTTGGGCACAGCTGATGGAAAATGAACTGAAATGTTCTGATTTGTTACGGCAACTGCATCATAGGAAGGGATGACTGTAGAATAGTAATTGACAGCATGGAAGGAATTAAGAAAGAGAGCTGTGCTGGGAACTTGAGTTTTATACACATCACCAATAGCATTCTCTGAAGTGGAGCTAGACTGACCTTTAATAAAAAGGAAAACAAATAACTATCAGTATACACAACTCTGTAACTCTGAACTACTGTATTTGAGACAAATTGTCCTCTATATAATTTTCTCACATTTCAAACTTATACTACTGCTACACTTAAATTCTGTTGAAAGAACAAAGTGAACATTTTTGTAGCAATGTTTAATGCAATAAATACACTATAAATTAGTGTTCATATGTCATTAAAAGAGATTTTAGAGAAGTATCAGATCTCTATGCTTTTGGGTGTATTTTTGTGTGTGCATTTTTGTGTTTGTGTGTTGCTACCATCATAATAAAAACTGTGACCATCTCTATGAAGCAAAGAAGAATGTTGGGAAGAACTCCATTCAGCCATGAATAAAATTTTCTATCAGTGAAGTGGGTTATATCATTAAATATCTATACTCTGTACAGTATCTAGAAGGCAGAAAAATATTTAAAAATATATAATGATTGTTAACAATATACTCAAATCCCTCTGTGAATTCCTATTTATTTTTTTCTGGACAGTAATAATAGTAAAAGTAAAGTAATTTTATCTCTACTTTAAATACAAATGTATCTGGAATATTTGTGAATATTTGCATTTCAGCAAATGGATACACTGATTTATGGAAAATTATAAGTAAAGGCAACCTAATGAAGTCTAAACACTGAACCAGATCAGCACTTTTGTGTCACAGGACAGACTTTAGCACAGAAATCTGGTAACACCAGGTAGTTGTTTAACTTCTCCAGCCTTCAATTTACTGATGTAAGTGATGAAAGTGAAATCTGAAGAACTTAAGTGATTTCAACTTAAATCAGAACAGATCCTCTTTCAAAAACAAATTAGCTCATGCATTCCTTGCTATACATGTGCTCACATTCTCAAACTCATTCCTTACAGACTTCTAGGAATCCGGCCCAAGGAAAAGACCAAAACATGGAAACATCATATGTGGGGACATACTATTTCCTATTATACTATATATAATATATTGTTATATTACATATATATCAACATAAAACTGGAAACACTAAATATAGCAATTGGAGGATGGCTAAGAAAATTATTTTATAAATCATTTGATAAACTAGTAGAATACAACAATGATGAGGACTGCATAGTAAAGAATTAAACTATATATGGCATGATATTAAGTAGCAAAAGCAGGAGATAAAATTGAACATCCAATATGATTGCTAATGTAAAAAAATACAGAAAAAAGACTGAAAGAAAAGACATTTAAAAAAGTTATCTTTGTTGGGCTAGTAAAGGACTAATATTGCTTTTCAAATAAAAGAAAGTGTATATAAATAAAATTAAAATAGGGGTTAAGACTCAATGACCTTCAAGCTCTCCTCCATTCTAAACATACCACAGCCTATGGTCCTAGTGTGTCTGTGTTGTCCCAAGAACAGCTGGTTAAGATGAAGCAATACAAGAGATGCTGTGGCACATAAAAGCCTGCACTCACTACCTCAGAGAGAGTATGTCAGAGTTTCTGCAGAATATAAATAGTGAGAGTGCAGAAGTAAGAATCAACACTAATAAAAGAGAAAAATGGTAATTGGCGTACGACAATACCCTTTTCATTGGCTAATCAGGGCTATATGCAAATTAACTGCCAACTAAGATTGGCAGTTAACTGCCAACTAAGATTGGCAGTTAACTGTCAACAAGATGGCGGTTAATTTGCATATGTAGGCACAATGCAGGGAGGCGAAAGGGAAAGCAGGAAGAAGCCCCCTGCCACTGACAGTGATCGGAAACCCAGGGGGGAGCTAAGAGCTGGGGGGCAGGGCAAAGGCAGCCCTGGGGCCGCCTTTGCCCTGCCCCCCAGCCATGATCAGAGAATCGGGTGCCTTTTCCGCCCTGGCCAGTGATAGCAGGAAGTAGGGGTGGAGCCAGCGATGGGAGCTGGGCATGGTCGAAGCTGGCAGTCCCTGGAGCTAGGGGCCCCTTGCCTGGGCCTAAAGCGAAGCCCACGATCGCGGGGCCGCTGCAGCTGTGGGTCCCCGCTGCCCGGGCCGGACGCCTCAGCCAGAGGCATCCTGCAGGGGCAGGGGCGGAGCCCGCACAATCGCAGTGCCCCCCCCCCACTCCCACTGCAGGTCCCCGCTGCCCGGGCCGGACGCCTAGGCCAGAGGCGTCCGGCCTGGGCAAGGGCCAATCCTGCGATTGGAGAGTGATGGGGGTCAATGCCTGAGGGCTCCCAGTATGTGAGAGGGGGCAGGCTGGGCTGAGGGACACCCCCCCACACACACACACACAGTGCACGAATTTCGTGCACCGGGCCCCTAGTGTATGTATAAGAAATAACATTGATAGGCATCTGCCTGTGGCCTGATCTCTATATGATTTAATCCAGGCTGACTTCATCATTCAGTGTGACATTCAGACAGCTACTTCCAGTAGATTATCCATGGTTCATGGCTACTCTTTTTCTATTCACCTCCACTCTCCTTAAGTTATGAGAAAAGTCTAAATTGACTTTTCTCTGAGACTGACTTGATTATACGAAAAAGGAGGGCTATCTTCTATTTTTGGCCCCTTATCTCCTTTGATGTTAGATGCCACTCCTAGTAACCTTGTTGGTGCCCATGACTTCCACTATATCCCCACAATATGCACAGTATCTCTGTGACAGCATTTCAGTTACTAGAGGAATTACATTTTGCTATTGTGAGCTCTGTAAGAAAAAGAACTGCATCTTGTTCATTCTTGTGTCCCCATCTGTGAAGCAGGGACATTTGAGCTAGAACTGGGAGTTAACTAGGTAGAGTATGGGAAAGGCCACTCCCAGCACAGGGCAGGTTCTGAAGTGAGAGAGCAAAATCCCTTTGAGGAAGTCAGCAGAAGGGTGACCTCAGACTAGGACATCAAGGAGATGGGTAGGGGTGTCTGTCATCCAACATCTGACAGGCAGGTTAGGAGCACAACACTAAGGACTGGATTCTCAAAGAAGAGTAACCTGCAGGAATACTAAGTCACCAGCTGCTAGCTGTGTTCTTTAACTCTGGCTCTGTTTTGTTTTTCCATCTTCTTATTTCCACAAGTCCATGAGCATGCCTAGACTATATAACATAAATAACAAAAATGCCTCATGGTGAGTAAATGTTTGTTTCACAGTGAATATGCATATTATATATGTTTCTTGAGCACCTACTGTGAGTTGCTCATTGCTCTAGATCAGTGGTCGGCAAACTCATTAGTCAACAGAGCCAAATATCAACAGTACAATGATTGAAATTTCTTTTGAGAGCCAAATTTTTTAAACTTAAACTATATAGATAGGTACATTGTTATTAACTTAATTAGGGTACTCCTAAGGCTTAGGAAGAGCCACACTCAAGGGGCCAAAGAGCCGCATGTGGCTCATGAGCTGCAGTTTGCCGACCACGGCCTAGGTATTAGAAATACAGCAATGAGCGAAACAGGCAAAAAAATCCCTATCTTTGTGGAGTTGATATTCTAGTGGGATGAAATGGGCTATAAACAAAGTATGCAAGTAAAGAATACTAAAAGGTGATAAGTGCTGAGTAAGAAAATATGGTGGAGAAAGTGGATAAAGAACCCCACACTAGATGTGATGCTGGGAAGGAGCATCCGTTTTAGTTGCATTCCCTGAGAAGGTGACAAAGACATGAAAAAGTAAATAAATTAATGTATTAAATGCTCAGTACCTAGTATTGAATTAATACAAATACTTCCCTTTAAATTCTACTCACATAATAAAATCACCAATGTGTTTCTCATATATCAGTAAGATGAGCTTTCTGATAATGATGGTCAATTTTGAGCCCCATTTTTGGATAACACTATTTAGGTGCCTGTGGCCAGTTTGTATACTTTGAACAGACGACATCAGAATGACTCCTAGTGGAATCTCCCAGCCTCACTCCATTCCCTGGTTACAGTGTGACTGTATAGGAGCTGAGGGGTTCATGGGACATATATGCAGGCGCAAGCATATTACAATGACTCAGGGGTCAGGTGAAGCTGACCTCTCACAGTGCCATCCAAGGAGCCCCCTGAGGCAGGAACAGAATACACATTCAGGCACTTATTAGTCAGGAAACTGATTCCTCTCAGAGGTGAGTGTGTGCTTGCCAATACACTGTTTTCCCTTAAAAGGAGAGAAAAAAAAAAAACTTTACACATTTCCCAAGGAAGGTAATATGAACATTGCTGAGTTAAATTGTTTTTATATCATTCAAGTTATAAAAACCATAGCCAGAGTTTAAGCTATGGATTATTTAAATATAAGAACAAAATGTTGAATAGGACTCAGGATGATTCTTTAGGATGTGAAAGAATGACCTGCTTTTCCGCTATAGTTTTTCTTCATTTACCTATCCTAATTAATTTAAACAGCAAGCATCCCTTTGGCAGGTCACATTGTGTACTAGCAATTTTTTAAGGAGTCCCAACTGATACAGGGACTGTGACAAAGGAATGAATGCTAGAATCCATCATATCCTTAATTGCCACAGTCACAACCATCACTACTGGTAAAGCCCCATTTTAAAATCCTCAGAAATAATAAAAGGAGTTTGAGGCAAATGATAACAGAATCATGAGTCTAAGAATATTATATATTTTATCACTGTAATTAAATGATACACATTAGCAATGGGAAAAGTTCACTGATTCTTAATAAAGGCCTGACTGTTCACTATGATGGGTTCAGTGTCTGTCTACATCAGAGGGAAATAAACAAGGGCCCTTATCATACCTTTGTGCCATGATTATGCCTGGGAGGGATAGCTGGATGGGCATTTGTTGTTTCTTACAAAATCTCCTATTGCTCTGAAGTACTTCTGTAATCTAAAAAATAGAGGTAGAGATCTATTTAGAGAATTTTTTTTCATATATACAAACATATATTTCCAATGATAAAATTAGAAAGAAATAAAAATATAGCATTAAAACATTGTCTATAAGGATAACATTCAAGGGCTTGGGAGTTGAATACCTGGCCCATAGCAGCTGGAGGGATTTTCTTTAGGATATACTTCACATAATCAACTGTGGCCTCAAGAATTGAAGCCGCATCATTCTTTCTCCCCTTTACACTTGGCACCAGAGTACGCAGCTGCTCACAGCAATGCTTGATTCGCTCTCTAAGCAGGGAATGGTAACAAATAATGAATAATTAGTCTCATTTTCTTCCTGGGTTTGTTTATAAAGGAACTGCCCCCTCCCTATTTAGTCTCCCTTTGAGAGAAAGGCCATGTTTCACAAGCCAGAAGCTTCATAACCCCTGGAATCAAAGCAACCCAGGGCACCTACAAATATTGCTGCAAAGTACAATGTCTGTGATGATGGCCACCCAGCTCCTTGCCCCAGGCCCACTGCAGTGTGCAGGATTCCAGACACCAGGGGAGTATAGCAGTCACCCCTCATCTGTAGTTTCACTTTCTGAGGTCTCAGTTACCTGCAGTCAACAATGGTCCAAAAATATTAGGTGGAAAGTTTCAAAATTAATCAATTCATAAGTTTTAATTTGTGCACTGTTCTGAGTAGGATGATAAAATATCATACCATCCACTCTGGCCCATCTGGAATATTCTGAATCATCCCTTGTCATGTGTATCATGATGCACATGCTCCCTGCCCATTAATTACTTAGTAGGTTGTCTCTGATTGGTTATGTAGGGTGAGAGACCACATTCACATAACTTATTATTATAGTACTAGAGGCCCAATGTACAAAATTCATGCAAGAGTAGGCCCTCCTTCCCCCAGCCCCTGGCACCAGCTTCCCTCTGGCACCCAGGACCTGGAGCAAGCAAGCCTCCTGTTCACTTCAGCTGCCTGGCTGCCGGCTGCCATCTTGGTTTGCAGTTAATTTGCATATCACCCTGATTAGCCAATGGGAAGGGTAGCGAAGTTACGATTAATTACCATGTTTGTCTATTATTAGATAGGACTAGAGGCCTGGTGCATGAAATTCGTGCAAGAGTAGGCCTTCTTTCCCCCAGCTGCCGGCACCAGCTTCCCTCTGGCACCCAGGACCTGGGCTTCCCTCACAGCCTGGGCTTCGTCCGGAAGGTCATCCTGAAGGACGTCTGGTCTAATTAGCCTATTACGCTTTTATTATTATAGATGGTTGTTAATCTCTTACTGTGCCTAATTTACAAATTAAACTTATCATATGTATGTATAAAAAGAACATAGTAGATATAGGGTTTGGTACTATTTGTGGTTTTAGGCATCCATTGGGAGTCTTGGAATGTATCCCCCATGGATGGGGGACCACTGTACATATCCAACCTCCTCTGGAAATCTACAGGTAACTCTTCCCTCAGAAGAGAGAATCACACATTATATAAAGTAAATCCTTTTGAAATTCACGCTAAAAGCCTAGAAGACAAAGAGTAGTCAGAATATTCATGTCCCTGTGATTTGGGCCACATTTCCAACAATAGATCAATTAGCATCTTCTAAGCATGGGCTTTACATGTAACTTGGTGCTCTGAGCCAAAATCAGAAGTGATAGGTATGGACAGAACAAATAAACCAATACATGAATGAGAACATGCAGGCTAGTACCAGAAAAAAACTAATCTAAGTGTTTCATAGTTCCTAAGGGAAATACATAGGAAATATAAATCTAAATTGATCTAAGGCTTTAATACCTTCATTCTTCCATGTGTTCAGTTAATAAACATTGGTTTGTGCTGAATACTGCCTTGATACATGTAATGTCAAGTGGTAGCTCTGCTAATTATTAGCTGAGACAATCAATAAATTACTTAATCTCTCTGAGTCTCAGAATGGCAATAGCCAGTAATATATAGCCAGTGATATAGAGTCAATGAATAACTGAAATATTCTAGATCAGTGGCTTTGAGGAGTTCTGAGGGTGTCTCAGTGACTATTCTGGGAAGAGAGGGATGGAAATGCCCACAATTTAACAATGTATACGAAGGGCTTTGAAAGTTTTCACACATTTTAACATGGTAGTTTCACTTATAAGGATCTAAAACATGGAACAAACTTTTTGCTATCCATTATAGTAGTATGTCAGTAAAACATGAAAAAAATCTAAACATGCTATATAAGTGGATGCTTAAGTAAGCTACATTATACTAGTTCAGTTGAATATTATTTGGCAGTGTAAATGATATGTTATAAAGCTTATTGGGGAAAATAGGATGTTTGTATAAGATATAAGACAACATTTTAAATATAACCACAGCTATTAAAGCAAAAATAAAGCATAGAAAAAATACTAAAAGTAAAATCATCAATTAATAGTTATTTCTAGATGATTGGACTATGGAAAATGTTATTTTTTCTTTTTATTTTCTATATTTTCCAAATATTTTTGCTGGGTATATGTCACTTTTATAATGTAAAATCATCTACACTAATAAAAGAGAAAAATGGTAATTGGCGTACGACGATACCCTTTTCATTGGCTAATCAGGGCTATATGCAAATTAACTGCCAACTATGATTGGCAGTTAACTGCCAACTAAGATTGGCAGTTAACTGCCAACTAAGATTGGCAGTTAACTGCCAACAAGATGGCGGTTAATTTGCATATGTAGGCACAATGCAGGGAGGCGAAAGGGAAAGCAGGATGAAGCCCCCTGCCACTGACAGTGATCGGAAACCCAGGGGGGAGCTAAGAGCAGCCATGATCGGAGAATCAGGTGCCTTTGCCGCCCTGGCCAGTGATAGCAGGAAGTAGGGGTGGAGCCAGCGATGGGAGCTGGGCACGGTTGAAGCTGGCAGTCCCAGGAACTAGGGGTCCCTTGCCTGGGCCTAAAGCGGAGCCCACGATCGCAGGGCCGCTACAGCTGGGGGTCCCTGCTGCCCGGGCCGGACGCCTAGGCCAGAGGCGTTAGGCCTGGGCAGGGGCGGAGCCTGCAACCACAGGGAGCTGGGGGTCCCCTGCCCAGGCCTGACACCTCTGCCGGAGGCCTCAGGCCTGGTCAAGGGGCCGATCCGGTGATTGGTGATCGGAGGGTGATGAGGGTCAACTCCTCTGGCCAAGGCATCAGGCCTGGGCGGGGGGCTGGGGGTCCCCTGCCCAGGCCTGATGCCTGGGCCAGAGGCATCAGGCCTGGGTGGGGGGTGGAGCTGGGGATTGGTGGGATATGATGGTCCCCTTGCCCAGGCCTGAAGCCTGGGTCAGAGGCGTCAAGCTTGGGCGGGGTGTGGAGCAAGTGATCAGAGGGAGATGTGGGTTCCCTGCCCAGGCATGATTCCTGGGCCTCAGGCCTCAGGCCTGGGCGGGGGTCAGAGCCAGTGATCGGGGGGGAGATGGGGGTCCCTGTCTAAGCCTGACACCTCTGGCGGAGGCATCAGGCCTGGGCAAGGGGCCGATCAGGCGATCGGAGGGTGATGGGGGTCTACGCCTCTGGCCGAGGCATCAGGCCTGGGCAAGGGGCAGAGCCAGCAAACGGAGGGGTCTGGGGGTCCCCTGCCCAGGCCTGATGCCTGGGCCAGAGGCATCAGGCCTGGGCTGGGGGCAGAACCAGTGATGGGGGGAAATGAGGGTCCCCTGCCCAGGCCTGAAACCTCTGTCAGAGGCGTCAGGCCTGGGCAAGGGGCTGATCCTGCGATTGGGGGGTGATGGGGGTCAACGCCTGAGGGCTCCAGTATGTGAGAGGGGGCAGGCTGGGCTGAGGGACACCCCCCCCACACACACACACACCCAGTGCACAAATTTCATGCACCGGGCCCCTAGTATTAAATGTTCTTCCAACATCTATTAGGAAAGTGTTCAAAGATAAAGAAAGATTGAAAATCAGGCTGATGAATCTCAAGAGAGGGCAGGGTAGGGAGCAAGAAATTAACCAAAGAATTTATATGCATATAATCATAACCCATGGACACAGACAATAGTGCAGTGAAGGCCTGGGTGGATGGTTGGGTAAGTGGTTTAGAAGAAGTCAATGGGGAAAAAGGGGAACATATCTAATACTTTCGATAATAAAGACAAATTTAAAAAATTCTTAATACTTAAAAGTTGAAATAAGTAAGAATTTGTATAGGAAAACGTATATACTCACCACCTAGATTCTACAATGAACATTTAATGTCCTTGTTTTACATAATTGTAAACTTCAGTTACTAACCCTTAAACATATCATTAGAGTTAAAATTATTCTATTTTTAGGTAAAAGTTACATAAAATAAAATACACAGATCATAAGGATGCCATTCTATAAGTTTCAACAAATGCACAAAAGTAGATATCACAAACCCCAATTAACATTATCATACCTGCTGAAATGTTCCTGTGTGCATTCATGGGCAATCTCATCCTGAGTAAGAAGCAACCACATTCTTGATATTTTTCTATTCCACACTATTTTTTCCTGTCCTTGAACTTCATATAAATAAAATCTTACAGCATGTGCACTTTCATGGATTTCTTTCACTTATAATGTTTTTGAAATTTATCCATGTGGCTGCTTATATCAGTAGATTGTTCCTTTTTATTGAGTATTCCATGGTATAAATATGCCACAGCTTACTTATTCATTCTCTTATGGATGACTACTTTAGCTGTTTCCAGTTTTGGAACACTATAAATAAATCTGCTAGGTCATTCTATATATCATTTTGTAAATGTGTGCTTTTATTTCTCTTGGGTAAATATCTAGAATAGAATTAATGATTTTACAAATTCATAAGAAACTGGCAGAACTTTTCTCAAAATAACATTATTTTACACACTCCCACCACCATCATTGTATGAGGTTTCCTGTTATTCCAGTCTTTGACATTTAATATTGTGAGTAGTTTTAATTTTAGTAGTTTGGCCTTTCTGAGGTATATGTGGTAGTATCTTATGCTTTAATTTGCATTTCCATGACAAATTATGTTGAGCATTTTTTCTGATGCTTGTTGTGCACTTGTATAGCTTCCTTTGTCAAGTGTCTCTTCAAATATTTTACCTATGTTTTAATTGGATTTCAGGTCTTTTTATAATTTAATTTTAGGAGTTCCGTATATGTCCTTAATTACAGTCTGTTGTCAGTATACTTGTTTTATAAATACTTTCCACAGTTTGTGGCTCATCTATTTATTTTTTAAGTGCTGTCTTTTGATAACAAAAGTTTTAAACTTTGATGAGACTAATTCATCTACTCTTTCTTTTATGGTTATTGCTTTCTGTGTCCTATGTAAGGCACAGCTGCCTACCCCCAGCTTTTGAAGATATTCTCCTATATTTTCTTCTAGAATTGTACTATCCAATATAGCAGCTATTAGCAACATGATTATTTAAATATTAATTAATTAAAATTAAATAAAATTTAAAATTCATTTCCTAAGTTGCAACAGTCACATTTCAAATAATAACTACATGTAGCTAGCTGCTAACTTATTGAACAAAGCAGATATAGGCCATATCTAACACTGATAAAAGTTCTATTGAACAGTACTATTATAGAAGATTTATAATTTTTCTTATAGTATAGCTCTGACTATGCTCCACCTTGAATTAATTTTAATATTAATTCAAAAGTTCATTGTTTTTCCATATGGATATCCAATGGTTCCAACACTATTTATAGAAGACTTGTTTCTTAATTTGTTTGTTATAGTGATTTGTTGAAAATCAAATGACCATAAATGTGCGGATTTAGTACTGGGCTATTGTGTCCCATTGATCTATCTGTTGACCTTTATGCTGGTAACATGGTAACACATGGATTATTATAGCTATATACTTAGCCCTGAAATCATAATTTAAGTCCTCCAACTTTGTTGTACTTTTTCAAGATTGCTTTATCCTAAGTCCTTTTATCTACTAGGTCCTTGTCATATATTTTAAAATCATATTGTCAATTTTTACCAAAAAAAAGCCTACTGGGATTATTATTATTATGATTCAAATAGTTACATTCCAATTTAGTGAGAACTGACATCTTTACAGTAATGAGTCTTTCACAATTATGATATAACACAAGATTTAGGTTTTCATTAATTTCTCATAGCAATATTTAGAGTAATCAATGTACAGATATGTGTCTTTTTGCATATTTGTTTCTACATATACTAAGCCTTTTTTACTCTATCATAAATGTCATTTTTTAATTTTCATTTTTCAATTGTTTGCTGCTAATATATAAAAATATAATTATTATTTTGCACATAGATCTGATATTCTACAACCTTGCTATATTCATATTTTAATTCTAGTAGTTGTTTTTTAGATATCTTAGGACTTTATATATACATAAATAATTATGCCATCTATAAATAAAAGTTTTGTTTCTTCCTTCCTAATCTGTATGTCTTTTATTTCTTTTTCTTAGCTAATTATAATTGCTAGAAAATGCTTATTCAGTGATGAATAGGAGTGATATGAATGGGCACCCTTACTTTCTTCCAGATCTTTTAAGGACAAATCGTCAAAATTACATCACTAAGTACAATGTTAGCTATAGGAGTTTTATAGATGCCCTTTAACAGATTAGGAAATGCTCTTCCCTATCTAATTTGCTGAAAAGTTATTTTTAATCTTGAAAAGGTATTTAATGTTGCTAAATAATTTTCCAGAATCTGTTATCATATGGTTTTCCTCCTTTATTCTGTTTAATGTAGTGAATTTAATTGGGTTTTTTAAAATGTTATACCTGCCTTACTTTTCTAGGATAAACTCAGTGTGGTCATGATGGATTATGTCTCTACACACTATTTGATTTGATTTGTTAAAATTATGTTAAGCACCCTAGCCGGTTTGGCTCAGTGAATAGAGTGTCGGCCTGGGCTTGATTCCACTCAAGGGCACATGCCCAGTAGGTAGCATGCAAAAGCCAGCCAATCAATGATTCTCTCTCATCATTGATGTTTCTATCTCTCTCTCTCTCTTCCTTCCTCTCTGAAATCAATAAATGTCTCAGTTCATCAGGGATTCTTGTTGGTAATTTTCTTTTTTAATAATGTCTTTATCAGGATTATAGTTACACTGGCCTCATGAAATAGGTTAGAAAGTGTACCCTTTTCTTCGTCCTCCATTTTTTTCTAAGAATTTATTTAAGATTGATGTTACTTCTTTAAATATTTAACATGTGGGCTTGGTGTTTTATCTTTGGTAAATTCAATATCTGTAATATATAGTGCTATTCATATTTTCTGCTTCATTTGATATTGGTTTTGATAAATTATGTTTAAGAATTTTTAATTTCATCAAAGTTATTGAATTTACTGGGATAAATTCAATCTTTTCATATTACAATGTTTAGAGAATCTATAGTGATAATCCTTCCTTCATTCATGATATTGGTAAAATATATTTGAAAAATCAGACAGAGGCCGAAAACCAGGACTACAGGCTTTATTAGAGGAGAAGGATCTGCCGGGCTGTCTCGCAAGGGGAGAACAGCAGCACGTGCAGGGGTGGGCACGCCTTTTGAGGGGCGGAATGGGAAGGGGTGGGGGGCTTAGTGTACTCGGCGCACACTGATTGGTGGCTTACTGCATTGTCCATGTAGGACAAGGGCTTAGGGTATTTGGCAGGTGCTGATGGGTGGTTCAATATATAGTCCATATAAGGTACATGGTTAGTCACTCAGGTATTTCCGGGCTGCAGGTTACATCATATTCCGCCCACCAGTTGAGGGAAGGAAGGATCTATCAGTATTCATTCTCTCTCCTCACCTGCTTCTCTTCTCCCCTATTTAACCTTGGATTTTCTTTACTTTCCTTTTTCTACCTTCTTAAGATGGATCCTTTTTAGACCCTTTGCCTTTCCTAATACAAACATTTAAAACTATAGGGTTTTCCATAAGCTTTGCTTTAGCTGCAACTCACAAAGTTTGAAATATTATCCTAATATATAAAAACCCAGGATCTATAACATCCAAAACGACCAAAAACTTGACCAACCGGAAGTCAGTTCTGCAGTCAGTGCTGGGTTGCCGTGGTGACCCAGCACTGACTGCTGCCGCTGAGGGTGGGGTGACCCAACACTGACTGCTGAGGGGTCTGTGGATCAGGCCTGGAGAGAGGCCTGGAGAGAGAAGCAGGGTCTGATCCATAGCCTCCATGGCAGCTGTTGATCAGCCCTTGCCTCTCTCTTTCTCTCTGGGCCTGGCCAGCAGTTATGCCTCTCTTTCTCTCCGGGCCTCTGCGGGGGGCTGCTGATCGGCCCCACCTCTCTGATCAGGCCCAGGGATAGGCCTGGAGACACTGACTGGCATAGAAACTAACCAATCAGAACCTAATCTGGGTGAACTGCGAGGGCAGAACCTAAGGTGGAGACTGAGGAGGGGTTTTAAGGGCAACAGCTGTTTGGTGTAAGGTATAAGGAAGCGGTTCAATTTTTTAATGACCAGTTTGGCAGTATAGTGCATATGGCTGGCTATCAGTCCAGATATAGGGATTATGTATTTTTGTCTGCCAAGAGCATCTCTTCCTGCTGAAAAGGCTTCCCTCCCCACCCCCATTTAAGCAATCCTATCCTATAGAATCTATCTATACTAAAAAGTTATACAAATAAAAGGGTAATATGCTATTTAGACCGGGTCAACAGTCCATCTTCTGGATGTCCAACTTCCTTCCGGACAAAGCCATGGTGGTGGGGGCTGAGGCAGAGGCAGTTAGGGGCGATCAGGCCAGCAAGGGAGAGCAGTTAAGGGTGAGATCAGGCCAGCAGGGGAGGGCCATTGGGGGAAAGATCAGGCTGGCAGGGGAGGACCATTGAGGGCAAGACCAGGCCAGCAGGGAAGGGCAGTTGGGGGCAAGACCAGGCCAGCAGGGGAGGGCAGTTGGGGGCAACCAGGCCAGCAGAGGAAGGCAGTTGGGGGTGAGACCAGGCTGGCAGGGGAGGGCAGTTGGGGGCGAGATAAGGCCGGCAGAGGAGAGCAGTTAGGGGTGATCAGGCAGGCAGGCAGAGGCGTTAGGGGCAATCAGGCAGGCAGAAGTAGTTAGGGGCGATCAGGCAGGCAGGTAGGTGAGCAGTAAAGAGCCAGCAGTCCCAGATTGTGAGAGGGATCTCCGATTGGAGATGGTGCAGGCTGGGCTGAGGGAACCCCCACCCCGTGCATGAATTTTGTGCACCGGGCCACTAGAATTATCATAATCTTTCATTTGAAATATTTTCTAATTTTTCTTGTGATTATTTTCTTTTACCCATGGATTATTTAGAAGAGTATTTTTTAATTTCTAAATATTTGAGGTTTTCCTTTATATCTAATTCTTATTGATTTCTAATTTCATTGTAGTCAGGGAACACTTTCCTTGAGAATTCAAATATCTTAAATGTATTAAAATGTATTATATCCCCCAGCATGCAGTTTATCTAAGTGAATGTACCATGTGCCTTGGAAAGAATGTGCATTCTGTTACAATAATAGTATATAATGTTCCATAAAAATATATTATATCAAGGTAGGCAATAGTGTTCACATCTTCTATATCTTATATTTTTTTGCTAACTGTTGTATCAATTGTTTAATTTTTAACACTGCTCATAGATATTTGTTTCTTTAATTCTATGAATTATTCTTTGAAATACTTTGAAGTTTTGTTATAGTCACATACTATTTGTGATTGTTATATCATCTGATAAGTTAATATTTTCATCAGTATAAAATGTCACTCTACCTCAAGTGATAGCTTTTGTTGAAGTCTACCTTATTTGGTATTAACATAGGCAGTCTGGTCTTCTTATACTTCCTGCTTTACCTTACTGTGCCTTTATATTTGAAATTTGTCTCTTACAGATAGTAGATATTGATCTTATTTGTTTGTTTTTATCCATTCTAATAATCTATACCTGTTAGATATAATTAAGTAAAGGTACACCATTTTACTTTTTATTTCCTGTAGTTTCTTTTGGCTTTTCTGTTATTTTGTTTTTCCTTTCCTGACATCCTTTAGAATAATTTTTCAAATGCAATTATAATTTTCCTATGGGACTAGTAACTATTCATTTTGCAAATCTCTGTAGGGTTGCTTTAGGGATTACTATATATATGTAACTTTTCACAATCCATTTAGAGTTAATATTTTATAACATCACATAAATGCTACTGTCATGTAAGTACATTTATCTGACTCACCCTTCATGGTATAGTTGCCATATGTATCACAAAGCCCACAAGAAAATGCTGTAATATATATATATATATATATATATATATATATATATATATATATATGCCTAAACAACAGTTACAACCAAATGACTGGATGACTGGATAGTAGCTATGATGCACACTGATCACCAGGGGGCAGACGCTCAATGCAGAAGCTGCCCCCTTGTGGTCAGTGCGCTCCCACAGCTAACCTCCCTCAGCTGGCCAACCTCCCGTGGTCCCTCCCCCTGGCTGGCCCCGATTGGCCCCAATGGGGACTGGACGAGACAGCCCCACTCGGCCCCCATCGCCGGCCAGGCTGAGGGAATCCACCTGTGCACGAATTTGTGCACCAGGCCTCTAGTTTTAACATAATAATGTGAAGCATTTTTATGGATTAAAGACTTAAATGTTAGACCTAAAATCATGAAACTAATAGAAGAATACATAGGTAGTAAAGTATTTGACATCATTCTTGGTAATATCTTTTTAAAATATATTTTTATTGATTTCAGAGAGGAAGGGAAAAGGAGAGATAGAAACATCAATGATAAGAGAGAACCAGTGATCAGCTGCCTCCTGCACACCCCCCACTGAGGATTAAGCCTGCAACCCAGGCATGGAATGGAATCGTGGCCTCCTGGTTCATAGGTCAATGCTCAACCACTGAGCCATGCCAGCTGGGCTGTAATATCTTTTTTGACATATCCCCCAGGACCAGTGGTCGGCAAACTCATTAGTCAACAGAGCCAAATATCAACAGTACAACGATTGAAATTTCTTTTGAGAGACAATTTTTTTAAACTTAAACTATATAAGTAGGTACATTGTTATTAACTTAATTAGGGTACTCCTAAGGCTTAGGAAGAGCTACACTCAAGGGGCCAAAGAGCTACATGTGGCTCGTGAGCCACAGTTTGACGACCAGGGCCCTAGACCAAGAGAAACAAAAGCAAAAATAAACAAATAGACTTCCTCAAATTAAAGAGCTTCATTCAGCATATCAAAGGAAACTGCCAACAAAACAAAAAGACAACCTACTGAATGCAAGAAAATATTGGCAAATGATATATTCAATAAAGAGTTGATACCCAAAATCTAAAAGGAACTTATAAAACTCAATAACAAAAAAATTAACAATCTGACCAATAAATGGGCAGGGCACATGAGACATTTCTCCAAAGAAGGCATACAGATGGCCAACAGACACATGAAAAGATGCTCAACAACACTAATCATCAGAGAACTAAAAATCAAAACCACCTGACAGCAGTCAGCATGGCAATTATCAAAAAGTAAAAATAGCATGCGCTGACAAGAATGTGGAGAAAAGTAAACCCTTGTGCACTGTTGCAAATTGGTAGAGCCACTAGAAAAAATTGTATAGAGATGCCTCAGAAAACTAAAAATAGATCTAACATACCACCCAGCAAATCCACATCTGGGTATTTATTTACTTGAAAAAAATGAAGACACTAATTCAAAAAGATAATGAAATAAAAAACTAATGAAATCTTTCCATTTGTGACAAGATGGATGAACCTAGAGAGTATGATGCTGAGTGAAATAAGTCAGACAGTGGAAAACAAATGGTTTCACTTACATGTGGAATCTAATAAAACAAAATAAATGAACAAACAAAACAAAAACAGACTCATTAAAAGAGTGATTAAACTTATGATTGCCAGAGGGGTGAGGGGGTAGGGGATAGATGAAAAAGGTGAAGGAAAAAATAGTCAATAATATTGTAATAATTTCGCATGGTGACATATGGTTACTAAGTAGACTTAGTGTGTAAGCATATTGTAAGGTATATAAATGTCAAATCTCTATATTATACATGTGAAATCAATATAATATTGTATACCAAGTCTACCTAATAAAAAATTTGAAGCATTTAAATAAAGAGGAAAATGTATCTTTTCTAATATTTACTCATATATTTATCATTTTTGATGCTACTCAATCCTCCCTGAAGATCCAAGTTTCCTTTTTTTTTTTTTTTTTACAGAGCGATAGGGAGAGGAATAGAGAGTTAGAAACATCGATGAGAGAGAAACATCAATCAGCTGCCTCTTGCACACTCCCCACTGGGTATGTGCCCGAAACCAAGGTACATGCCCTTGACCGGAATCGAACCTGTGACCCTTCAGTCTGCAGGCCGACACTCTATCCACTGAGCCAAACCGGTCAGGGCCAAGTTTCCGTTTTTTTGGCATTTCTCTTTAGCCTAAAGAATTTCTTTTAGGTTTCTAACCCTATAGGTCTGTTAGTGTCAAAATTTATAAGTTGTCTTTTAACTAAAAATGTCTTTATTTTTCTATTTGCTGTTGGGAAACAATGCCTGATGGAAATATAATTTAAAGCAAAAATAATGACAAAATGATATTGATAACATATGTAAAAATAAGATATATGACAATAACAAAAATAGGACAGAGTCCATAGAAATACTACTGTATATTAAGTGTCATAATGTCAATTCAAAGTAAACTATGATAAATTAAGGATGCATGTTATAACTCTAGAACAACCACTAAAACACAAGTTTTAGCTAAAAAGCCAACAGATTCGACTAAATGAAAACAAATTGAAATCTCATGGACCTAAAATCAAGCCTAACAGTAATTATATTACATGTAAAGAGACTAAACACTCCAATCAAACAGAAGAGATTGTCAGAATAAGCAAATAAAAAAGAAAAACAAGGTTAAATTACATGCTAATTACTAGAGATACTCTTAAATACTGGTGTACATGCATATAAACATTATAAGAAAATCATGCAAACATTAATCCCAAGAAAGATCTATTAATATCAAAGTAGACTTTATGACAGGAAGTATTCGCATAGATAAATTACCATTTATCATTTCCTAATAATCAATGGTCAATTCAAAAGAAGACAGGCACCTTCCAACAGAGTGTCAAAATACATGAAGCAAAAGCTACAGGAATAAAGTGAAAAACAGACCAATTTATAGTAATCACTGAAGATTTTAACCCTCATAAAATCAATAAGGATACAGAATGTATTAATATTTATAGAACACTCTACCCCAAAACAGCAGTACATCTTTCAAGTACACATGGAATATTCATCAAGAAAGACCATGTTTTGGGCCATAAAACAAGTCTCAGAAAATATAAAAAATTAGAAACCTTACAGAGTATTTTCTCAGATGACAACTGTAATCAAATTATAAGGCAACACCTGGGAAATCTACAAACGTTTGGAAATTAAGTTACACACTTATAAATAATAATTGATAAAAAACAATAACAAGGGATATGAGAAAAATATTTTGAACTGTATGATAATGAAAATATATCAAAATTTATGATCTGGGAGAACCAAGATGGCGGCATAGGTTAACGCCGGAGTTTGCTGCTTTGAACAACTACTTCAAAAGTGAAACCAAAAAACGGAAGGGACATCACCCAGAACCACAGGAACGCTGGCTGAGTGGAAGTCCTACAACTAGGAGGAAAGAGAAACGCATACGGACACTCAGAGGAGGCGCAGTGCTGAAGTCAAATTCTGAGGTGCGGAGTGCACGGAGCGGGCTGGCGGCGGAGGGCGCAGTTGTTGTTTTCAATCGGGAGGGAGTCGCAGACTCTGAGCACCAGATCCGGGCGAGTCTTTAGGGACCCAGGCTCAAACGGGAGAAGCGGGACTGTCTGGCTTCGGTCAGAGCGAGTGCAGCTTTCTCTCCCAGCTTTGCAGCGGGTGCTGGGACTCAGGGAGGCAGAGCCCCTTGGGACAGGACTGAGAGCCACCATAACTGCTCTCTCCGGCCCACCCTGTTGATCCTGTGCGACCCGCCCTGCCCAAGCCCTGCACAGAGGCATTTGCCGGATAGCCTCAGGCAAAGGCTAGATTAGCACCTCCCTAGAGGACAGAAGTTCTCTCATTGCTGACACAGCTGATTCTCATAGCCACTTGGCCTGGAGGTCAAACCCTCCCTGGAATTAGCTACAACAATCAAGATTTATCTATAAGACTGCGAACAAAGACCACTAGGGGGTGCACCAAGGAAGCATAACAAAATGCGGAGACAAAGAAACAGGACAAAATTGTCAATGGAAGAAATAGAGTTCAGAACCACACTTTTAAGGTCTCTCAAGAACTGTTTAGAAGCTGCCGATAAACTTAATGAGATCTACACGAAAACTAATAAGACCCTCGATCTTATATTGGGGAACCAACTAGAAATTAAGCACACACAGACTGAAATAACGAATATTATACAGACGCCCGACAGCAGACCAGAGGAGCGCAAGAATCAAGTCAATGATTTGAAATGCGAGGAAGCAAAAAACATCCAACCGGAAAAGCAAAATGAAAAAAGAATCCAAAAATGCGAGGATAGTGTAAGGAGCCTCTGGGACAGCTTCAAGCGTACCAACATCAGAATTATAGGGGTGCCAGAAGATGAGAGAGAGCAAGATATTGAAAACCTATTTGAAGAAATAATGACAGAAAACTTCCCCCACCTGGTGAAAGAAATGGACTTACAGGTCCAAGAAGCGCGGAGAACCCCAAACAAAAGGAATCCAAAGAGGACCACACCAAGACACATCATAATTAAAATGCCAAGAGCAAAAGATAAAGAGAGAATCTTAAAAACAGCAAGAGAAAGAAACTCAGTTACCTACAAGGGAATACCCATACGACTGTCAGCTGATTTCTCAACAGAAACTTTGCAGGCCAGAAGGGAGTAGCAAGAAATATTCAAAGTGATGAATACCAAGAACCTACAACCAAGATTACTTTATCCAGCAAAGCTATCATTCAGAATTGAAGGTCAGATAAAGAGCTTCACAGATAAGGAAAAGCTAAAGGAGTTCATCACCACCAAACCAGGATTATATGAAATGCTGAAAGGTATCCTTTAAGAAGAGGAAGAGGAAGAAAAAGGTAAAGATACAAATTATGAACAACAAATATGCATCTATCAACAAGTGAATCTAAGAATCAAGTGAATAAATAATCTGATGAACAGAATGAACTGTTGATTATAATAGAATCAGGGACATAGAAAGGGAATGGACTGACTATTCTTGGGGGGGAAAGGGGTGTGGGAGATGTGGGAAGAGACTGGACAAAAATCGTGCACCTATGGATGAGGACAGTGGGTGGGGAGTGAGGGCGGAGGGTGGGGCAGGAACTGGGAGGAGGGGAGTTATGGGGGGAAAAAAAAAGGAACAAATGTAATAATCTGAACAATAAAGATTTAATTAAAAAAAAAAAGAAAAAAAATTTATGATCTGCAGCTAAAGCACTGCTAAGAGACTTTTATAAAGTTAAACATATGGTTTTACATGCTTACATTTGAAAAGAAGTAAAGGTTAAAATCAATAATCTAAATTTTTACCTAAGAAGATATTTAAAAAGACCAAAGTATGGAAAAAAAGGAAATGATAAAGAGTGAAAATCAATGAAATATAAAATGGGCAAATAATATAGAAAAATCAATAAATAAAAATCTGGTAAAACTGATAAACATCTTGCTAGACTAAGCAAGTAAAAAGAGAGAAAATACATATTATCGATACCAGGGATGAAAGAGAGAATATCATTAAAAACCAACAAACATTAAAATGATAAGAGAGTACTATGACCAAAAAGTGTTTCAATAAACTTGACAATAGATTAAATGGAAAAAATTTATTGAAAGACATAAACTAAACCAAATGAATACAGGTAAAACATAAGAAACCTAGTCTTGTAATCATAAAAGAAATGGAGTTTGTAATTAAAACCTTCCAAGTCTAAATGACTTCATTATTTAATTCTATTCAACATATCAATCCCATTCAAACTCATTCAGAAAATAAGAGAAAAAAATAAAACTTCTTATTTCATTTTATGAGGTCAGCATTTCCTTGGTACCAAAACTCAATAAAGACATTATAGGAAAACTACAGACCAATACCCTCATTCACATACACAAACTGTTAACAAATATTACTAAATCTAAACCAGCAATTAAAAGAAAAGATAGGCCTGGCTGTTGTTTTTCAGTGGTTAGAGATCTATCCCATGCACAGGATTTGATTTCCTGTCAGGGAATATAGCCAGATTATGGATTTGATCCCCCAGTTGGGGCATGTACGGGAGGCAACAGATTGATGTTTCTCTGTCACATAGATGTTTCTCTCTCTCTTCTCTCTTCTCTCTTCTCTCTCTCTCTCTCTCTCTCTCTCTCTCTCTCTCTCTCTCTCTCTCTCTCTCTCTCTCCTCTCTCTCATCAATGAAAAGAAAAACATATCCTCATGTGAGGATTTTTTTAAAAGGATAATATATCAAGACAAATTGGGTATAGCATTTTTAAATATCAATGTAATCACTACATTAACAGAAGAAGAAAATCATATAGTCATCTTAATAAGTACAAAAAACATACTGACAAAAAAACTTAAACTATGAAGAGAAGGAAACTTTCTTATGGTAATAAACGGCATGTATACTACTTATAGCTATGTCCCACGTAATAGTAAAAGATTTAACAATTTCTCTCTAAGATGAAAAACAAGGTAAAAATGTCTACTTGCATCACTTCTAACTCAAAAATTTTACGGGTGGACCTAGACAGACCAGTGAGGCAAAAAATAGAAATAAAAGCCACAAAGATTGGAAAGGAAAATGTAAACTGTTTGATTCACAGAAGACATAATAATGTATGTAAAAAATCCTAAGGAATCAATAAAAAAATAACTATAAGAGATGAATAGATATAGCAAAGTCAAATGATACTAGACCAACATATAAAATAAATTTAATTCTACATGCTAGTAATGAAAATTTGGAAATACAAATGAAAAACAAGACTGTCTGCAATGAAAAATTTAAAAATATACAAAACACTCAGGAATAAACAACCTATAAAACATTGCTGAAAAAAAGAAAGCCTTCAATAATGGAAAGATGAACAGTAAGAATATTATTCAATATCAATTATGCCCCAAAGTAATCTATTTATTTAATACAATCCTAGTCAAAATTCAACAAGGTGGAGAAAACATGAACATGAGGATGAGAGAAAAGAAAGATATAAAAATAAGCCATATAAAGACTAGCTGGAGAGAATCCTGATAACCAAGGATGGAAAGTGGAGACCTCAGAGAGACTGATAGGAAGTGTAGAGACACAAAAGGGCTGGCCAGGCTCACACAGACAGCAGCTGAAGTTCTGGAGAGATATCTCAACTGTGGGGGGGTTGCCACTGAAAACTCTGGGTCTAATCCCCAAGTAGGGTACCCCAGCAGAGAGCATCAGAACTGAGAAAGGTACTCACATAACATCTGGCTGTGAAAAGCAGCAGGGTTGCTGTCTGCCAGGGAGAGACAGCTGGAAATGCAGGCATCCTCATAAAGAATCAACACACAAAATTTCACATAAAGCCACTCACTTTGGGCTCCAGCAGAAAGAGGCAGAGTAGACTGGAGCTGTGTATAGATAAACCAGGGTTGGGGGCTCTGGGGCTGGATCTCAGAAGGCAGACACCTCAGTTTCCTGTGCTGAGTCATTCCCTCACACAGTGCAGGTCATCTGTCTCAGGTGGACCTTTGTTATCCAGGCGGTGTTTGCGTGTGGGGAAGACTGTTGACCCAATCTATTGGAAAACCCCTTGCCCCACTCTGGAGTTTCTGAGACCCATTAAGAGACTGAGAATAACAATGAGCCTCCAGGCAGAAGCAACTGCCCCACCCTCTTGGAAAACCTTTCACCCCACCTGTGGATGATTGCTTGAGGCTACTCAAGGCTGAATCCAATCAGTATTCAGACAGAGGCAGGTCTCTGAAGGCTTTGAGTCTTTGCCTGATCTTAGTCAGAAATAGCATTAGGGTTCCCAGCACAGACACCACCCCAGACAATTCAGGGAGGCGAACATCAGCAGCACCTTGCATACACCCCTCCACCTGCACACACAACCCCAGACCACACAGCAATGCAAAAGCAGGACCCTAAATGCCTGCAGCTGACACCTGTGGGACCAGCTCTTTGGGGGAAGGGAGTAAAGCTCAGAACAAGGACAATCAAGGTGAGAGACTCAAGGTAGACTCAGTCTCTGTGCTAAGGAGTTCCTGACCACTGAACTACTAAGAGCTTCAACCTCTCAGACCCTAATCAGGTTTCCCAGGACCAGAAAGGGACAGTGACTCACATTCATCTGTACTAAAGAAGCTCCCAGGAGGCCCAGGATAGACACACAAAGGGACGAGATTCAATAACATCAGAGAAAAATTGAGTGATCCTCAAAAATAGTGAACCAAAAGCATGAAAACATTGTAGTTGAACCTCACTGGCAGCAAGTCAGACAGGAGGTCCCTCCCACAAACTGGACATCAACAATCAAGTCCCAATTACTGCAGGAGAGCCCAAAAAATATACACAAGGGACATTCTACAGCATCCCACTCAGATGAACAAAAAGACTGCACCACTTTGAACTTCAAGACACTTCCTACATAAGGCCATCCACAAACAATGGGAGGCATAACAGTTCCATTTAATAAATAGAAGCAAATAAAAAGAGATAGCTAAAATGGGGAGACAAAGAAACCACCCCCAAATGAGAGAAAAGAATGAATCTCCAGAAAAAGAACTAAATGAAATGGAGGCAAGCAACCTATCAAAAATGGAGTTCAAAAAATGGGTATAAAGATGCTTAAGGAACTTACTGCAAATAACAAGAGCAGTAAAAGGGAAATAGAGACCATGAACAACCACTAGACAGAAATGTAGAATAACATATCTGACATCAAGAACACACTGGGAGGGATTAAAAGTAGATTAGATGAAGCAGAGAATTAAATCAGCAATTTTAAAGACAAGGTAGAAATAAATATCCAATTAAGAACAGAAAACAGAGAAAACTATTACAAAGCAAGAAGACAGCTTAGCCCTAACTGGTTTGGCTCAGTGGATAAAGCATTGGCCTGCGGACTAAAGGGTCCCAGGTTCAATTCTAGTCAAGTGCATGTACCTTGGTTGTGGGCACATTCCCAGTAGTAGGTGTGCAGGAGGCAGCTGATCAATGTTTCTAACTCTCTATCCCTCTCCCTTCCTCTCTGTAAAAAAATCAATAAAATATATATATTTTTAAAAAGAAGATAGCTTAAGGGAGCTCTGGGACAACAGGAAACATAACAAAAACACACTATAGGAATACCAGAAGGGAAAGAGGGTGAGAATGGAACAAACAACTTGTTTAAAGAAATAATGACAGAAAACTTCCTCAACCCAGAGAAGGAAAATGTCACACAGTTCAAGAGGTACAGCAAGTCCCAATCAAGTTGAACCCAAAAAAGACCCAGAACTAGACTCATCATAATTAAAATGTGAAATGTTAAAGACAAAGAATCTTAAAAGCAGCAAGAGACAAAATTACCTACAAAGGAGTTCCCATCAGAATGTCAGCTGATTCCTTAATAGAAACATTTCAGGCCAGAGGGGAGAGGAATGAAGTACTCAAAGTAATGAAAAGCAAGGGCCTAAATCCAAGACTCCTCTATCCAGCAAGTCTATCATTTAAAATTGAAGGTGAAATAAAAAGCTTTCCAGACCAAAAAAAAAAAAACAAAAACAAAAAAAAAAACAAAAAAAAAAAAGGAGTTACAACCAAACCAGCAATGCAAGAAATGTTAAACGAATTGCTTTAAGAAAAAGAAAAGGAGAGAGAGAGAGGATCATCATAGGAAAAAATGGCAATAAAAAAATACCTATAAATAACAAAGTTAAATGT